>NC_067416.1:44365149-44689282 GCF_009764475.1 Pristis pectinata | reverse complement strand
CACACACACGAAGAGTTTAGTTTTGGGGTTAACGTTCGAGGTTTAACATTCTTGAATTCTAACATACTAACATTTTTTTTTACTTTTATTTTACGTATTATCATAAGTAGTGATTAATAAAATAGTTTTTAACACTGAATCATGCTCAGTGTGTTTCTTTTGTTGCTGGTTTGTGACAGCTTTAAATAAGTCCTTATGTCTCTTGGTGATTTTAACGCCTAAATACATAAAGTAGTCAGTTACCAATCTAAAAGGTAATTAGCTATAAATTGGGGTTTGCATATTTAATGGAAAATGTTCGCTCTTATTAAGATTTAATCTAAAGCCAGAAAAAAACACTAAACTGATCTAGTAGTGATAATACTGCCGGGATAGATTCCTCCGGATTAGAAATATAAAGTAACAGGTCATCTGCGTAGAGAGATATCTTATGCATCTTCTGTCCGCGAGTAATGCCACATATATTTGAAGAGTCTTGGAGTGCAATAGCCAACGGTTCTAAAGCAATATCAAATAATAAAGGGCTTAACGGGCAAACTTGTCCAGTACCTCGAAAAAGCCTAAACAAAGGAGATCTTTGATTATTACTAAGTATTGAAGCTATAGGTGTAGAATAAATCATTTTAATCGCAGATATAAATCTAGGGCTAAAATTGAATTTTTGAAGTGTAATGAATAGATATTCCCATTGAACTCTGTCAAACGCCTTTTCAGCATCGAGTGAAACAACACATTCTGGAAATTGGGAAAAAGGGTATATATAATATTCATTAATCTCTTCATATTAAAACGTAAATAACGATTCTGAATAAAGTCTGTCTGGTCTTCAGAGATAATTTGTGGAAGAACCTTTTCCAATTTAGCAGAATACTTTTGAATCTACGTTTAATGAAGAAATAGGTCTCAAAGATGCACAATCAGTGGAATCTTTATCCTTTTTAAGAATTAAATAAATAGTTGCTTCATAGAAAGATTGAGGTAGTTTACCCACTGATAGGGCATCTTAAAAAATTTTGGCTAACCAGGGAACAAGAATATCAGAAAAGGATTTAAAAAATTCTGCTGTATATCCGTCAGGGCCGGGTGCTTTACCCGAGTTCATTGAAAATATTACTCTCTTTATTTCTTCCTCCGAACTGGGAGCATCTAATGTAGAGCGTTCATTTGAAGGTAATTGGGGAGTCTTCAAATCTCTAAAAAAAATTCATGTATTAATGTAGGATCCTCAGGGGATTCTGATCGGTATAAAGAAGAATAAAATTCTTGAAAGGATTTGCTAATTTGAACTTGATCTATCGTGTAGGTACCATCTGGTTTACGAATTTTATTAATCTGACGTTTAGATATAGTAGCTTTCAATTGGTTGGCCAAAAATTTACCAGATTTGTCACCATGTATATTAAATTGACTTTTGTTTTTAAGTAGTAGATTTTCAATTGAATATGTTAAAAATAAACTATGTTGTAGTTGGAGATCTGTTCTCATTTTGAAAAGCTCCAGATTAGGAGTAACAGAATATATTTTATCGATTTCTTTAATCTTGTCAGCTAGTATACGTATTTCGATATTAGTTCGTTTTTTCAATCCAGCGGCATATGAAATAATTTGACCACGGATGTATGTTTTAAACATATCCCATATTATTCCACTGGAGATGTCTTCAGTAAAATTAGTTAAAAAGAAAAATGAAATCTGTTCTTTAATAAATTGGACGAAATCTAAGTCTTGTAATAGCGAAGGGTTAAATCGCCATTGTCTGACATGAAAGGATACATCTGGTAATTTAATTGATAATCTCAATGGTGCATGATCAGAAACGGCAATTGTATCGTGTTTGTAGTCCATAGTAAGTGGATCTAGTCTAGCATCAATAAAAAAAATCATTCCTCGAGTAATTATGGCAGACATGAGAAATGAATGAAAATTCTTTATCAAATGGGTGTAGAAATCTCCAAACATCTAAAATTCAGGATTCAACTAAGAAGGAATTAATAAAGACAGGCGATTTGTTTGTAAGTGTAGTATTTGACACAGATCTATCCATCGAAGGGTTTAAACAGCAGTCAAAATCTTCACCTCTAATCACAGTGTATTTAGTTAAATTAAGAAATAATGCCAACAGATGTTTAAAAAAATCAGGGTTATCTACATTGGGTGCATAAACATTAACCATAACAACTTTTTTTTATTATGAAATAGACCAGTAGTTAATAAAAATCTACCATTTGGGTCTGATATTGTCTCATGATGGACAAACGAAATTGAAAAGTCTATAAAAATAGAAACCCCTTTCACCTTTGCTTGTGAGTTTGAATGGAACTGTTGACCCCTCCAAAATCTAAAAAAAACGTTGATTATCTTTCTTCCTGATGTGAGTCTCCAGAACAAAAATGATCTGGACATTTAATCTATGAAAATCTTTAAAGATCTTCTTGCGCTTAAGCAAATAGTTTAAGCCGTTAACATTCCATGAAATAAAATTAATAGTCTTACCATTTTAACAGATTAAAAACATATGGTATGTAAAGGGTTAATCTTGGTTTTTGCGGATCTTACAAACAGGAAGAAGAAAAACGTTCAAAGAGGAAGCGGATATGACGACTATTTAGAAAAATTTGTAATTTAGCCCAGAAGAAGAAAAACCTAAAAACAGTCCCACTCCCCTCCCCCAACAGCCCGAAAACTGGCCAATAGACAGCCATAAAGCTACCCTCTAATTGAATTAACCCCAATTCTATTGGTGGTGGTAGTCCAAATGAACAAATATATAAACCACTCATGTTTAGACTAAGAATGAACAAGATAACCCAAACAGAGATATCGAAGTAACAACAAAGTTGTGGAAACAAAACAGAGCCAAAGGGCGTTAACAGTCAACATTTAAAAAATACAGTTTAATAATTATTTTAAAAAAAGCAAACGATCAGTCATTTTGTGAAATTCTTAATTATTATAAAAACAAAACATTAAAAATATTAAAAGAAGAAAAAAGAAAGGTTTAAATCTAAAAATTAATTAGATAATAAAGTGAGTAAGTAGTAAATCAAAAGAAAAACACTGTTTCTTCCGCATTTCTTAGCTTTTAAAATTAAAAGCTAGTTCAAAAGAAATTTCTCGGCTTCTTGGACAGATTTAAACCATTTAAGAGATTTATCAGGCAGTGTAATTCTCAGACTTGCTGGGAATGATAATGCAGGATGATAATTGCTTTGATAGAGACGAGCCATAATAGGTTTGTAGGTCAGCCTTTCTTTCATAACTTCTGGGGTTTAATCTTCAACTATTCCAAACTTCCATTGTTTAAGTTGAATCTTTCCACGTCGACGAGCGGTACGAATCAAAAGTTCCTTGACGCTGACAAAATGAAATCTCAAAATTACTGGCAGAGGTTTTTGATCCGGAGCAGGTTTGAATCTTAATGCTCTATGAGCTCTGTCCAGAATGGGGTCAGCAGGGAACATATCGGAACCGAACACATCGACCAAAAGTTTAGAAAAGAATTCCATAGGGTTACCAGTATCGGTGTTTTCTGGAAAATTGATGATTCTTAAATTTTTTCACCGGCTGCGTCATTCCAGGTCGATGATCCTCTGTTGTTGCTTTTCCAGGTTTTGCTTGGTCGTAATTAAAGCTTTTTCAAGTGAATGCATTTTGGCATCTCTCTCTCTTTACCAGCTTAGTCGAGTTCAGCAATTAGTTGCATTTGTTTGGCATTCTCCTGGATAAGAGTACTTTGTTTTCAAAGTCCTGTAAAATGGACTTCAATTCGACAAAGGTCCGGTCAGACATTCTATCCAGATTAGAAATAGCTTCCAAAGTAAGTTGGTCTCCATTACCTTTATCATTAGCTGAGGCTTTAGAACTGGTATTCATTTTAGCAGTTAAAAATCAAAATTAAACTTGTGCCAGTATTGTAAAAGATTTATTAAAGAGTGGTAAATAATAGATTGAAAAGTGCTTGGACCAAAACCAAGTTATGACTTAGTCAATCGAGCGCCACCAACAGATTCCCGTAGTTCCCATTCTCACGTCCTTTACTTATCCAAGTCCAGCTTTGGTAGTGATCTGTTTTCTTGCTTATCACCCTCAAGCAGCTGTCTCCTATCTTCACACTTCCCTCCACCACATCTTGCTTCATCTGTACTTTTCAACTTCTTCCTCACTCTCTGTCTGTCCCATCTATCATTCACTTACCACAGTCTTCCAACTCCACTCTTGCTTACCAAAAGTCCTGTCACTATCTGCCTGTCATATTATAACCCTTCTCAGTCCACAGTCGCCTGGGAATATTTTCTTGCCTCTCCCCTTCTCCTCTCTATGCTGGCCATCTCGCCTGTCCACTCTCAGTTCGATGCAGGGATTCGACACAAATCCTCGACAATTTATTCCTCCCACAGATGCTGCTTGATCTGCTGAGTTCATCCAGCAGATTTTTTTGTTGCTTCGGATTCCATAATCTTGTGTCTCCTGGTGAATATCCTCTACACCCTCTCCAGCACTATCACATATTTCACCTGGGTCAACAGAACTGCACGCAGTACTCTAGGCTGATGTCTGACCAAGACTGAATGGAGTTGGAGGTTCAGGTCCGTGGGATGCAAGGCGAGCTGGCAAGTTCGATCCAAAATTTGCTTGGTGATAGGAGGCAGATTGTAGTGAAGCAGGGACGTTTAACTGATTGGATACTTGTTGTTATTGGTGCCGATTGTGGACAGCGAGGAAGTTTGTCTCAGGCTACAGGTGAATATGGATCAGCAGGAACGTTAAGCAGAGCATTAACAGATGGAATTTACGCACAAGAAGTGCGAGGTGATGCATTTCGGCAAGTCAAATAGCCGTAGGACATCTTCAGTAAATGTTTGGGTAGTAAGGAATGTTGATTAACGCAGAGTCTTGGAGTACTAATTCCATAGTTCCCTGAAATTAGCAACATTGGTCGATAGATTGATGAGGCAGGCATATGTCGGGACAGGAAGGATATGATTGTCCCGGAGAGAGTGCGGAGGAGATTTGCCAGTATGTTGACCTCATTGTAGCACTTTAGTTATGGACAGAGATTAGATAGGTTTGGTTTGTTTTTCTTGGATCGATGGAGACTGGTGGGTGACTGGATAGAAACATATGATTATGAGAGTCATAGATAGGGGGACAATTCGGAATCTTTTCCTGTACTGGGGTTATGAGGAGCAAGTGGACATAGGTTAAACGATAGCGGAATGAGTTTAAAGGGGATCCAAGGTGGAAGTATTTAACACAGAGAATAGTTGATATCTGGAACATTATGCCAATGGATGTGGTGGAATTCGATAAAAACACTAATTTTAAGATACATTAAGGCAGGGTTGTAAATAGGGAAGGCAAATATATGGTCCTAATGCAGGACAGTAGGATTCGTGCAGTGGGGATAAAGCTCGACATGGACGTGATGGGCTGAATGACTATTTTCTGCAAAGCACGACGATTTGTTGTTTCGGCAATTCGCCTTCAGTCATGGCGTTAATAAAATATTCAACGAGAGCATTCAACCTCATTCCTTTCTGAGTAGTCATGTTTACTAGCACGCAATATGGACATTGATACAGGTCAACAGTGATTTTTGTGACTATTTACAAATTGAAGTCATTAACCTGGAATGCCAATTGCTGCTACAATAGGATAGTAAATGGCAAACAACTGACCTTTCGATATCCCGTGCATTTCCGAAAGAAGTTTGAATCGCACTCTGCACCACACGCAATGATTTTCACATATATAATTGATGTCAAGCTCAAGAATATTGTAAATGGTGTAACATATGCTTTCACGAACTGAACCGAAGAAAATAGTATAGCTACTCATGGGAATATGTTGACCTTAAAATGGAATTACGTAGAGACTCTGGCATGGTTCCTAGTTGATATTTCTTGGGACGACAAAATTATCTTTGTCATATAGTTTAAGGAGGTCGCAATTGCCATAATGCTGAATACACAAGACCCTCACAAGTGAGCCACATGATTTTAGCAGATTGAGCTTGTTGTCCCTTATTCAGAATCTGGATATTTTAAGCACCGTCCATGTGTACATGTTATTAATCCCTCTGCTTATCCAACCACTGTGCACCGTCTATTCTGAAAAGAACGTCCATTTCAGTGATAACAAAGAGAGCACGCTGTTGCAGATGGTGAGGAGAAACAGTCCAGGAAGAAAAGTTTGTTGAATTTAACTTCAATTTAAAATGTCCAGTTCCACACAATTGGTTTTAAAATGAGCGTCTCGATCAAATATATATAATATTGGTGATATTATGTTTATTAAGTATGTTAACTGGTCCAACTGGAAACTATTTGATCTTACGTTTCGTGGGAAAGCCCATTGGTGTAGTTTGAATTAAGCAGCGACAATCAGTTATATCGTTTTATGTTCCAGAGGGATCGACTCCAATTCGTGAGCCCATTTTAATGAACTGATATTCGGAATGTCCAGGTAAAGATCAATGTAGATAAACTAAATGTACAGGAAAAAGAAGACACTGGATGGGCTGGGGATTTACTTAATGAAGTCTAAGAGACTGAGGGATAATTTAATGGAGGTATACTGAATCAGTAGGGGCATAGATCAAGTGGATTTTTTTTTACCACGCGGTGTTGTGAAAAGCTGGAGGGCATTAGTGTTAAGGTGACAGGGAAATACTTAAAAGGAACATGAGCAAGTTTTTCTCGCCGGGGGTGGTAGGCATACGGAACGAGCTGCCAGAGGAAGAAATAGCAGCTGGTAGAATTGTAACTATTAAAACACATTTTTGACAGTTATATGGATAGGATAGAGCGACGTGGGCCTAACGCAGGCAGAAGGCCTAGCTCAGGTAACATTGACGAAGGGTGAGATCGTGCCCCTGGCCGTGTGCTTAGACATTGTACTGATCAGCTTCAATCTCAGGTTGGCACCTGTTTTAGGAAGACCACAGTATCATCCCGGTACCACAGAAAAGCAAGGTTGCATGCCTCAATAGCTACTGACCAGTGACTTTGATATCCACCATCATGAAGTGCTTTGAGAGGTTGGTCATGGCAGGCATCAACTGCAGCCTCCAAGACAATCTTGACCCACTACCATTCGCCTATTGCCGAAACAGGTCTACAGCGGACGCCATCTCCCTGGCCCTACACTCAGCCCTGGAGCATCAGGGCAGTAAAGACACCTTCGTTAGACTATTGTTTATTGACTGCAGCTCTGCCTTCAATACAATAATCCCAAGCAAGCTTGTTACCAAACTCAGAGACCTAGGACTCAATACACTCCCTCTGTAACAGGATGCCTGACTTTCTAATCAACAGGCCGCAATCAGTGAGGATAGGGAGCAATACCGTCGGCAGGATTATTCTCAACACTGGTGCCCCACAAGTCTGCGTTCTCAGCCCTCTACTCTACTCCCTATACACTCACGACTGTGTGGCCAGATTCTGCTCTAACTCCATCTACAAGTTTGCAGATGATACCACCGTTGTGGGCCTTATCTCAAACAGCGATGAGTCAGAGTACAGGAAGGAGATAGAGAGCTTAGTGGAATGGTGTCATGACAACAACCTTTCCCTCAATGTCAACAAAATAAAAGAGCTGGTCATTGACTTCAGGAAAGGGGGCGGTGTACATGCACCTGTCTACATCAATGGTGCTGAGGTTGAGAGCTTCAAGTTCCTGGGAATGAACACCACCAACAGCCTGTCCTGGTCAAATCACGTAGATGCCACAGTAAAGAAAGCTCACCAGTGCCTCTACTTTCTCAGGAGGCTAAAGAAATTTGGTTTGTCCACTTTGACTCTCACCAACTTTTGCCGATGCACCATAGAAAGCATCCTATCTGGATGTATCGCAGCTTGGTATGGCAACTGCTCTGCCCAGGAACACAAGAAACTGCAGAGAGTTGTAGACACAGCCCAGTGCATCACGGATACCAGCCTCCCCTCCTTGGACTCTGTCTTTAATCTCGCTGTCTTGGTGAAGCTGCCAGCATAATCAAAGGCCCCACCCACCACGGTCATTCTCTCTTCTCTCCTCTTCCATCGGGTAGAAGACACAGGAGCCTGAGGGCACGTACCACCAGACTTAAGGACAGCTTCTACCCCACTGTGATAAGACCATTGAACGATTGCCTTATACATTGGGATGGATTATGACCTCACGATCTACCTTGTTTTGAACTTACAGCTTATTGCACTGCACTTTCTCTGTAGCTGTGACACTTTACTCTGTACTGTTATTGTTTTTACCTGTGCTGCATCAATGGACTCTGTACGAACTCAATGTAACTGCACTGTGTAATGAATTGACCTGTATGATCGGTATGCAAAACAAGTTTTTAACTGTACCTCGGTACAAGTGACAATAATAAACCAACACCAATACCAATAGCTATTTACGTGCTGTATAACTCTTTGACTTTGTGAATGTAAGAATCCATTTAGGCAGTGGACGGATGAAGGTAATCATGGATATACTCAGTACTGGTAATACTCGTTCTGCACAGCTGCCTTCAGTGTTCACTGCTCTACTCTCTCTAAAATCACGACTGTGTGGCTTGGTACAGCTCATACACCATATGTGAATTCGCCGATGACAGCACTGTTGTTGCTAGAATCTCAGATGGAGACGAGGAGGCATACAGGAGTGAGGTAGATCGGCTGGTTGAGTGGTGTCACAAAAACAACCTCGCACTCGACGTCAGAAAGACCAAGGAATTGATTGTGGACTTCAGAAACTGGAAGTCGGGAGGACCCATTGACACATTAAGTCTGCATTGAGAGGTTGGCGGTGGAAAAATGACGAGTGCAAAGTTCCTGGGAGTTAACATCTCAGAGGATCTATCCTGGGCCCAAAATATCGATGCAATCACGAAGAAGGCACGCTAGCGGCGCTACTTCACGGGGGTATGAGGAGATTGGGTACGTCACCAAAGACTCCTGCAAATTTCTATAGAGGTACAGTGTAGAAAATTCTGATTGGTTGCATCACGGCCTGGTATGGAGGCTGAAATGTTCAGGATCGAAAGTGGTTGCAGAGGGTTGTAGCCACAGCCAGTTCCACCATGGGCACAACTCTCCCCACCATAGAGGACATCTTCAAGAGGCGGTGCCTGAAGAAGGCGGCATTTATCATTAAGGACCCTCACCATCCAGTACATGCCCTCTTCTCATTACTACCCTCTGGTAAGAGGTACAGGAGCCTGATAACACACACTCCACTTTCTAGGAACAGGTTCTTCTCACGCTCCCATCACATTTCTGAACGGTCAATGAACCCATGAACAATACCTCGTTATTCCTCTTCTGCACTGTTTACTTAATTTTCTTGAAACGGATAGCAATTTTTAAATCTTGCAACGTCGTGCTGCCGCAAAACAAGAGATTTCACGACAAATGTCAATGATAATAAACCTAACAAAATGCAGGTCAGACCAAATAATTTCACTGAATCGCGCGCTGAATTTAAAAAGAGATCTTTAATTTAAAACTTTATTTGTTCAGCACGGCAAAGGGCCCTTCCGACCCAACGAGGTCGCGCCGCCCGTTTTAAACCCTCGTTAACCCGCACGAACGTCCTTTTAGAGTGTTGGGGGGGGGGAGCTCTATTGGTCTCTACATGGAGCGAGACATATCTTGGCTCTGCTCCATTCACTTCTTAAACTCCATGTACCCCCTTTAATAAGACTTTTATAATACAGTTACAAGATTAATTTTGATTTTTAACTCCTGAAATGAATACCAGATCCAAAGCTGGAGCTAATGGTAAGGACAATGGAGATCCTCAACCTACTTTGGAAGCTATTTCTAAACTGGATAAAAAGCTTTATCGAAGATTCGCCGATTTGCAAAGGCTTTTAAAGGACATTGAAGACAGACAAAATACACTTATTCAGGAGAATGCTAAACAGCGGCAATTAATTGCTGAACTGGACCAAGCTGGTAAAAAGAGAGATTCCAGACTGAACTCACTCGAAAAAGATTTAATTACGACCAAACAAAAGCTGGAACATCAAAAACAGAGGACTATTGACTTAGAGAGCCGCAGTCGGAGAAATAATGTAAGCATCTTCGGTTTTCTAGAATTTGCTGAAACTGGTAACCCCATTGAATTCTTTTCTAAACTTCTGATCGATGTGTTTGGCTCTGACGTTTTCTCTGTAAGTCCCATACTTATTCGTGCTCACCGAGCGACAAGACCAAAACCTCTGCCAGAGCAGAAACCACGGCCAGTAATTTTGAGATTTCATTACGTGAGTATTAAAGAACAATTGATTTGAATTGTTCGTCGTCGTGGATTTATTCAATATAAACAGTGGAAGTTTCGTTTGGTTGAAGATTATCCCACAGAGTTATGAAAGAGAGACTGAGTTACAAACCAGTTATGTCGCGTCTTTATCAAAGCAATTACCAACCTGCATTATTATCACCAGCACGACTGAGAATTACATTACCCGATAAATCTCGCAAATAGTTTAACTCTGTCACGGATGCCGAAGATTTTCTCATGGGCTAATCTTCAATTTTAGATGGTTATGAAATGTGTTTTTCCTTGATTTAATACTTACTTAGTTTATTAAGCAAAAATTAACTTTCAGATCTGAACCATTACTAAGTCTGGGTATACTTTTTTTTTCCTTTTGTTAACGCTCTCTTGCTTGGTTCTGGAACATGGACACTTAATGATCCTTTTTTTTTCCTTTTTCTATTACCTCTTTTATTTTAATATTTTAGTGCTCTGTAATAATTAAAAATTTGACAAAGTGATTGATCACTTTTTTTCTTTTTGAAATAATTATAAAACTGTATTTTTTAAAGGTTGACTGTTAATATCCTTTGGCTTTGTTTAAAATTTTTCATAAGTTTGTTTATAGTTCAGTAAATTTGCTTTGGGTTTTTTGATAGCTTGTTTAGGCTATAAACGGTGGTTTACATTCTTTTTAATTTGGTGACCTGCCACCAATAGAGCTGGGGTTATTCAAATCAAATTAGTGCGTAGCTTTCTATTGGCCAGTTTTCGGGCTTTTGTGAGTGGGGGGTGGGGCTGCTTTTAGTTTTTTTTCTTCTGGACTGATGAACTACAAATATGTCTGAATGCTCGTCATATCCGGCTTCTCTTTGAACTCTTTTTTCCTTTTCCTGTTAATGAGCCTCTGTACAGTAAGGTTAACCCTTTACATACCATATGTTTTTAGTCTATTAAAATGGATAAGATGATTCATTTTGTTTCCTGGAATACGTATGGTTTAAATAATCCAATTAAGCGCAATAAGAACTTTAAAGTTTTTCATAGACTGAATGCTCAGATTATTTTTGTGCAGGAAACTCATATTAGGAGAGAGGATAATCAACGCTTTTTTAGATTTTGGAGGGGACAACAGTTCCATTCTAATTCACAAACAAAGGTGAAAGGAGTCTCTATTTTCATAGACTTCTCAATTTCATTTGTTCACCATGAGTTAATTTCAGACCCGAATGGTAGATTTTTATTTATTACTGGTTTACTTCATAATAAAAAAATTGTTATGGTTAATGTCTATGCACCTAATGTTCATCATCCTGAATTTTTAAACAGTTATTTGCATCTTTACCTAATTTAAACGGATATACTTTGATTATGGGTGGAGAATTCAATTGCTGTTTAAACTCTCCGCTGGATAGAGCTGTGTCGAATCCTGCATGTCCAAACAAAACCGCTGTCTTTATTAACTCCTTTTTAGTTGATTCCGGAATTTCAGATGTTTGGAGATTTCTACACTCATATGACAAAGAATTTTCATTTTTTCTCATGTTTTTCATAATTACTCCAGGATTGATTACTTTTGTTTTTGCCGATGCTAGATTAGCTCCATTTATTATTGACTGTAAATATGATGCAATTGCCATTTCTGATCATACGCCCTTGAAACTATCAATTAAATTAGCAGATGCACCCTCTGGCCTCAGAAAATGGCTATTGAATCCTTCTCTATTGCAAGATTTAGACTTTGTCCATTTTATTAAAGAACAGATTTCATTTTTCTTTTTAACTAATCTTACTGAAGAAATTTCCAGTGGGATAATATGCGATAATTTCAAAGCATATATCCGTGGTCAAATTATTTCATATTCTGCTAGATTGAAAAAAACGAACTAATAATGAAATACGTATATTGGTTGATAAGATTAAAGAAATTTTTTTTTTAAATACTCTGATGCTCCTAATTTGGAGCTCTATAAAAAGAGAACAGAACTTCAATTACAACATAGTTTATGATTAACATATCTAATTGAAAATCAATTACTTGAAACCAGAAGTCAGTTTTACATACATGGCGACAAATCTGGTAAATTGCTGGCCAACCAACTGAAAGCTATTTCAAATAAACGTCAGATTATTAAAATACATAAACGAGATGGTAACTACACGGAGGACCATGAACAAATTAATAAATATTTTCAAGAATTTTTACTTCTTTATACCAATCAGAATTCCCTGAGGATTCTACATTAATGCATGAATTTTTAAGGGATTTGAAAACTCCGAAATTATCATTAAATGAACGTTCAATAATAGATGAATATTTCGGAGGAAGAAATAAGGAAAGCAGTTTTTTCAATGATTTCGGTAAAGCACAGTTTTTTTTAAAAAGACAATCACAGTTGAATTTTTAAAATCCTTTTCCGACTTTCTTTCTCCCTGATCAGGAAAATTTTTTATAGATGCCCTATCAGTGGGTAAACTACCACAATCCTTTTATGAAGCAACTATCTCTTTAATTCTTAAGAAGGATAAAGATCCCACTGAATGTGCATCTTATGGACCTATTTCTTTATTAAATGTGGATTCCAAAATATTTTCCAAAATATTGGCCTTTAGATTGGAAAAGGTTCTTCCACAAATTATCTCTGATGACCAGACAGGATTCATTCAGAATCGGTATTTGCATTTCAATATTACGAGTTTAATGAATATTATATATACCCCCTCATCTAAAATTCCAGAATGTGTTATCTCAATAGATGCTTAAAAGTCGTTTGACAGAGTTGAATGGGAATATTTATTTAATACACGAGAAAATTAATTTTAGCCCCTATTTTATATCTGTGATCAAATTGATTTATCACATAGCTGTGGCTTCAATACTTAGTAATAATCAGAGATCCACTGGGTTCGGGCTTTTTCGAGGTACTAGACAGGGTTGTCCCCTAAGTCCTTTGTTATTTTATATTGCTTTGGAACCCTTGGAAATTGCCTTTCGGGATTCTTCTAACATATTTGGTATTACTCGTGGACAGGGGATTCATAAGATTTCTCTATACGCAAATATCATTGATAGGCCGAATTAATGCGGTTAAGATGAATATTTTACCAACATATTTATATCTATTTCAGGCGATTCCAACTTTCATCCCGAAATCTTTTTTGACACTATTGATGCATGCATATGACAGAATAAAGACTCAAGGTTCAGTAAGAAATATTTACAAAACTTAAAAAAAAGGATGGTAGTATGGCTCTGCCTAATTTTATATTATACTATTGGGCAATTAATGTCAGATATTTAATATTTCGGGCACAAGGTTTAGATGTAATTCAATGTCCCAAATGAGTATACCTTGAATATGAATCAGTGCAAGGATTTTCATTAGTTTCGATTTTAGGAGCCTCACTCCCTTTTTGCACTTACTAAATTGAGTAAACATATGACTAACCCAATAGTTAAACATACAATACGAATATGGTTTCACTTTCGTAATTTTTTTGGATTGAACAAGTTTAACTTATCAAGTCCCATTCCATTTAATTTTTCCCTCATGTTTTCTTTCAATATGATATTGAATATAATGCCGTTGAATTGAACCTTTCTGGAATGATTATAAAAGAGTTGATTTCAATCTATTCAACTTCAAATCGCGCAATTTAACACACTAACTACGGCTTTGGTCTCCGGTACATGAGAATGCATTGCTATTTAAACATTTATTTGTTCAATGAAGTTAATATTGTTATCCTTGTAGGCTGCAGTTTCAGACGGAGGTAAATCATGAAAACTAGTATAAAAGTGGTCGGACATGGCAAGAAGTAATATCCGGTTGACTTAAATCATCTGATTCAGAATACGTGAGATTGGAAAATAAATCTCTGTGTATTTCTAAATTATATCATGTCTTAACATACACTGCAGTGCCAATTGAATATGTTGTTCAAGGAATGTGGGTGTTTTTGATTCAGGGACGTCGCCGTAGTAAGGGCAAAGATGAAATTTCGATTTCAAAAAAAAATCTAAATTATCTCAACAAAGTGACGCACTAAATGACAAGTAATGTTTTACAGCTTCAATTTATGGAGCGGCTGGAAACACTCCATATGGACCAAGTCCATAGTAAATGTCTGTCATTCGGGCAACTGCGGCTCACTGTTGATGCCATTGTGTTCAATAAACGAACGTTGCGTTGTAATAGGGAGGATTTGTAGAGTCAAAGAGCAATAGAGCACAGATACAGGTTTTTCGGCCCAACGAGTCCATGCCGACCACAGTGCCTACCCTTCTAGTTCGAATTTCTTGCGATCGTGCCATATACCTCTAAGCCCGGCCCCTGTATGTCTCCATCTAAGTGCTTCTAAAATGATACTATTGTACCTGCCTCATCCACTTCCTTTGGCAGCTCGTTCCATATACCCACCACCCTCTGTGTGAAAAAGTTGCCCCTCAAATCCCTTTTAAATCTTTCCCCTTTCACTCTAAACCTGTGCACCCTAGTTTTAGACTAGAGGGCCATGGGTTAAGACTGCTACCATCACCTATCTATGCCCTCATGATTTTTTAAACTTCTGTCTGATCAACCCTCACTCTCCTACGCCCCAACGAATAAAGTTCAAGCCTAGCCAGCCTCTCCTTATACCTCGGCCAGTCTAGTCCTGGCAATATCCTTGGAAGAGGACGGTTATTTGGGTACTTCGTTTGCAGAAGACAGGCACAATCTCTAAAGATACTGCAAAACTGGTCAGTGAAAACAGGCATGGCCGTGTGACTACATATGAGCCAGAATTAGTTCTATAGAAAGTAACATTGGAGGGGTTGCCCAAAAGGTAAAAGGAACACACAGCTAGTGTGGATAAGCGCAGAGTGTACGGGGAAAAATCAGCAATCTGAGCAGATGTCCAGGAACCCAAAGGAAATGCAGGGAAAAGCCACAGTAATGCTAGGACGAATACAGGACTTTCTCTGCAACAGGTTAAGACTTGCTCTGGTTTAACTTATCCAAATACAACATCACGCTCTTGTCCGAATTAAGCTCTAGTGTGTAAGGGAGTCAATGAACAAAATATTAATCCAAATAATGATTGATAACTTGGTGAGCTTGAATGCTGAGGAACTTGTGATATATATCAAAGAGTTTCAGGCTTTCTGCTTTAGATATAGTGGATGCGCGTATTTCCAGTTTCCAGTGGTAGGAGCCTGGAAAACTCTTCCAGGGTAAGTGTTGGAACATATACGATCGCCACACTCCAGTGATATTTACAAGGGCACGTCAACAATTAGGGGACGGTGAATTGTAGACCATGTCCAGGTAGATGAGATTAGCTTGGATTGACATGTTAATAGACACAAACATTACGGTCTGATGGGACTGTTCTTTGCTGTACACTTCTATAATTTAAGTGTTCGAACAATTAGATTCATGGGATATTTTAACCAAGTCTTCAATTGTTCTCTAAACTGACTCTGAGTTCCAACATAAATAAATGGGTTCACACAAAAGCTGAAAAGTTGAAGCATGAATGCACTCTCCTCCAGAAGAAAATTTGAGGCATTAAAATTGGAACCTGAGAAATAATTAAGTCTCGCTATTCGGACATAAAGGAATCTGATAAGAAGCAAACACCAGAATATGATGAAAGCACCTGAAATACAGAAGAGTAAAACAATAGATTTTCTCCGACTCTCCATCTCTGCGTCAGACTGTTTCTCCCCATTTTTGTTGACCAAAAGTTTTTTTCTGATTTTAATAGTCATGAAGATGTGTCTGACCGTCAACGCGTTGAACAGGAATATAAGAATGAATGGAAGACAGGGGGTTAGAATGCGTTGAATGCAGTCATAGAAAACCCATGCCCGAGAGCTATAATATATTAATTTTATACTACAGAGCCAAGGTATATCGTTAAGTATGAATAATGGCTCATATATAAAGTAATAAGGAACATGGGTAAAAACGCTCAGAGTACCAATCGTTCCTATAACAACAGTCGCGTTTTTCTCGGTGCAATACTTCGTTTTCAGCTTTTGGCAACAAATGGCCACATATCGATCAAAAGTGAACGCCACAGTTACCCAGACCGAACAATCACGGAAAGCAATAATAAGAGCACAATTCAGACTGCAGACTGGTGTCATTGAAAAGAAACCGAATGGGTAATAAATACCAAAAACGCGGTTAAATACCACAGCCGTGATCAGAGCGAAGAAATCAGTCACAGCCATAGCCACCAGATAAGAAGTAATACACCTCGACAGACCACATCTTCCTCGGACGAGAATGCAAATCACTGCCAAATTTGCTGTAAGAAAGATAGACGTTTCTTGTCAGTTAATAAATGTCTTTGACACACAAAGAAGGAAAGCAAACGGTGCTATAATTTTATCAGGTAGTTCAACTGCTGCGACTGGAAAATCAATTTCCTTTTGTATTTCATTATGTGATGTCATTATTGCTGCCAAATTTTAAATATCGGAAGAAAGAAAGGGAATACAGACAACAGCTGTCCAACTATCGAAACGGAACCTCAGCCAACATATTAGTTAGTTTTCTATCGCTGGCCTCCTTGTCACAAACATTGTCTTTCTTCTCTTGAAACCTGCTCCTGCTCTGCAACCGAAAGCATGTTTCATTTCTCACGTTTTCCGAGTTATGATGAAAGATTGTCAAATGGAAACGTTATCTCATCTTCTGTGTCCGCAGATGCCGTTTGGCCTGCTATTTTTAATTCTTTTTTTAAAATTAAAAATCATATTTGCAGCATCTACCGGATTAAGTTTTAGTTTTCACTTCGGGATGTCTGTGCAGCTGAATGGAACATTGGTGGGAGAACGTCGGTGTAAGTCAAATTCAGTTTAGGTGAAGTATTGTTATGCAATAAGACCCACATAACTAACATAAGGAGAAAGTTTCTCACTTGGTTAAAACCATATTTAAAATTTCCAAAAGAAGTTCGAGGAAGTGCCCCACAAAATACTTATCCATTAGATAAGGATGCATGGAGTTGTGTGTAATGTATTAGTATGGATGGAGAACTGGTTAACCAATAGAAGGCGGAGAGTTGGAAGAAATTGGTGTTTCTCTAGTTGGCAATCAGTGGTGAGCGGTGTGCCGCATGGACCGGTGCTGAGCCCATGATTGCTCACGATGTACATCAACAATTTGGAAGAGGCTAGTGTATCTATGCTTCCTGATGGCACTAAATTGAGTGGAAAAGCAAATTATGCAGAGGATGCGGAGTGTCTGCAGAGAGATATAGACAGGTTAATGAGTGGACACGTGTCTGGCAGATGGAGTACAAAGTTGGTAAATGCGAAGTCATCCACATTGGAAAAAACAATAGAAGATCAGATTATTATTTAAATCTTGAAATATTGCAGAATGCTGTTGTGCAAAGGGACTTGGGAGTGCTGGTGCATTAATCGCAAAAAAAGGTTTGTTTGCAGGTCCAAAGGTTTATGAAAAATGCAAATTGCATATCGGCCTTCATCGCTAGAGGGATTGAATTTAAGAGCAGGGAGGATATGCTGAAACTATACAGGGTACGAGTGAGGCCGCAACTGGAGTATTGTCCGCAATTCTCATCTATTTACTTGAGAAAAGACATACTGTCTTTGGAGGCGGTGCACCAGGTTTATTCCGGAGATGAGGGTATTAGCCGATGAGGATAGAATGAGTCGCTTGGGACTATACTTGCTGGAATTCAGAAGACTGAGAGGGGGTCTTGTAGAAACACATAAAATTACGAAAGGGATAAGTATGAGACTGGAATCAGGGGAGATAGCTTCAATATTCGGTGGAGTAGATTCGGTGGAGTAGATTCGGTGGAGTCTGCTTTCCTCAGAGGGAAGTGAATGTGTGGAGTTCTCTGTCTAGGGAAGCAGCTGAGGCTATATCTTTAAATTTCTTTAAGACATTTTTGTATCGTCGGGGAATTTAAGATTATGCGGAAAAGGCAGATAGGTGGAGCTGAGTTCACATTCAAATCAGCCATGACCTTATTGAAGAGCCGCGCATGCTCAACGGGACAGATGGCCGATTCCTGCTCGAATTTCTTATGTTCTGATAAAAGACATCATAATACTTCAGCAGAAATGGAGCAAATATCTCATTAAAACCAAGTTTCTAATCTCATTATTCTGTGATTATACGAGAGGTAACACATACAATGCAACAGTACAACGAATAATGAAGCTCACCAGCGATACCTGTGACTAATTACTAATTAAAATACTTTACCGGGGATGCCGATCGCTGCAACAATAGGATAGTAAATGGCAAACAGACGACCGTTTGGTATTCCGTGCATTTCCCTCGAAAGGTTTAATCGCACTCTGCATGACACTCAATGATTTCCACAGTTATAAGTGATGTCAATCTCTAGGGACATACCTGAGCAGCGTGACATTTAATGTTGTCGTCAACTGCATCGAATCAACTATTGTCACTCATTGGAATGTGTTTATCTTTGACAAAATGCAATTATTTAAATCCTCCGACTCCGGGCCTAATAACTATACCCAGCAAAATAAAGACATCAAGATTGCATGCTTTAATACACAATTGCACAAACAAAGAACTCCCAGGTATAGTTCCGTCAATGCTGAGCTTGATGATTTTAGCACAATGAGCCGAAGGAAAGCTCAGGCAAGTTCTCGCTTGCGGCTCCTCATTCAGCATTGGTCTTCTTAAGCACCGTCCATATGCACTTATTGTAAAATGTACAGTGCACAATGTTCCAAATGGTGCACATGAACAGATTGCACAAAGCAGTTTCGCGCGTTTAACTTCAGTGCTAAAATGTTCCACACAATTAATTTCAAGATGTGCAAGTCTCAGTCAGCAATTCATAGTACTGGTAATATTATACTTCAAATAATTGTAAAGCTGGTCCAGCTCTTGCCGGTTCAGTTTTACATAGTGCAGCCAGGTGCATTCCAGTAGTTTAATGAGTTGTTGACAACTGTATTTCTCTGTTTTTACGTGGCCAAGCAATTGTCGTGGAATCAGTGAGCCCACCTTAATGCAGTAATATTCGGTATATACAGAAACAGATCATCGTAGATGAATTCAGTTCACGTAGATCAATCAATGAGGTTAATCACGAATATACTAATTGAAAGTAGTTCTAGTTTAGCACAGATCTTTTGGTGTGCCTGGATCCAGGTGAGATCAGGCAACTTCACCGCACGGCAGTTCAGTTCATCAGGATTATATTCAATTCGTCACAGATCCGTTTTGCAACCAGGAATAGTTCAGCAAACTCTTAGACCATGTTACCTACCGCTTGCAGAACAAGTCGTTTGCATTCATTGAACACCAGTCACATGCAAACCGGTTATATATTTCCCATGCAGATACCCATTCAGCTCGGTTATAATCATGGAGAAATCTCAATTTTAGTTTGCCATTGAATGCGGAATTTAGTCGCGTTGAAATAAACGTTTGCGGTTTAACATAAATTCAACGGCCCATTTAATATGGTGTCCGAGGAATGTAGGCGTTGGTGAATGAGTGATGTAGCCGAAGTAATGGCAAGGGTGAAGATTTTTTTTAAGAAAAGCAAAATTATCTTTATTCAGAAGCACACCACATGGCAGGTAATGGTTTGCTGTTTTAATTTCTGGAGCAGATGGAAAAGATTGCAATCCATGTCGACCACTTCTATATTAACTTCGGCTCAGTGTCGATCATCTTTTGTCCAAGATCCGAACGCTGCGATGTTACAAGGGGCATAACATCTGGGAACCTTGTTTCAGAAGACTGCGCATCGCTTGCAGTGAAAACAGACTTCAACATCTGACCACATATGAGCCAGAATTGTTTCTCCAGAAGGTAGCAATGGAGGAGTCTCGGTCCCTACACGTGTCGAACAGGTAGGAGGATCTCACAGCTTGAGTGAATCCGAGCAGAGACCACGGAGAGAAAGAGGAAAACGACCACAATGCCATGAAGTTTTGCGGAATGCAGTGAAAATAGAAAATCGAAAGCAATGCTAAATCATCAAAACGGCAAAAAGATGTTTTAAAGGCACCTAAAATGGAAACAAGTAGCTGAGACAAACGAAGCCCCAGAGAGACAAGGGAGAATACAGAAAGGGAACGAAAATTTGTAGAACAAATAATCAGTTACTTTGTGTCTGTAGTCATAGAAGAAGATACAAAAACATTGCTGGATAGCAGTTAAGGCTTGTGACGTCCTATTGATCGATAGACCTTTTGAAACAACTCAACTGGATATCCATTTTCCTATGCAGCGTATCCCTGGCTAAGCGGTATGTACTTTCAAATAGTTTACAATGTAATTTATGCTGCACAGTCGGTAGTTGCTTAAACTTTGTTTTTGCTGCGATTATGTCTCCATAATTTTCGAAAAAATTCGAGAGTCATTAATATGCAATCTTTGTACACGAGCATTTTGGTCCTGTACAGAAACATGATACTGATGAGTGGGCGGGGAGTTGAGTGTATTCATGAGAAAGTGGGGAGAATAGCAAAATGTAATCACTGCAGGAGCAGTGTATTGTGTGCTTGATGGTAGGTGCGGATTGGGTGGTATGTTTGACCGTTTCTCTGCCTCCATATCTCTTCATACTTATATGCTCCAATGTTTAGGAGGCGGCATAAGTATCATGCGTAGTCGTTAGGCAGGATAGTATTTGGAACTGGTAGCGATGAGATACCTCCCAGAACCAACAAAGAAAAAAAACTGTGGAATGGATTGCTTCTGTGTCTTGAATACTCTTAAATAAATATTATTTTTAGTTAGTTTGTTCGAAATAGCAGCAGATTTTTTTCCTGAAACAGATGTAGAGATCATCAATAGTGAAAAGTTTGTGGACAGTGTAGGACCCATGCAGCGAACTTTTGAACCAAGGAGAAGGATGTGGTGGATAGATCAGCGATGGGTATACTGATGGGTATGCGATATTCCAGGGCGTGCTATTTTCCTTTCGTTTGTTAACTTATTCCACATACGTTTTCATTCAAATCATATATACATATAACCCGAGATCACTGTAGATCCATGCACCTTAACTTTCTGGACGACCTTACCACGAGGAACTTGGTCAATATTTCATTCTAAATATTTAATTATTCTTCATAGTTCATTGGGTAGATTCTCTCGATCTTGCAGATTTCATTTACAATGTACCCAACTTGCCTTTGATAATTTGAGAAATGTAAAAACGTAAAAAGTGAAAAAGGTAACTATTAAGTAATAAACACAGAGTGTACATGTAACGTACCATTTTAAGTCAACATAAATCAGGAAAATACGTCCAGTCATGTCTATCAAGAGAAGTTACAGGTGGCATTCGATGAAAGGAAATGGCTTCCTTTCATCGAAAGGAAATGAAATCGATGAAAGGAAATGAAAACCTAGGCAAAAAGCTTGAGGATTGGAAAATTTCAGAATCAGGAAATGTGGACCAAAGAATTGATGAAGAAAGGAAGTGAAATTTGAGGCTAGCTTAGTCAGAACAATACAAACAGAACATAAGAGGTTTTTCCTGGTGTGAAAAGTGGAAAGATTAGGAAATGTTAACGAGGTTAACAACAATTACATGCCCAGTCAAGACAATTATGCAGAGGAATAAGGGCATGGCAAGGAACTAACAATTATGCTTTTTCTTCATGGAAGAAAATAGAGAAGACATCTGGGAAATAGTGAAGGACTGCAGGTGAAAGGGGAGATGATAGTAGAACCTTGCAAGCAAAATGTCTGCTGACAAATGAGAGTCTTTTTAAAGAGAACTGGCAAGAGTTTGATCAAAAAAAGAGGAAGCAGATGACCATTAAACACATGTAAATATGATAAATCCCTTGTAGAACAGAGAGGGAATGTGTGCATTTTTATGAAATAAATTATGAATGCAAACCGTCGCCATGAATTAATCTTGGCAGATCAGAGTAAAGAGAATTCTATGTCTTTCGCTGCGCGAACCAGGAACAAGAAGATTGCGAATGAAACAGTGGGCCGCTTTGGGAAGAAAATGGGATTCCACTTGTGGAATGAGGGTACTTGGGGAGGTCCTAAATGTATATTTCTTACTTGTATTCACTAAGGGAATAGTGAGTTCAGGAAGAGATACCTTGTTAGTCTGGAACACATCAGAGTTAAGAATCTGCTGTTGTTGGATATCATGGAACACAGGGTGGATCAATCTCCTGGGCGGTATGGGATTTAACCAAGGATGCTTTTGGAAACGCGTTGAGTTTGCGGGGGTACGGGAAGAGATTTTAGGTTAGTCGTTAGCAGCAGGTGAGGTACCAAAAGACTGGAGGATAGCTAAAGTTGTTGCCTTATTTAAGAAGAACAGCTGGGATAAACCAGATATCCCTTACATGGTTTATCCTTACATCAGTATTAGCGAAATTTTTGGATAAAATATGAAGGAACAGAACTGATGTACATTTGGACAGACTGTGACAGATTAGCTGAAGTCAGCACGGCTTTTGGCGGAACAACAAACGAAGCGCTGCAGGAACACAGCAGGTCAGGCAGCATATTTGAAACGTCAACTGTGAATTTACATATACAGATGCTGCCTGACCTGCTGAGTTCCTCCAGCACTTCGTGCATTGCTCTATCTTCTAGCATCAGCTTTCTGGCTTTGGGTGGGTAGTCCTGTCCAACTAGTTTGATTGAGTTTGTTGTGGAAGTAACAAAGGAGGTTGGTGAAGGAAGGACGGCAGAGAGACTCTGAATATACTTCAGTAAAGCCTTCGGCAAGGTTCTGCATGGAAGGCTGATACACCGAATCATAGAATTCCGAATCACCGAATCACGTAAACATGCCATTCAACCCAAATCGAACCACGCCAATCAGTGGACACCTTTCCTTATTAACCATATACTAAAGCAATTGGTCCATAGTCCTCTCGGCGTAAGGGATTCAAGTATTCATATGTTCTCTTCTTAAGTGCTTTGAGCGACTCGGGATAGGCAGTGCATTCCAGGTACTTACCACTCTCTGGTTCTCTCTGAAAGTCCCGTTGAATCTCTTTTCATTACCCTAAACTATTTCCTCCAGTTTTATATACTTCTGATATGGGAAGTGTTTCCCCCAGTCTACCTTGTCAAGACTCCTCATAATTTTATGTGGTTCAATCATATTCCCTCTTCAATACCTCCACTCCAGGAAGAAATGATCCAGCTTCTCCAGTCTCTCCTCATAACTGAACTGCTGCATCCCAGGGAACATCTTGTGGTTTTTCTCGTGCACCCTCTCCAGCATTATCACATGCTTTGTCTACCTTGGTGACCAATATTTCATAGACTTGGAGGTTAATGTCTATAGGATTCAAAGCGAACTTGCAAACTGGGTCTAAATTTGGCTTAGTGATGAGGCAGATGATAATGATGAGAGAATGTATTACTGATTGGAAGTCTGTGACTACTGGTGTTCTGCATGTACCTGTGCTGGACGTTTGCAGTTTCTGATATATATTAACGAGTTGGATGTATGAGCAGTACATTTACAGATGACATGTATTTTGGTGGTGTCCTAGATCTTAAAGAAGTTTGTCTTAGGCTACAGTAGGATATAGATCAGATCGAAAGTTGGGCAGAGGGCTGGCATATGGAATTTAATTGCAAGTGCGAGGTGATGTATTTTGGGAAGTCAAATAGGCGTAGGTTTTTTCAGTAAATTGTCGATCACTGAGGAATGTTGATGAACAGAGAAACTTCCGGGTCCAAGTCCATAGTTCCTTTAAAGTGGAAACATCCGACATTAGATCGGTGAAGACGGCATATGGCAGGCTCGCGGTTGGAAGGATGTGATTCTGCTAGAGAGAGTGCACATGAGGTTGACCAGAACCTTGTTTACACTGTGTGGCTTTAATTCTGTATAATCTGGGTTTGTTTTGGAGCAAAGGAGTCCGACGAGTGTCTTGATAGAAGTATATAGGACATGAAATTCATTGATAGAGGGAATAGTCAGAAACTTTTTGACATGATAGTGGTATCAAAAGCAAGAGGGCGTAATTAAGAGGAAGAAGTTTAAAGAGGATCCAAGAGGTAATTTCGAATACATGGAGAGTGATTGAAATCTGGAAAGAGTTGTCAAATGAAGTGGTGGAATGAGATACAACCATTCAATTAAAAAGACACGCAGAACAGCAAGTTAACTGTCAAGGCAAAGATACGGTCCTAAAGCACGCAAATTGGTTTAGTGTGGTTTACTAAGGACATGGTGAGCCGAATGGCCAGATTCTGTCCTATATCAAGAAATGACTCAATTATAATATTCCTGCGGACATTGCACCAGTTACGCATTCAAAGGAAACATTGAACCTCATTCCTCTGTGACTATTCTTGCTCAGCAGCAGGTATGATAGAGAATGTATTGTTTCCCATCTTTAAAAATTCCATAGTCTACAGAATAGTTTTCACAGATAGGGAAATAACAACAGTAAACCCTCCATTTTAGGAAGTCGGAGAAATCAATTAGCCACGCATCAATGGAAGGAATAATGCAGGCAGCCAACTTCTATTTCAGTTTTTTGTTTTGGTTGTAACTTGGAGATCAGATGACATCAAATTAGCTGACGTGGTGTACTTCTACTTCCAGCAGGCCGTTTGTCGGCCACTCAGTACAGTGGGGAGGGTAATTGCGCTAACCAGAGAGTAATGCAACTTTGGAGGGCAAAGGAGTCTCGTGCGGCTTGCCAGTGATATCTTAAGCAAAGCGAGAATTACTTTAAGTGTAAAAGTGTTTCTCATGTGTCGTAGTATTAGTTACATGTGGTAGGCATCTGCAGAAGGTCACAGGTCATGGGATCCAGGAAAGCCTGGCCGTGTGGACTCAGAATTTGCCTGTAGAAAGTAGAGGGTTGTGGTAGAGGGAGTGCATTCAGATTGGAGAGCTGTGACTAGCGGTGTCCCACAAGGATCTGTTCTGTGACCTCTGCTTTTCGTGATTTTTATTAATGACTTAGATGAGGGGATAGAAGGGTTGGTTGGCAATTTTGAAGACCACACCAGGGTTGGCGATGTTGTGGGTAATGTAGAGGATTATCGAAGACTGCAGAGGGTCATTGATAGGATGTAGAGCTGGGCTGAGAAGTGGCAGATGGAGTTCAATCCGGAGAAATGTGACGTGCTACACTTTGAAAGGACAAACTCCAAGGCAGAGTACAATGTTGATGGCAGGATTCTGGCTAGTGTGGAGGAGCAGAGGGATATGGGATATTAGCATTCATAAGATCGAGTTTAAGAGCCGCGAGGTAATGATGCAGCTCTCGAAAACTCTGGTTGGGCCACACTTTGAATACTGCGTCCAGTTCTGGTCGCCTCATTATAGGAAGGATGTGGAAGTGTTGGAAAGGGTGCAGAGGAGATTTATCAGGATGCTGCCTAGATTAGAGTGCATGGATTATGAGGAGAGACTAAGGGAGCTAGGACTTTACTCATTGGAGAGAAGGAAGATGTGGGGAGACATGATAGAGGTGTACAAAATGTTAAGAGAAATAGATAGAGTAGAGAGCCAGCGCTCTTTCCCAGGGCACCAATGCTCAATACAAGAGGCATGGCTTTGAAGATTTAGGTGGGAATTTCAAGGGAGATATCAGAGGAAGGTTTATTTTTACCCAGAGAGTGGTTGAGGCGTGGAATGCGCTGCCTGTGGCGGTGGTGGAGGCAGGTACGTTAGTCAAATATGCATATGGAGGAATTGAAAATAGAGGGATATGTGGTAGGGAGGGCTTAGATAGTCTTAGGCGAGGTTTAAAGGTCGCCACAACATTGTAGGCCGATAGGCCTGTATTGTGCTGTACTGTTCTATGATTAAATGTAGGTCAAATGGGTAACTCGAAGATCGAGGGAAGGAAGCCGTGTCATCTTCGGGATTCACTTGGAAAAAAGAAGAGAAATAGAAGCATAAATAATGAAATCGGGCCGTCGTGTATCGTCGATAAAACTATGGCTGTTGAAGTGGTCACAGAGTCGATTTTGCGGAGGAGATAGAAGCGGACAGTCCTAGGTTGCGGGACTATCACGTTGGTAGATGTGTTGGGGGTGGGGGGTAATGAGAGGGAGATTTCCGAGGTGATGATGTCAGTGATGGTGCGGGAGATAATATACTGGTGGTCCTTGATGGGGTCATAGTTCAGGGGTAGGTAGGAGGGAGTGTCCTAAAATTGGCGTTTGGACTCTGCAAGTTAGAGGTCTGTACGTCAGACCATCACGGAACCACCTTTGTCGACTGGATTTATGACAATGTCAGGTTTGGTGTGGAGGTACCGGAGAACAGAGTGTCCAAAAGGAGTAAGATTGGAGTGGGTGAGGGAGCAGACAAGTAAAGACTGTGGATTTTGGGGAGGAGATAGAAGACATTCCAGCGTCAATCCATGATTCACCTGAAATCTCAGAAATCTCAGAATGTATTCTACAACTGAGTTTCCACAGCTGTGTTGGGTAGGGAATCGAAAAGCTCCTCCCACCCTTGGCCGCAAAGCTTCTGTGATGAATGCATGGCCTCTGATCTTTGGACTGGCTGAATCTAGATGCGTTCGTCCAGAAAAAGTCGTATCCTTGCATCTGTTCTGTCGAGGATTATATACATTTTTCAATGAGATCACGCTTCTTGTTTCTTAGCTCGATACTGCCCATAAGATTATTTTGCCACCCCGGAAATATCTTGCCAATCTTCACTACAACTCTTGCATCACAAGAGTATCCTATCTTCAATTGGGGACATAAACCCTGCGAGCAACATTCTAAAGGTAGTCCCATTGGGGCACAATATAATTGGACAAAGGCGTCTCTATTCCTGTCAAACGGGAAAGTACAGGTCTGAATTGAACTTCAGTACTTTTCTATAATTTACTATATTAAAACTGCTCTAAGTTCCATATTTTCTGCCCTGTATGTTTTCACATAATATTCCATCTCTCTCATGTTTATGCACATTCACTTACCGTTCTATAACCCCCCTCCCCCATCCCCTCGAATTGCACCATCCTTTGCAACAGGGAATACTAAGTCTCACTACCTCCGCACAAAAATATCTCATCTCTGGCTCAGATGAACCAGCCCTCATTTTTAATGAGTGCCCCCCAGTTATAGATCGTCCCGCAAGAGGAAACCTCTTTTCCACATCCATTCCAGCATCTCACTCTTGAAAACACAAGAGGGCAGAAGGCAAAGATGTCCCACCTTTCCCCAGATTTGAAGCCACCCATATCAAATCCACGACCACTCCGCCTAAAAAAAATCAATCGCAGGAAACTCATAGAAACACACCACCTGCATGTTATCCTCCATGATAAACACTAATGTTACTTCAAAACATATCATTAGTGTTTCTTCGGCAATGTAGGTGAAAGCAACAATGCTTTGGGAATACCTTCACCAGACGTACGCTGCGGTTCAAGAAGGCATTTAACTATTACCTCCTCAGGAACAACCAGAAATGGTCAATAAATATTGTCAAAGAATCTTAAAGCAATGTCGATTACAATAACTTAAATACCGCAAAGTATGTCTGACACCTCCAAGATTAATAGACTTGGTTCCTGATGGGCCACAAAAGAACGGCATTCGATCACAAGCTATAGGATCAGTCTAGACATTCGCACTGGACACGATGGCATTTCAGTGCCAGAAAGCGCTATGACTTCCATACCTTCTGAAACTCCGTTTCTAATTGTGAAAGTCGCAGTCACTTTGCACTTGAAACAAAGTGCAGCAACTTCGAAGAATTATTTATAACGGGTTTGAAAAAATAATACTGAAATATCTCAGAATGTGAGGCACTGTCTGTGAAAAGAGAAACCACAGATGCTTCCTGACATTTGAGTTCATTCAACATTTTCTGTTGTCGTTTTTTTTTTCATTTCCAGCAGCTGTAGTTTTATTGTTTTGGTCTTTTTTTAATTTAAAACCGCCACGTCTGTTGTACACACTTTCCCCAAAATCGCTCTCTACAAAATTCATCGCACTTTGGCAATTGATGTCCACATTTACAAGTCCAACAAAGCTATTATTAGGACGCAGCTGATGATATGAAGAAATAAATGTCTTAATTACTACAGGTATTTTCTGTGCGGTAGCCATCTGCTAGTTGGAAGGGAATGAGGTGCGACTGAATGCATTAAAGGTTAAACTAATTCCCACAGTTTCAGATATTTAACAATTTCCGTCTTATGTTAAATAAGTACTTCACAGCTGCCTTTAACTCATGTCTGAACTTCCTCTGGGTCCCTAAATAAATACAAATGTTGGTGCAGCAGCTGCAAAGCAGAAGCATGTATCTGCTTTCCTGCAGAATGAATCTTGGGTCACCGAAATCAGATCCTTCAAAATAAATGCCTTTTGTAAATCGCACGTAAAATACATTTACAACATAGGTCGTCCATAAAAGGAGGAAACTGCCTGATATTGACATCAGCAAAACAATCGATCTTTTCCTGTTTTCCATCTCTGAGTCGCTCCGATTCTCTCCTTTGCTCTGTTGCCGGAGTCTCTTTCGGGCCCTATTGGCCGCGAGAATGTTTCTGATCGTCAGAGCATCGAGCAGTATCATCAGAACGAAAGGCAGAAATGGGTTCACGGTGCGATCTAACCAGTCAAACGCTGCCTAACCAGGTGAAGTATAGAACACGGCCTTTATGCGGCAAAACGAAGGCACATTGTTTATTATATACAGTGGTTCATACATGAAGTAACATGGGATATTTTTAACACAGATGATTACTATAAGAACAGTCGCCGTTTTCTTCTTGCACTAGTTTGTTTTCAGCTTTTGGCAACAAATGGCTATATATCGATCAAAGGTGAACGCAACTGTTAACCACACAGAGCTGTCTCTGACTCCATATGTTATGACAGCAGTGATGCTGCAGCCTCGAGTACGAGTCAAAAAATTAACTGGGAAATAAATACCACGGATTCGATTCAGTATCACCGCTGTGATCACGACCAGTAGATCCGTCACTGCCATGGACAACAGATACCGAGTGATACATCTGGAGAGGCCGCACTTTCCTCTGGACAATATCCCAATCGCCACTAAATTAGCTTTAATCATTTGAGGAAGAAGTAAAACATTACATGTCCTGATATAATTAATGCGTCGTACAACAGCTTACAATGATTCCTCACTTGTATCTTCATAAAGGTTAGATTGATATTCTCTTACCTGGAACAGCAATAGCAGCAAATATAGGATAGTATATTGCAAACACGGGTCCAGTAACCGTGTTATGCATTTTGTTGGGAAGTGCTGAGAGCAAGAAGCCACGTGTGATCCAGAAAATCAAAGGCACTGAGATTTATATCCAATGTTAACTCCACAGGGAGAATTAGGTAACAACACCTTCCAATGTGTTATCGTAAACTGAACAAACAGACAAGCAGTTTTTTTTTTCCCGGTCAGGTATTGCTGTCGTAATGTGGCAAATGATATTTATCGATTTTGTTGCATGGAACTCTTAATGTTCAAGTGGCTGCGATGAACTGAGCATTTTCTTCACTCCACCTACCCAAAACCTGTAACCGCCAATATGGCACAGAATTCTGTAAGACTCGTCTCGGCTGGAAGTTTCACACAGCCAGAAATTTGAAATGGCTCAGACCTTCATGCTCAGACCTATGGCTCTTGCTCCCCTTTGACCAGATCCTCAATATCAGTGGTCGACCAGGATTGCCTATTCCTTCCAGCCTTGATCTTCACTCTAACAGGAAGTGAATTCAAGCTCGGCACAACATAGTGGAACGATTGACTGCCCAGTGCTGTACTATGTTCGAAGCTGAACTCTCTGTATCTCATTTCTAAAAGCAGCCCACTTGACAGACGTGCCCGTTCCTACAAAAAGCCCTTCCCCATCAACCTATGTAAGTGTCTGTGTCATTCTTTCAAATTTGCCATGCATCAATATTGGACTTGAGCTTATAGGACAGCACAGCACAATACAGGCCCTTCGGCCCACAATGTTGTGCCGACTTTTAAACCTCGCCTGACTACCTAAACCCTTCCTCCCACATATTTCAAGTTCCTCCATATGCTTATCTAGTAATCGCTTGAATTTGACCAATGTACCTGCCTCCACCAACATCCCAGTCTGCTCTATTAATTCCTCTTAATATTTTGTATACCTCTATCATGTCTCCTCTCATCTTCCTTCTCTCCAAAGAGTAAAGCCCTAGCTACCTTCTCTCTCCTCATAATGCATACACTCTTATCCAGGCAGCATTTTGGTAAATCTCCTCTGCACCCTTTCCAACCCTTCCACATCCTTCCTATAATGAGGCGACCAGAACTGGACACAGTACTCTAAGTGTGGTCTAACCAGAGTTTTGTAGAGCTGCATCATCACCTCTCGGCTCTTAAGCTCTATCCTACGTCTTAGGAATGCTAACATCCCATAAGATTTATTAACTACTCTACCCACCTGCGCGGCAACTTTTAGGGACCTTTGCTTCTCTACACTACCCAGAATCCTACCATTAACCTTTTACTCTGCCTTGGAGTTTGTGTTTCCAAAGTGTACCACCTCACACTTCTCCGGATTGAACTCCATCTGCCACTTCTCAGCCCAGATCTGCATCCTATCAATATCCCTCTGCGACCTTCGGCAGTCCTCCACATGATCCACAACACCACCCACCTTTGTGTAGTCTGCAAACTTGCCAACCCACCTTTCTACCCCCTCAGACTTAACTTTTTCCTTAACAATATTAAAACAAGCAGATGTAAAATGTTCCCGCACAGACACTTCAGGTACTTCCCCTGTATGATTTCACAGTGAAAGATCCAATGTTTCTCCTCTCTTGCAGGACCACCCAAGCGTTGGTTGAGAAAACTTTCCTGGGCATATTGAGCAAGTTCAGCCCCATCCAAGCGCTTTAAACTATGGCAATACAGTTAATAAAAAGGAAGTGGAAATCACCTACGGTTACAATATTATTATTCCAGCTATCTGAAATATCCCTACACATTTGCTCCTCTGCTTTTAGCGGATTATCTTGAAACCTATAATGCAATCATATCAAATGATCATTCCCTCTTATTTCCTGAATTCTGCCCATTTTCTGCTTATTTCTTGATTTCCAGTCTCACTGGACCATCCCCCAAATATATCTACGCCCTGTCCTGCCGTTATTTTCTCCCTAATAAAAAGGCAACTTCCCCTCCCCTCTTTCCTCCGCCTCGATCTTTACTGTAGTATCTGTGACCCGGAGCACACAATTCCGTCCTTCCCTCAATTATGCTTCGATCATGGTAATAATTTCCTAGTACAAGGTATTAATCCATTCCCTGAGTTCTTCCGCCCCATCGGTCAGGGTTATTGCATTTCAATAAATGCAGGTTAGTCTGTCATAGTTTTTAACAATCTACGCTTTATGCAGGAGTGCAGAGTATCTTAAGCGAATAAAGAATATCAGTAACAAATGTGAAATTAGGAAGAGATGCTTTTCAGGTGTAATCCATGGAACAACAGACGAGTGAGTCTTATATCAGTGATGGGAAGTTCATTGTAAGGAACAGTGACATACATAATTTAGTTGAATTTGGGATGGGATTTCATTAAAGGGAGTCAGAATGGCTTTGTACATGGGAAATCATGCGTTGTTAAAGAGCTGAATAGGAGGATTGAAAAGGGCAGGGCAGTAGACCTTGTCAACTGGGACTTTTTCAAGGCCTTTGACATGGTCCCGCAAGTTAGGCTGGCCAGGAAGCTAAGACCGGATGTGAGAACACATGACCCAGTCAATTGGATACAAAATTGACACGAAAGTAGTGGTATGCTGGGCACTACTTTCTGAGTAGTGACACGAAAGTAGTGGTATGCTGGGCACTACTTCTCTGAGACTATAACAGGATAAAGTGGAAAAAGGGAGAAAGGAAGGGCAGATGAATTGAGTTTAGACAAACGTGACGTGTTGCATTTTGGTTAGTAAAACCAGGACAGGCGATACTCAGTGAGTGGCAGGGCGCTGGAGTGTGTTGAACAGACAGACCTTGGGCTTTTAGTATCAGGGAGACATGGTGGTGAAGAAAGTGAAAAGAATGTTACTTTTCAACGGCCGAGTCACGAAGTGCAAGAGTTGGGACTTCATGTTGCAGTTGTAAATAACGATGGTTAGACCGCACATGCATTTCTCGTCGCCATACTACAGGAATAATTTTCGGAGGATGGAGACAAAGACAACGATGTTGCCTGTATTGGGCGGCTTGCTTTACAACGAGATATTGGATACGCGGGGTATGCTTTCACTTTCGCAAAGGAAGCTGTGATAGAGGTATATAAATTTATGAGTGGCTTTGATAGTGCAGATAGTAGGTGGCTATTTTACATCATTTGTCTGCCTAAAACAAGTGGATATACATATAAGTTTGGGGGGATGGTTCAAATGGGATCTGAGCTGTCACATTATCACACAAAAGTGGTTTGTTTCTGCACTAGCTGCATTCGCAGGTGGTGGAAGTAGGAACAGTAACAATAATTAAGAAGCAACTGGACAAGAACTCGAATGAGAAGGGCGTATGTGGATATGGAAATAATGCAGACAAGAGGCATTTGCCTAGAAAGAATGATGCTCGGCATCGACGCATTACGCTACAGGTCCCGTGTCTATGCTGTTCAACTCCATGACAAGCATAACATTAAAGCAGCCATCAGAAGGGAATCGGAAGCTGGGACTGAATAGCTTGCCCTTCAAGGCATCGAGAAGGGCCCTTCTGTAAAATGCCATCGTTTGTGCAAAAACCTCTCATGAATGTGTAATTATACGAAAGGGGAATGAAAGTCTCCGAACAGCAGCGAATAACTGCAGATAATTGAATATAACTGTTTCCTGCACTGAGCAGCATTGGGCTGTCAAGTATTCACTCTACTAATAAATCTGATGGTGTCACAAGAAGCTACATAACCAAGCTTTAGGAGAAAACAAAGGGCGGTGATTTCATAAGCAGGGTGGAGAAAGTGTAACATTACGTAGACATTGTACTTGATTAAATATTGGGCATAGATGTGGTAAACCTGACGGCTTTCACTCCAGTCATCAACACGCTTGAAACTTTGCTTTGCTTGGAGTGCAATACCAAAAAAATGAAAGCACAAATAGTTATAAACAGGTTGTAATTAAACCGTTAAAACGTACCGACTAGTCTAGGAAAGAATTGCAGAATGAACTTAAAACATAGCTTTGGAGATTTTGACATTTAACAGTAACAACTGACACGACATATGTAAAAGGTTTCTGATATTTATTAATGAACGTTTTGGTGGTTCTGTGCACAGTAAAATGAGTTCAGAGATCAGCTATGGTCTCACGAATTGAAGGCGTAGACTAAGACTCCAAGTAACTGTTTCAAATAATTCTGATGGTAAAGAAGCATTAATGAGAGATAAATGTCAAGAGTCTGTGTATTTTCATATATGACGTAATGACCGAGATATTAGTCACCTGTGAATCCACCAGTTCATCAGTGATACATGTTCAGAGACCCTTCCTTCCTCGGGGCAAGATGCAATCTCTTCCAAGTTTAGAGTAAGGGAGACTAAATAGTCACACAATATATAAATGCGATGCCGTAGAAGAGATATTGTGAATGCTATCAGTACGAATCAGAGGAAAGCTGCCGATTATAAAATAATATCATTTAGTTTCCAAATAAAGGCCATGGAAAAAAATTACAACCTGCTAGCTCTGGCTCCGCATATTTCTACCACAAACCCAGTGACTCCTCAGACAATACATATTGGCGAAGCTTCAACACTACCATCTGACAACAATTGCAGAATACGTCTTACATATGGCCTCTCAACCATCTTGCCTGGAGACATAAACTGAAGGAAGGTAAATTGAAACTTAAGGAACCAGAGCGAACTGATCTATCTGACGAGGAATGGTGTCAGCTAACCCTTGGAGTTTAGACATGATGAGTCGATTCTCCAGTTGGCACTGGCATGTTCCTTTTCGTTGCGTCACAGGCTGAAGGGAAGTTTTCTGCAAATACGGATAAGAAACCTGAATTCTCGAGACTCAAACGCCGTGATTGCTCTTCAGACTGGGGGACATGCCAACAACAAAGCTGGAAATTGTTGCCAAAGACACAAACGATTCTGCAGATGTGACGAATCAGGGTTTCTTTGGGCAGTATTCCAAGTCCAAATACATTTAAATGCTTTTAAAATTATATTTGCATCATAATAAGGCGGGAATGTATTCTGAAGACTCCAGACTGGTGGGTTCTATTACAATGCCTCATGCCTAATTGTCCATCTTTGCTTTCAGGAAAAACCACCGAGAAGTGGCCGTCAGCAAAAACAATGTAACTTGTGTTATAAATATCTCAGTTACTTTGGTAGGTCGGAGTGACGAGTGACTGCCGAATCGATTCTACATCTTCCATTCCATCTGAAAAACAGAAAACCATTTGGTCCAAGTATCAGCCGTTTTCCGATATATATTCCTGGGATATTACTACTACCTATAAAAAGACTGCAATGGACTAACACGCTGGAACGAATGCAGTCCAGAGTACATCCAAGAAAACTGACATCATCTGTAATCATTATAATAAATATCGTGCGGACAGTATGTGCTGTCTTCTAAAGGGGCTTATTTACAAAAATAAGTGGGAGAATTTTGGATGGCCTAGTCATAGTTTTAAAAGATGGTGTCTGTCCCATGCAGATTAGAAACTCGATCAAATCATTATACAGCAGACTTAAGCTGAGACAGACAATCAAGTAATTTTAAACGTGTGAGCAAAATATTTGTTCTTGAGAAATTATTAGCATCTACAAAGGTGTGACTGAATAACGTAAAATAAACTAAGCAGCACGAATATGAAAATCAAAGGTTTTGAAAATAAGCAAAAATTAAGAAAATATTTGTGGACAGAGAAACAGAGCTAACGTTTCACGTCGTTGTTCCTTCACTTCCCACGCATTTTCTGCTTTATATCAAAGTTCCATCATCTGTATTTTTGGGTCACTGATTACATACAAATTTCATGCACATCAGCCCTGATTGAACTTGTGCATTCGCACGAAAACGCGGTTAAACTAGCTGACAAAAAGAAGTACACTGGTATTTCTTTGCGGAACTTCAGAGAGCATTTGCTGAAATCCATCATAAAAGAACTGCATTTGAAACTCGTGGAACTTAAAATCATTGACCTGTGTGAAAATAGCGGCAAGTGTTAACGGGAATCTTGCCCAATCCACAAGAATATCAATTGGATACGCAAATATTCACTTCATTATCAACGACTTAGATGACGGGATGGAACATACAAAAAGTTGCCACTTAAGCAAGTGTATGTTGCATTGTTAGATGTGTGGAAGCAGGACATTCTAAAAGGATATTTAAAAAAAGAACAGACAATTATACATCATTATGGCCAGGGAAATTCATTACAAAGAAATTTGGTGTCATTTACTTTGACACTAAAGGTGTCAGAAGAGAGCTGGCAAAGGGAATTAATATGTATTTCTGAAGGCACTGAAGCTAATACGAAGCGGGATCAATTAAATTCATTGCTTTGGCATGATTTTTTAAAATATGTTACAGTGTTGCACGCATTATATCTTTGCACTCAAAAACTGTCCAATTATAGAACACAATTTCTAAAACGGAGTATAATAATTTAAAAGTTATTGCAATATTCGTTATTCAGGAATGCGAAGGAAGATGGTCCATGTAATTCCGACCTCATTTACGATCTCTTCAAGTGACAGCGAAAGCTCAACGTAAATATGTCTATTTTTTCCCTCTATGCCTCGGTTTTGCCGCGTTCCTCAAAACTTCATGTGTTGATATTGTGTAATGCTGTAAGGGTGAGTTACTGCCTAAGCGATAGTGAAAGGGGCATCTGACTCTGTAAGAACCGTATATTATGGAATTATTGATCCATTCAAATACCATCCGTTAAATAATCTAACAATTAGTCTCAATGGATATAATACCCCAGTCTTTAACTCCTCCCCGAACTCATTCCGGGTGCCTGTGTAAATGAACAGATTTATACAGGAACAAAAAGGCTGAAGCAAACATCCGCTTCCCTCCAGTATAAAATTTGATCGGTTGAAATTGGAACTTGAGTAATACGTTAGATTCTCAATTCGGACATTTAGAAAAGTGATAAGAAATAACAACCAAGACAAAAGAAAGCTGTCACAGATGCAGAAGAGTAAAACAATGTATTCCCTCCTGCTTTCCATCTCTGGGGCCCTCTGATTACCTTAGTTCCTGTTGCTCAACAATCGTGTTCGGATTCTGATGGCCGCAAGAATGCGTCTGACGGTACTGCATTGAGCAGCAATATCATAATGAAAGGAAGACACGGAGTTAAAATCTGGCGAATCCAGTCTAATGCAGCCCATGCAGGCAAAGTATAAAACATTAATTTCATGCTCACATTGCCAAGGCACATCATTGAATAAAGTACTACAGAATATTTCTGAAAGAGTTCACAGCACAAGCCGTTCCTATTACAGCGGCCGCCGTTTTCTTGCTGCAATCCTTGGTTCTCAGCTTGTGACAACAAATGGCTACATACTGTACCGATCAAAGGTGAACACCTCAGCTACCCTCACGGAACAGTCTCTGACTCCGTAAATTACCGCCGAACTAATGGAACACATTGAAGTGACTGAAAGGAAACATAGAAACATAGAAAAACTACAGCACAATTCAGACCGCTCAGCCCACTAAGTTGTGCGTAAAATGTCCCTACACTATTAACTACATAGCCCTCTATTTTACTCAGCTACATGTACCTATCCAACAGTCTATTTAAACACCCTATCGTATCCGCCTCCACCACCGCTGCCGGCAGCCTATTCCACGCACTCACCACTCTCTGAGTAAAAAAATGACAACTCCTCTTTTCCTACTCCCCAGCACCTTAACCATATGTCCTCTTGCTGCCACCATTTCAGCCCTGAGGAAAAGCCTCTAACTATCCACCCGATCAATATCTCTCATCATCTTATATACCTTATGTCCCCCTCATCCTCCGTCGCTCCAAGTAGAAAAAGCCGAGTTCCCTAAACCTGCTTTCATAAGGCATGCTCCGCATTCCAGGCAGCATCCATGTAAATCTCCTCTGCACCCTTTCTACGACTTCCACATCCTTCCTGTAGTGAGGCGATCAGAACTGAGCACAATACTCCAAGTGAGGTCTGACCAGGGACAATACCTCTCGGCACCTAAATTCAATTCCCCGATTGATGAAAGACAATGCACCATATGCCTTCTTAACCACAGAGTCAACTTGCGCAGCCGCTTTGAGAGTCCTATGGACTCGGACCCCAAGATCCCTCTGATCCTCCACACTGCCAAGAGTCATTAAGACTATATTCTGCCATCATATTTGACCTACCAAAATGAACCACTTCACACTTATCTGGGTTAAACTGCATTGCCACTTCTCAGCCCAAATTTTGCATCCTATCTCTGTCCCTCTGTAACCTCTGACAGCCTTCCAAACTATCCACAACACACCCAACCTTCGTGTCATCCGCAAGCTTACTAACCCACCCCTCCACTTCCTCATCCAGGTCGTTTATAAAAGTACAGACCCCTGAGGTACACCACTGGTCACCGACCTCCACGCAGAATACGACCCTTCAACAACCACACTTTGCCTTCTGTGGGCCAGCCAGTTCTGGATCCACACTGCAATGTCCCCTTGGACCCCATGCCTCCTTACTTTCTCAATAAGCCTTGCATAGGGTACCTTATCAAACGTTTTGCTAAAATCCATATACACTACATCTACTGCTCTCCCTTCATCGATGTGTTTAGTCACATCCTCCAGAAAATTCAATCTAGCTCGTAAGGCAAGACCTGCCTTTGACAAAGTCATGCTGACTATTCCTAATCATATTATACCTCTCCAAATGTTCATAAATACTGCCTCTCAGGATATTCTCCATTAGCTTACCAACCACTGAGGTAAGACTCACTGGTCTATAATTCCCTGGGCTAGCCCTACTCCCTTTCTTGAATAAGGGAACAACATCCGCAACACTCCAATCTTCCAGAACCTCTCCCGTCTCCACCGACGATGCAAAGATCATCGTCAGAGGCTCCGCAATCTTTTCCCTCGCCTCCCACAGCAGCCTGGGGTACATCTCATCCGGTCCCGGCGACTTATCCAACTTGATGCTTTCTAAAAGTTTCAGCACCTCCTCTTTCGTTATATCTACATGCTCGAGCTTTTCAGCCCGCTGCAAGTCCCCACGACAATCTCCCAGATCTTTTTCCGTGGTGACTACTGACGTAAAATACCTCCGCTATTTCTTCCGGATCCATCCATGCACACCTTCCCACTGTAGCACTTGATAGGCCCTATTCTTTCGCATCCTATCCACTTGCTTTTCACATACTTGTAGAATGCCTTGGGGTTTTCCTTAATCCTGCCCGCCAAGACCTTTTCATGTCCCCTTCTGGCTCTCCTAATCTCCTTCCTATTAGCCTTATGCTGAATAGAAAATAAATACCCACAACACGATTTATCATCAAAGCCGTGATAATGACCAGGAGATCCGTAACCGCCATAACAACCAGATAGTAAGTGGTACATCTGGAGTGTCCGCATCTTCCTCGGGACAGGATCACCGTCACTGCCAAATTAACTGTAGAAGAGATTTGTATATATTGTCAGTAAATAAGTGAATGTGGGACACTAAAAAGTGGAGAACAGACATTGCCTGGAAGTTTCATCATGGGTGACTGCGTCTGCAAGTACAGCCCTAACTTAATGGCACATAAACTTTCGGACCTAATTGATAAAGGCATCTTTTGCAGTGCAACATTTCCTCAGTGCACTGTTTTGTTCTATAGATAATCTACGAGTTCTTCTTACCATAGTAGGTATATCTGCTGTCATCAAATGTACCCTTCATTCGCCGAGGCCTAAACATCAAGATAGGAGCAGCTGCGCATGTAACGAATTAAAACTATGGAAGTATGTTGATGGAAATAGCATGCCGTTCTTTGTGTAGCCCATAACTTCCAATGCAACCGGAGAAATTAGAACTAATTTTACCTTACTTGGATCACGGATAGCTGCAACAACAGGATACTAAACGGCAAATAACAACCCCTCTGGTGATCCGTGCATTTCTGAGAGAAGATGAAACGACCTTCTGCCCTACATTCAAACATTGCTATATTTATACTTCACGTCAAGCTACAGGGGATAGTTAGACAGTTTAATGTTTATTTTAAATTTACGAATTGAACCAGAAAATTACAGATTCTCACGTTATCGTATTGATGTTATTTCGAGTTGAATTATTTAAAGGGCTCTGGCGCAGCTCTAAAATTAAATATCCCGCATTACAAAATAGAGTGCCAGTTATATTTCTTCATGGAAAGCAACATACTGTACAATTCACCATAATATTACCGGTGATCCGGTGTTTGAACGTTTCAGTCATGAACAGAGGTTGGAGTAGTTTGGTCAGTTTTTCCTGGAGCAGAGCAAGTTAGAAGAGAACATGACTGAGATATAAAAAAAAATGATGGGTACAGACATGTTAGACTGTAGGAAGCATTTCTCCATCTCAGGGGTTGATAAAATTAGAGGACACTTAGCGTAAACGTTAAGACCTTTGTCAACCACAGAGTGGTGAGTACCTTGAAGATACAGTCTTCAAGAGTGGTGGAAGAAGAGTAGCTGACAGCATTTAAAAAAAAACTTCTGGACGAAGACAAGTCTTTCAGGTTTAGAGGGCTATGCACCACTTATTGCAATATGGATTGATACAGATAATTGATCGGCATTGACGTGATGGGCAGAATGGCCTGTTTCAATGCTTTGTGACTCCAGAACTCCAAGATAATTTAAGATAGAGTTGGAGAAAGGTTTAGAGTGAAGAAAACTACTGGTTGATACATTTGAGTGATTTTGAGCGAGCCCTGGGTATTGTTTAATGAGCCAAATATTCTTGATTTGAAGGGAGAAACAGTCCTCGTGTTCTTACCTATCCATCAATCAATTTTAGGTCGTGTAAGCATCGGTCACGGAAAATTGTTTCTGAATCCTTCTGATACTCCACAATCTAACAATTTAGCTAGTTCATTCTTTGCGGAAAGTTATGAACAATTAATTTCTTTGACGACAAATCCAGTTCAAAGCACATGAAGTATTAGTTTATTGTTTTTCTATTTCAAGTTTAGCAACGTTATATTCAGTAAAACTGAGCCAATGCAGAAAGTTACAGCTTGCGTATGGTGGAGATGTCAAATTCTCTGCAACGTTTTTCGGCGTGTGCCTTTCCAGTTCAATCCAATTATAACAAGGGTGGGTGGATCCAAAACAATTCAGATATGGAGAGAATCAATAAAACGAGTTACAGTGTGAACCAAGATGAAGGACAACTTTCAGAGTCATCAGACCCAGTTAAGAACGGATGTATTCAACTTGGACAGCCCCAGTTCTGTTATTTTTATTGTACCCTGTGTAGCGGTTGCTACCGCGGAATAAAACAAGACTCTACTCGGAGGATTGCCAAACAGAACTGGTTTTTTTTCCCGCCTTGCGCGGGCCCTTTAAGGGAGAATGTTCCCGCCCAAAAGAACCGGCAATGACGTAAGTCCTACGTCATCAGGACTTTCCCGCGCGCGGGTTCTCCCCGTCGCTCGGAAAGACGAGGCCCGCCGCCATCTTGGGCCTCGTCGCTCCGACGCCGCGCGACCCGACTGCCGAGCCGGTTCGCCCGACTAGACGGTGAGTCGCCACACCTGGTTTAATTCAATCGGTTTATAATCATTTCATGACAAGTAATACAAGGAAATATAAACTGTTCTGCAACTTCCAGTTAAATTTGAAAAATTTCGTGAGCAAGACCAGCCCATTCGTCTCCTCGCGCTTGTTCTCCCATTCAATACAACCATAGTTTTCTTTTACCTGAAATGTACTAACTCCGGATCCCCTGATTCCCTTGAAATCTGAACGTCATTAGCCTATGTTTTAGATATACTCAGAAACTGCCTCGATACAACCCCTAAGGTAGAGAATTGCAAACGTTCTTTACCCTCTAATTGAATAAATATTGTCCCAGTTGCAAGATGGTCAATCTCTTACATTAACATTGTGACCATTGGTTCTAAACCAGGGAGCATCAGAACAGTTCCGATCCAATGTCATCTGATCTATTTCCTCAGATCTATTTCCTTTTCTACAAATGCCGGCTGCTGGGATCAAGTGAATACCTTGAGAAGTATAAGAGATGAAGGAGTACACTTAAGAAGGAAATCATGCGGGTGAAAATGTGACTTGAGCTATCCTTGGCAGATAAGATCAAGGAGAATCTTAAGAGATTCTGCATTAAGTGCAGAAGGATAACTATGGAAACAATATGTCCCTTTAAGGATCAGTGTGATCGGTTACACATGGAGCCACCTAAATAGAAGGAATCTAAAATAAATACGTCCAGAATGTATTTACCCAGCGGAAGGTTATGGAATCTGGAGACTTCAGGGAAGAGAGCAGCGATGCCCTAAAACATGCCGATATTATGAAACAGGAGGGTTTGACGGTCTTGAGTCGCACAGAGTGGATAAATCACAGGGCCTAACAAAAGATATCCTAGAACGTTCTGTGAAGCAAGGGAAGGAATTTTTCTGGGGCTCTGGCGGAATTTCTTATCCCTTCGTTATCCACAGGTGAGGAAGCGGAAGACTGGAGGGCGGAGAATGATGTACCTTTATTTAAGAAGGGCTTCAAGTACAAGTCAGGGAACTACCGGCTGATGAGCCTCACATCAGTAGTGGGGAAGTTGCTGAGGGACCAACCCTGCATTTAGAAAGGGTAAGACAGTATTGGGGTAGTCACCATGGTATTGCGTGTGAGAAATCGTGCCTCTTGAATTTGATTGAGGTTTCCAACAGGAATGAAGAGGCAGGACAGTACACGTTGTTAACATGGCTTTGACATGGAATCGCATGATATATTGGTCTGAAGTTAAGAACACATGGGATCCAAGGTGAGCTAGCCAACTGGCAACAAAGTTAGTCTGGTGGAAGGAGGAAGAGTCTTGAAGTCGAGGGATGTGTTTAGATTGGAGGCCTGTGAACAGTAGAGTGAGGCAGGGATCTGTGCAAGTTCCACTGTTGTTTGTCATGTACATTAATAGTTTGGATGGGGACGTATATGGCATGATGAGTAAGTTTACGGATGACACCAAAATTGGTGGTGTGGTGGACAGTGAAGAAGTTTGTATTGGGTTATAGGAGAGCCTGGAGCAACTGCGAATTTGGGAAAAAGAATTGCAAATGGAATTGAACTCGGACAAGCGCGAAGTGATGCATCTTGGGAAGTTAAACGAGGGCAGAACGTATACAGTGAATGACACGGCCCTGATGGCTGTTGTTGAACAGAGAGAAAAAGCGGTTCCAGAAGTAGTTACCTGGAAGCGGCAACACAGCTAGGCAGTGTGGCGAAGAAGGTTGTGGATCGCTTGCGTTCATTGGCCAGGGCAATGAGTACTGGTAGTGATGTCATGTTAAGAACATAGAACATGGAGCAGTACAACACAGGAAGGGGGTCCTTAGGCCCATGATGTTTTTCCGAATTAATGAAGAAAAATATTAAACTCCTGACTAAACTCTGCCTTCATAATATTCACATACATCAATTCTCTGAACTTTCATGTGTTTCCCACTTAAACGTCGCTACAACTGTTACAGCTATTCTGGATGTCAGTAACACCACACCTAAAATGTCAGTCACTACACTATCGGAAGGATGTGGTTATGCAAAAGAAAGATTCACAAGGTTGTTGCTGGGAATGGAGGTCTTTAGTTAAGACGAGTGACTGGATAGGCTGGGACTGTTTTCGCTGGAGCAGACGAGACTGAGCAGTGAAGTAATAGAAATTTGGAATGTCGTGTAGGTCACATATAAGGTTGATGATCACAGTCTTTTTTCGGGAGTAACAATGTCTAAAACTTGAGGGCATAGGTTTAAGGTGAGAGTGGAAATAATTAAAGGTACGTGAATGATAAATGTTTCACAGAGTGTAGTAGGTATCGGGAACAAATTTGCAGAGGATGAGCTAGAAACGCGTACAATTAGAACGTTTAAAGGACATTTATATAGTTTCGTGGATAGGAAAACTTTGGGGGGATACGGGCCAAATCGAGGAAATGGGACTACGTCAGGGAGGCACCTTGTGTGGCATGGGCGATTTGGGCTGCATGACCAGTTTCCGTTCTGTATAACTATGTCTCTAATTCCAGCATTTACAGTTTGCTGTATCAGGGTTACCATCAGGGCAGCTGAATCTGGAAATGATAGCATTCAAAGCAGTAACCACTGCCCAGTAGAGACAATGTCCCGGCCGCAGCCTGAAAACATGCTCTATCACGTTGGGCATTAGAAATGTGCTAAGTGGGACAGTTTCAGAACAGATTTATCAGTTCAAACCCAGGCATCCATGAGGCACCGTTGAATCAGCAGTAATAGCTGAGGTGCGCACCACCACGATCTTCTCTTTGGACCGCATATATATTGTTCTACTATTACTAAAAATACAGAGGATCAACTTGTCCTCACTGTGTAGTGCAGACGCGTAGAGAACAGTATAGCTAAAATTGTCAGTCTTCCGCCTAATGTAGCTGCAGCACAACAGTACACGCATGTTAAGCACCATATAATAGGACGAAATGACGTCACAACGGATCAAATTGAAGCCATGTTATTCTACTATATGCAGTCGTGAATGGTAGCTGACAATTAAACAGATAACTGAGTAAGGAACTCCAAGAAATCCAAATCTTGTGCTGGTGAGAGTGCAGAGGAGATTCACAATGGTGTTTCTTCGACTAAAGGACTTCATGGGTGGGGAGAGATTGGATAGGTTGGCTTTGTTTTTCTTGGTACCAGAAGGCTAAAGCGTGATCTGATAATGGATATGGATTTTGGCATTGGTATTGTTATCGGTTTATTGTTGTCACTTTTTTCCGAGGTAAGGTGAAAACCTTGTCTTCTGGAACACCACTAGCCATAGATATCCAGTCAGAAATGCACTGCTCCACTACTATTCTTTTTTTAAATTTTATTTACAGCGTGGTAACAGGTCCTTTCGGCACAACGAGTCCGCGCCGCCCATTTTAAACCCCAAATTAACCTACCCGTACGTCTTTAGAATGTGGGAGGAAACCGGAACACCCGGCAGACACCCACGCAGACACGGGAGAACGTACGAACTCCTTACAGACAGCGACGGGAATCAGCATACCAGGAGGGGCTTTGGCATACGCTGTCAGGGTAGACAAAATTCATTGCTCAACGCTAGTCGACCAGGTTCATCACCTCCTTTAAAACTCAAAATTGTGAGACAGGACCTCTGCCCGGCACAACACTCGGATAACTCCTCAAACCATGCATTTCCAAATGCTAGTATATGCGGTCCTAAAAATCGTTCTCCAATCGCTACTCCAGTTCAGTTTCTTGTCAGTGGTAATTGCGAGGATCTTTAGAGCATCAGTTTCATGATGCTAAAGCCATTGAATATCCAGGGATGACAGCTAAATTTTCTCTTGTTAGATATCTTCCTTACATGGCACTTATGAAGCGTAATTATCACTTTCTACCTGTGAGCCGATGCCTGGATATTCTCCAGCTCGTGCTGCATTTGGCTGTAGACTGCTTTGTTACCTGAGGAGTTTAGGAAGGTGATAAACATTGAGTAATCATCAGCGAACATCCCGACTTCTGACCTTGCCATCCAAGGAAAATCATTGATGAAGCAGCTGAGAATGGCTGGGCCGAGGACACTACCCTGAGGAAAAATGTAAAGATGTTCTGTGGCTGAAATGAATGTCCTCCCTCCGCTACAACCACCTTCGTTTGTACTAGGTATGATACCAACCAGTGGAGAGTCTCCCTTGATCCTCATTGACTCCAGTTTATCCATATTTTATCAAATGCTGCCTTCGGGTCAAGGCAGTTACATGTCCATATTTGGACCAAGGTTATAAAGAGGTAAGAATTTGCGTGACTTTGATACAATACAAACTCAGCTTCTGTCAGTAGATTATTGCCGTTTTGTAGCGCCATGTTTATCCATTCCATTATTTTGTTGATAATCGGTAATGGGGCGGTAACTGGCCGGGTTGGATTTATCCTGCTCCTCGTGGACAGGATATACATGGGAAAATTTTCGTATTGTTGGGAACTTGCAGGTGTTCTAGCTGTACTTCAATGCAAAATAGTGGCAAATGGTCCAGTTTTCAATACTTTCAGCAGAAGGTTGTAATTGCCCATAGCGTTTCCTGCATCCGATGCCTTTTGCCGTTTCTTTCAGGTGGTGTGAATCGCATTTGCTGAAGAGTGAGATTTATCATGCTATGGACCATTGGAAGAAACCGATATGGATTACCCACTCGGCACTCATGCTTGGTGATTTTTGCAAATGTTTCAGCGTTCTCTTTTACACTGATGTGCAGGGCTATACCATCGTTGACAACGGGAATGTTTGCGGAGCTTGCTCGTCCAGTGAGTTGCTTAATTGTCTACCACTATTCATAGCTAGATGAGGCATTACTGCAGAGCTCAAATCTGATCCATTTCTTGCGGGATTGATTTGTACTGTCAATTGCATGCTATTTATATTTGGCATGCACCTTGCCTCCTGTAGCTTCATCAGGTTGAGCTCTCATTCTGAGGTATGCCGGGTGTTGCTGACACTAGGTCCGAGAATGCAGTAACTTACGCCCTGACATTTATGCATCTTAATATACTTTAAGGCCTCAATTACCTCCTCCCTGCTAATCGGCGTGTTGTCCAAAACAACAAGGCTTATTCCTGACCCCCACGCCCCATTTCCTAGCTTCCATCGTTTACTTCACAGTAAAAATGGAAGAGAAATATTCGTTAGAAATCTCTCACATTTTCTTTGCTTCCACACATAGACGGACAGATGTTCCTTTCCCTGCACGCCACCTCACTCAATCAATCTCAACACCGTTCCCCTAATTTCTCCAAAATTTGTTCTGCCTTAGTTCAAGATTCTAATTTGTGAACCGGTCTTATCCTTCTCAATAACGGTTTTAAAACTCACAGAACTATGGTTACTGGACCGAATGTCCTCGCTGACAGACACTTGCCCTATCTTTTTCCCCAGGAAGAGGTCCAGTGCTGCACCCACTTCAGTTAGCCCCTCTATATATTGATCAAGGAAGCTTTCTTGGACACATTTCATAAATTCCTCTGTGTCCAAGCCTATTAAATTATGGTTGGCCCAGTCAATATCAGGAAAGTTAATATTTCCCGCTATGTTCACAACGAACTGCAATCTCTCTACGTATCTGTTCCTCCAATACCCGATGACTATAGGCGGGGTCTATAATACAATCCCATCAGCGTGACAATCACTTTCTTGTTTCTAACTTCAACTCATATGGCCTTACTGAACGATCGGCCAAGAATATCTTCTCTCAGGACCGTTGAATAACTTCTCTAAGGACCGTTCTTTCATCAAGAAATCAATTCCCTCTCCTCTTACCTACATCTCTGTCAAGCCTGTGTCATCTGTGTTCTGGAGCATTCAGCTGCCAGTGCTGCCCTTCCATCAGCCATGTTTCTGTAAAGGCTACGATATACCAGTCCCAGAGCTAATCCGCGCACTGAGTTCATCCGCCTTATCTCTTAGGCCTCTTGCATTGAAGAAAATGCAGTTTAAAGCGATGGTCTTTCCTTTCCTTTTATTGTGCTGCTCTCTGCCCTGAAGATTAAGCTTGCTCGCATTAGCTACTGTATTATCCGCTGATTTCTCATCGTTTGTGTTTTTTCCCACAACTTAAGAAAATATAAATTTGTTAACACGGTTTTATCGAGACTTTCAGGCATTGAAATGAAACAGCACATCATCAGCATATACTGTTTGATCTTTTAGTGAGGTTATATGATTGACATATCAGTTAATTTTACGGCATAACATTCCTAAGATGCACGGTGTCTGTGAAAACATTAATTACTCCGAGTGAAGATTTAGCATGGCGAAGTTACTCTTTTACATTCAGGGATTTTTTTTAACAGTGCAACCTAAAACTGTTACTATGTATCAGGGCAGTGAGAAGCTCCCATTCTACTCTGCCAAGCCCTGCTTTACGATATTGACATCGGCCTTCCCGAATTTCAAGAATTTAATTTTCCGATCATGCTTATCCCTTTTCAAATTCATCGTGAAGCTCACAGAGATATGGACACTCTCTTCAAAATGATCTCCTATGACATTCCAACCACTTGCCCGCATGTACCCCAGAGACTACTTCCAGTACCGCCCTTATCCAGGAGGGCTATCTAAATATTGCCTCTAATTGTTCTCCTCTGAGGCATTCCAGGTTAACATTGGGGAAGTTGAAATCCGGCAGTGATATAACCCTGCTATTCTGACAACTCTCAGCGATATGCTTATATATCTGGTCCGTAGTCTCCTTATTTCAACGAGGAAGCCCCAGAAAAGTTATCAACAAATTTTTCCATCTAAGTCGAAAACTTTTCAATGATATCCTCCCTCATTACTGCACGAATGGAATTTTTAAATAATGATTGCAATGCCACCTATTATACCCTCTCCCCCTTTACGCCCAAAGACACCGTACCCTGCAATATTAAGTTGCCTGTCTTACCTTTCTTTCATGCTTTTATCTCTGCTAGCAACCAATTCATATTCTCATATACTAATCAATGCATTAGGATTATCTCTTTACGAGTCATATTTCTTGCACTCAAATCAATGGAATTAAGCCTGTCATTACTCCAATCTTGTTTATCACGCCCATTACTGCTTTTCCGACCGGACTGACTTAGTTTTCCTACTACATTTGGATTTCGCTAATCCGCAACAGCACATCTTCTCACAACTGCGTACTGTTCCCCTGCCGAGTTATTTAAACCTTCTTCAACACCGGTAGTGAACCTTCTCACAAGGTTATTGGTGCAGTTTCTGTTAAGGTACCACCCATTCAGTTTGTCTTCATCCCATCTTCTCAAGAGCCTGCCCGAATGATGTATCTCTTTAGCGACACATACATCTAACCTATCCCCCTAAAACAACATTAACTGCATATGGCACTGTCAATAATCTAGAGATTACAAACGCCGAAGGCCCTGCTCTTTGATCTGCTACCTATCTTACTAAATCATTGGTGTAGGAAAACATCCCGCTTTTTATTTATGTCATCAGTACTATCAGGTACCACGACCTCCGGATACTTACACACCCGCTTTCGAACGACCCGTGTGTTCCATGGCATTATTGCCCTGGGACAAGCGATGCAATGTACCACGCTGTTATACATCCACAGAAGCGCCTGCATATTCCGCTCACTGTCGACGCTTATACCACTTATTACTCCATAACTTTTGCTCGTTCCCTGTTGTGAACTACCCAAAGCACCGGGATCTTGGTTCCTGCTGGACTGCTTCTACATTCACTCACCGCTAACCTCCAACTGAGTTATGAGTGAGATGCACTTTCAGGTTTATATGACTATTTTCTTGCTTCATTTTCTGCCCAGTGATCACCCATTCCTTCTCTGTACGCCTCTCCTTCAGCTGTGACTTCCACTATCTCTGACTTCCGACATTTATGTGAAAAATAAAATATTTTTTGCTGATAAAGTATCAGATCCAATAATTAAGAAATACCTGGCATAAATACATGTTAAACTTGCATAAAGCTGACGGCAAATGACTCAGAGTCAGGCTCTGAGTTCAGAACAGAGTAACGATGCTTATTGTAAAATGAAAATATATTAGCGGGAGGTCTACTTTTCAAGTAGAAGCCTAGGACAACTTAGGATAAGGAACAACTTACCAGCTCTGGCTCTGCATATTTGTACCATAAACCCGGTGAGTCCACAACCAGTAACTATTGGTGAAACTACAACATTTCCATCTGACAACAATTGCAGAAAAAATCCTAAATATGGCCTCTCTACAACCTGGCTTGGAGAGGTAATTTGAAGGAGGATAAATTGAAGTTCACGAACGAGAAATAAGTATTAGATCTGAATAGTAATCGGTACGACCTCAGCCTGCAGAGTGTAGGCTGTGGGCAGATTCTCCATTTGGCAGTGGCATATTTTCTTTTGCAAAGATCACTCAGCTGCTGAGCAGTCTTTCTGCAAAGCAGTGTGAAAAAGCCTGAATTCTCGATACTCAAAATGCTCCGGTTACTCTTAACACTCAGGGACATGCCAACCACAAACTGGAAATAGTTGGCGAATCAGGATCTCGCCAGGCAATGTTCTAAGTCCAAGAACATTTCAATGCTTCTTCAATTATATATGCATCATAATAAAGTGGAAATGCATTAGGATGACTGCGCAATGGTGGGATTTCAAACAATAACTCATATCTAATTGTCCATTCCTGCTGTCAGGAAGTGTTGCTGAGAAGCGGCTGACAGTAAATACCAGCAAAATCCAATAGTACATATGTTATAAATACCATGGTTACTTTGGTAGGTCGGAGTGACGAGTGACATAAGAACCGATTTGGGAAAAACGTTCCAATTATCTCAAAAAATACAAAACTATTTGGTCCAAGTATAAGCCGTCGGTCCTATATTATTTCACGGGAAATTACTTCTCTCAATAAAAAGACTGCAGTGGACCAACACGCTGGAATGACTGCAGTCCCGCATACATCCAATACATCATTCATAATCCTTTTTGAAAAATATCGTGGGTTATATGGGCTATCTATAAAAGGGATTGGACCAGCTCAGCTGGTCTTTCAACACCAGTTGAAAACGCCGCGGCTTTCCCATCCCAAAAGCAAGGGTAGCAGGTCCGGAGCAATAATGCAAACAGCAAGTTCCACTTCAGGTTGCTGAATAATATGTAAAAAAAATAAACAGTTCTCTGAGCATCAGTGCATGGGGATTGTGTAACTCTCTACTCTACAGCACATTTTCGTACGTTCTTCAGTAGACTCCATGGGTTCAAGATGACGACTTCCATTGACCATCAGGGATGGCACTAAGAACATAAGAACATAGAAAATAATAACATAAACGAGTTACCCGGTTATTCAAGACTGATCCGTCATTCGTCATGATCATGGCTCATCTTCTATCTCAATGGCATTTTTCAAAACAATCACCATAGTTCTGATTCTCTCAATGTCCAGCAATTTATTTATATTTGTTTTGAATGAACAGAACAGCTAAGTCCCCACAGCCCTCCAGGGTAGAGAATTCCAAAGGTTAATTACACTCTGAATGAAGAAAACTTCCCTGTTCGCTTTGTCTTCTGAACGACCCTCGCCTTATTGCCAAATGGTGCCCCTTTACCCACAATCCTCAGTCAGGGGAATCGGATGTGCTGCATTTAATCTGCCCAGCTCTTTAAACAGTTTTAATGTTTCGATCAAATATCTTATCTTCAGACTGTTTTTTCTTATATCTGGAAAGTGAATTTCACCGAAAGGTGACAAATCCTCGACAAGATATTTCGAAAAATAAGTGAGAGAGTATTGGATGGCCTAATGATGGACTCACAAGACGGCTTCTATTCATAGTCCATTCGAACAGATTAGAATTTCGCCCAAATCATTATGCAATATGCTGAAACTGAGATATGGCAATCAAGGAATTTTAATCCTGTGGGCACAAATCTTGTTTTTGAGGAAATACTTGCATCTGCAAGGGTGTGACTGAATAACTTAAAATATCAACTAAATAGTACTAGTTATGAAGATAAAACGTGTTGGCAATAAATCACAGCAAAGGCAATATCTGTGGACGGAGAAACTGAGATAACATTTCAGGTCGTTGATCTTTCATCTTTTTTGTGGAAATTCAAAGACAATTTTGTGGAAATTCATGAGACAACGAAAGTTGAAACTTGTGAAACTAAATATCTTTGACCTGTGTGAAAATACTGGAATAGTGTTGACCGAAATTTTGCCCAATCCACAAGATTCTCATTGGGGGACGCAAATATTCAATTCATTATTGAAAACTTATCAGATGGGATGGAACGTATCAAAGTTTGCCACTGAATGTTGTTTATTTTTTTGACAATGCATGTTGCATTGTCGGATGTGTGGAAGCAAGACATTGTAAAAGGATGTTAAAAGAATGGACAATTATAAATAATTACGGAAATTAAAATCCATTATAAGCATATTTTATGTCAGTTCCATTGGCAATAAAAGTAATAGAACTGAACTGGGAAATGGTATCAATAATGGAGTTACAAAGTGCTTCAAGGAACCACGCAGACAGACCAATGAAAACCCTTGGTTTGCAAACTTTTGCAGTTTTGGATGCATTATAACTTCAGACTAGACAAAAATGGATTAAAATCGTGCTACAGTGCAAAAATGCTGCTTTTGACAAAAACAATGCATTCCCACTGGCGGAATAGTTTGGAACTGAGGTATGGGGTAAAACCAAAAAATGGGCACAGGGGCGATGTTCGAAACGACATTTCCATCCCAGAACCGTAAAGATATAGAATACTATTTCTAAACCGGAGAATGATAATGAGTAAATTGATCATTTAAAGGTTAGTTAAAATATTCTTTATTCAGGGATGCGAAGAAGAATGGTTCATGGAGATCAGAGAACATTTGCGATCTCTTTCAGAGACATCTAAAGGTCAAAGTAAAAACGTTTCATTCATTGAATCTATACGTCAATGTTCCCCCGTTCCTCAGAACACGGGAACACTGACGTATAGATTCAATGGATTATAGCAGCAGATAGCAGCAAATGGATTTCACATTGGCTGATGCTCTAAGGGTGAGTTACTGCCTGTCCGGTACGCAAAGGGCCGTCTGACTCGTTAAGAACAATACATTCTGGAATTATTGAATAAAATCACTCTAATACCGTGAGTTAAATAATCTAATAATTAGATTCAGTGGATATAACACCCCATTCTTTATCTCCTCCCTAAACTTATTCTGAGTGCCTGTATAAATGAAGGGATTTATACAGGAACTAAAAAGTTGAAACATAAACCCGCTTTCTTCCAGAATAAAGTTTGATTGCTTGAAATTTGAACCCGAGTAATAAGTTGCATTCGCAATTCGGACATTGAGAAAAGTAACAAGAAATAACAACCATGACAAGAGAAAGCTGCCAGAGATACAGAAGAGTAGAACGATAGATTTCCTCCGACTTTCCATCTCTGGGTCACTCTGATTCTCTCCATTCCTGTTGCCCATCAATCGTGTTCGAATTCTGATGGCCGCAAGAATGTGTCTGACGGTGAATGCATTGAGCAGCAATATCAGAATGAAAGAAAGACACGGGGTTAAAATCCGGTGAATCCAGTCAAATGCAGCCCATGCAGGCCAGATATAAAATATCAATTTTATGTTACATTGCCAAGGTACATCGCTCATTTTGAATGAAGGTTCATATATAAAATACCACGGAATATTTCTGAAGAAGCTCACAACACAAACCGTTCCTATAACAGCGGACGCGGTTTTCTCGGTACAATACTTGGTCCTCAGCTTATGACAACAAATGGCAATGTACCGATCAAAGGTGAACACCACAGTTACCCACACGGAACAGTCTCTGACTCCGTAAATTACCGCAAAACTAACACTGCAGACCGGACTGATTGAAAGGAGACTGAATGGAAAATATATACCCACAACGCGGTTTAATATCACAGCCGTGATAATGACCAGGAGATCCGTCACTGCCATAGCAACGAGATAGTAAGTGATACATCTGGAGAGTCTGCACCTTCCTCGGGAAAGAATCACAATCACTGCCAAATTAGCTGTAAAAGAGGTGTGTATATCTGATGAGTACATAAGTAAATGTTGAGATACAAAAAGAACAAAAGCGATATTTCAGGTAACTCTCATCATACGCAACGATGTCTGCAAGTGCAGGCCTAACTTTATGGCACATGAACTTTCGGACCTAACTGCAAAACGCATCTCTTGCAATGCAACATCTTCCTAGTGCACTCTTTTGTTCCAAAGATAGTCGACATGTTATTTTGGGCATAGTAAGTAAATTTGCTGTAATCAATTAAGCACCGTCATTCGCCGAGTCCAAATGACACTAGAGGGTAGTAGACGTCACATTTGCGTCGCGAAAAGATTAAAGTTTTTTTTTACGGAAAATCGTGCCGTTCTTAGTACAGTTTATAATTTCGAATGGAAGTAGATGTACTGTATGATAGGTGCATCAATTCACTGTTTCCTATCATATCATTTTTGCAATAGAATATGTGATAACAGTGCAATCATTCACTCGAATTACTTGTGTTAATAATATCACGGATCTATATGAAAACATTATGAGCAACTGTTATTGAGCAGATACTATATTACAGCTAGGGTTCACTGTGTTTACTCTGTGATAATGTAATTCCGGTCACAGTGCTAATATCACGATAGAAGTAATGTTGCAACTCAACATAACCCCCATCAATTGTAATTTACCTGGAACCCCGACAGCTGCAACAACAGGGTAGTAAACGGCAAACAACAACCCTTTTGGTGATCCGTGCATTTCTGAGAGAAGATGTAACTGCCTGCGCTACATTAAAATTTTGCTGCGTTTATACTTCACGTCAAGCTCCAGGGGATAGTTAAGCAGTTTAATGATTATTTTAAATTCAATAACTGAACCAGAAAATTGCAGCTCCTCACGTCATCGTCTTTAGAATTATTTAAAGGGCTCTGGCTTGCTCTGAATTTAAATATCCCACAGTCTACGATATAATGCCAACTATATTTCTTCATAAAACAGAACACACAATTCACGAGAATGTTACCTGAAATTGAACGTTTCAGTGATGAGTGGAGTTTGCAGTGATTAAGGCCGTTTTCCCTGAACAGATGTAGTTAGAAAGGAACATGACGAAAATAGAAAAACATATGAGGAGTATAAACAGGTTAGACTGGAGGAAGCATTTCCCCATATCAAAGGGAGATAAAATGTGAGAACTTTTTGGGTAAACATTCAGATCTTTTTCACCCATAGAGTGATAAGTACCTGGACGACACAGTCATTGAGGGTGGTGGAAGCAGAATCGCTGACAACATTTAAGAAGCTTCTGGAAGAAGACGTTAATCGCCTCTGTATAGAAGGCTATGCATCAGGTAGTGGAAGATATGATTAATTCGGAACGTTGGTCGGCGTGGACTTGGTGGACAGAAAGGCCTGTTTTAATGTTGCGTGACTCTATGACTCCATGACAATTAGTTGGAGAAAAGGTTTACAGTAAAACGATCTACTGGATAAAACACATTAATGATTTTGAACCAGAGCAGGGTAATGTCTATTGAACCAGGTATTCTTGCCCTGACGTGAGAATCAACCATGTTTTCCCTACATATCCATCTATCAATTTTAAGTCGTGTAAGCCTCGGCACCGAAACTTATTTCAGAATTCTTCTGATACTCCACAATTATTTTAATCCAGTTGACTGTGCATACTAAGTGGAAAACCAATGCCTGTACACATCTAGCCTCAACGCACAGAGTTCCAGCCGGTCACACGCACGAACTGGACACTAATAATTCAATGAATTTCAGTTTTTGAGGGCAGTACTACATGATTAATTCCTTTGAACAACAATTTTCAAAGTTCAACAATGCACCTGTTCTTTTATTTACTTTCTACTTCTAATACAGCAATGTAACATTCTGTATAAACTGACCCATCCAGGTCACCATAGCTTAAGGTTAGCAGAAAGGTACCGCGTATGTATGATGGAGCTGTACAAATCTCTGCAACTATTTTGGCGTGTGATGGTCCAGTTCGATGCAGTTATAACAAGGGTGGTGTATTCACGTCACACATTTACATTTGGATAGAATCAGCACAATGAGTTACAGTGTGCACCAATAACGAAGGGCAACTTGCAGTCATCAGACCTAGTTAAGAACGGATACATTCAGCATGTATAGCTCTACTACTTCACCGCTACTTTGGTGTTTAGGTGTGAACTTCAAATCGGTTGTTTTGATTGTACACTCGTTTAATTCAATTGGTTTATATTCAGTTCCTGACAGGTAGAACATGAAACCAGGATCTGTTCTGCAAGTTCAAGTGAAATGTGCGCAAATTCATAAGTAGGACCAGCCAATTCGGTTCCTCGCACTTGTTATCATAATCAATTAAATCATGGTTGATCTTTCACTTCAACCGTACTAATTGCATATCTCATGATTCCCTGAAAATCAAAACCTTATCAGCCTCTGTTTTGAATATACTCAGAACCTGTCCGACTCAACGCAGTTTGGTGGAAAATTTCGAAGGTTCTTTACTCTAATTGAAGAAATGTATTCCCAATTCCTGAATGACCGATCCCGTATGTTGAGATTGTGACCATAGGTTATACACCAGGGAGCATCAGAACAGTTCTGATCGGAAGTCGTCTGAAAGCTTAGATCTACTTATTTTTCCACAGATCCTGGCTGCTGGGATCAAGAGAATCCTTTGAGAAGTATAAAAGAATGCAGGAGTACACTCATAAAGGAATTCAGGAAAGTAAAAAAGGAACATGAGATATCATCGGCGGATAAGATAAGGGGGAATCTTAAGAAATACAATAATAAGATCAAAAGAGTAACTGGGGCAAGAATACGTCCCATTATGGATCAGTGCGGTCGTCTCCTCAGGTAGCCACATGAGATGGGTGAAGTCTGAAATAAATGTGTTTAATCTGTGGAGAAAGTCATGAAACTATAGAGTTCATGAAGAGGACTACGAGATCCTGGCACATACCGATATTGTGAAAGAGGAGCTGTGGATTGTCGTACATCGCATAGAGATAGATAAATCCTCAGGGCCTGTCTAAATGTATCCTGGGACGTTGTGGAAAGCAAGGGACGAAATACCATGGGTTCTGGAAGTAATTTTCAATCTTACATATCCAGGAGTGAGGTTCTCGAAGACTGGAGGATGGATAAGGTCGTGTCTTTATTTAAGAAGAGCTTCAAGGACAAGACAGGGAACTATCCACCTAGTGGGAAGTTACTGGAAGGTATTCTGAAAGACAGAATCTGCATTTGGAAAGGCAAAGACTCATTGGATATAGTCAGCATTTTATAGTGTACGAGAAATCACACCTCACGAATTTGGTTGAGTTAATTGAAGAGGGAACCAAAAGTATTGACGATGGCAGGTTGGTAGACGTTGTCTACATGGACTTCAGTAATGATTTCGACAGAGTTCCTTATGGCATTATGGTCAAGATGGTAAGATCACGTAGGATGCTGGATGAGCTAGCCAATTGGATAAAATATTGGATTGGGGTACAGGGGGTGGGAGTAGCGGTTTCTTTTTCTCAGATTAGAGGCCGTGATCAGTGGAGAGCCGCCGAGATCGGTGCTCGATCTGTGGTTGTTCGCCACATATATTAACGGTTTGGATGCGGATGCGGATGATTTGTGTGTTTAGGAATGTCACCAACATTGGTGATATGGTGGACAATGAAGAAGGTTGTACAGGTTAATACAAGATCTAGATCAACTGGGAATTTGGGCAAATAATGGCAGATCGAATTCAACTCAGTTAAGTACGAAATCATAGATTTTAGGAAGTTAAACCAGGCAAAATCTATACAGTGAATGACAAGGCCACGTGTTGTTTGTACAACAGAATGAACGAGTGGCAGGAGTATATAGTTGCCTGAAAGTGGCAACACAGTTAAACAACGTGATGAAGAAGGTGTGTAGATCGCTTACATTCATTAGATGGGCAATGAGTAAGGGTAGTGACGTCATGTGGCATCTGCATTGAATATTGATGAAAGCATTCCTGGAATGATCTGGTTGCAATACTATGGGGAGGACGTTATTATTTTCGGTAAAGATTCAGAGGGATGTTGACGGGACTGGCGGTCTTGGGTTGTGAGGAGAGACTGGATAAGCTGGAACTGTTTTCCCTAGAGCGGAGGAGGTACCGTGATGATATAATAGAGGTTTGTAAAACCATGACGGTCATAAATGAAGTGGTCCTTTTCCCAGGGTTGGATAGTCTAAAACTAGAGGACATAGGTTTAGGGTGAGAGGAGAAGGGTTTAAAAGGCACCTGAAGGGCAACTTTTCACACAGACAATGGCGTAAAATCGAACAAGGTGCCAAAGGAAGTGTCGGAAGTGGGTAAATTACAACGTTTAAAGGGCATTTGGACAGGGTCAGGCATAGGACATTTTTCGAAGGATGTGGGCCAAATCCAGGGAAATGGGACTGGCTCTGGCACGTATCTTGTTTGACATGGACGAATTGGGCCGAAGGACCTGTTTACATGTTGTATAAATATGAGGCTAGGATCCTATTCCCAGCATTTTCTGTTTGTTGCATAAGGTTTGGTATCATGGTAGATGCACTTGAACATTTAAAGAAGTGACCACTCCAGTAGGAAATGTCACATCTTCATCCCGAGGACCAGCTCCATCATGTTGTGGGGCATTAAAAACATGCTAGATGAGGCAGTCTCAGAACAGATTTAGCAGCTCAAAACTGGGCATCCGCAAGGCAACGTTATAAGCAAAAGTAGGCACCACAAAATCGATAGCTTCATGGTACTTCATATCATATAATCTACTATTACTAAAAATCCAGATGATCTATTCTTCCTCACTGTACAGTACAAAAGTACAAAGAGCAGTATAGCTAAAATAATTAGGTCTCCGCCCACTGAAGCTGAAAAAGAAGACGACCTGCATGTTAATATGCATTCAATAGGACCAAGCAATATTGCTACCAAACCTTCATATTGTACCTATGTCATTCTACTAAGTGTAGCAGGGAATGGTGACTGACATTTAAACAGCTAACAAGAGGAAGAGACTCCAAGACTTTGCACAGGAGAGAGTGTAAAGGAGATTCACCAGGACGTTTCCTGGACTGAATTACTTCAGTTATGGGGAGGGATTGGAAAGGATGGGTTTGTTTTCCCTGGTGAGCACTAGGTGTCACCATGTCACACGAGATCGCGGAGAACCCAAATGCGGAACCCCGGTACGAGACTGGAGTCGGGATGCTTCCTTGGAACCGAACGCAGGAGGCGACCAGAGGGAATCTTGCCTCGGGGCCCTGAGACGGAGTCCCGACGCGGCAAACAGGATTTTCAAGGAGACACAGCGAAACTGGGACAGCTCTAGAGTTGACAGCTCCAGGCAGCCGGGAAACGAAGGATACCCTGAGGTGGACGAATACTCTGGCAACTAGTGCTGGTGAAACCAGGGTTCTAATGCTAGTCTCCTGATGGGACTCAGGTGTGTGTCATTATGCGATTAGTAGTACATGGAATCCATGGGCTGCACAACAAGGCACCATCAATGGGGCCGAATCGAGGGCCAGCACTCGGAACCATGACAGTACACCCCTCAAAGGGAGCCTCCAGGCGACACACCGGGCTTGTCCGGATGGCTCGGATGGAATTGATGAATGAAGGAGGGGTCCAAAATGAAGAGCAAGGAACCCAGGAACATTTTTCCGGACCATATCCCTCCCAGTCGACCAAGTATTGCAGACCCCTACACCGGCGGCACATATCCAGTAAATGCCGGACGGTGTATGCTGGGCGGTTGTCAACGATCCGGGGAGGCGGAGGGGTCTTGGCCAAAGGGCACAACAGACTGCTAGCCACTGGCTTCACCTGGGAAACGTAGGAAGTGGGATGTATCCTCAGAGCCGTAGGCAATTTGAGCCGGACCACCCTGGAATTGACAATCCACTCAATCCCAAAAGGTCCCAAGAAGCGAGGGGCGAGTTTCTTAGGCTCATCTTTGAGGTGGATGTTCTTAGCCGAGAGCCAAACCTTCTGCCCAGTCTGGTTCATTGGTGCAGGAACCCGCCGACGATCAACAATTCTCCGGCTGCGGTCGACAGTCCGGAACAGGGCCACGTGTCCCCCCAGACCTTGAGGCCACAACGGAGATGGTCCTGAACTGAGGGCACGGCGATGTCCTCTTCTTGAATGGAGAACAGAGGAGGTTGGTAACTGACTGAGCATTCGAAGGGGGATCTTCCGGTGGCAGTGCAGACCAGAGAGTTTTGGCCGTACTCAACCCAAGCGAGGTGGGTGCACTATGTCGACGGGTTGTTCGCCATTATGCAACGTAGTGCTGTTAACAAATCTTGATTCGCCCGTTCGGTGTGGCCGTTCATCTGTGGATGGAAACTGGACTATAGGCTTACGGACGTTCCGAGGGCCTGACAAAAGAACCTTCATACTGCAGAGACGAAGTGGGGACCCCCGTCGGAGACAATGTCTGCAGGGATTCCAAGGAGGAGGAAGACGTGTTGGACGACTACTTCGGCTGTCTCCCGAGCTGTAGGGAGTTTGGGAAGGGCCACAAAATGCACTGCTTTGGAAAATCCGTCCACTATGGTGAGAACAGCAGTGTTCTCGTGAGAAAGGGGCAGTCCCGTGACAAAATCCAGGGCGATATGGGACCGCAGACGGCTAGGTACAGGTAAGGGACGAAGCAGTCCAGCAGGTGGTCGGTGGGAGGCTTTTCCACGGGCGCAGACAGAACAGGCAGAAACGAAGGAACGGGTATCAGCGTCCACGGAGGGCCACCAGAAGTGTTTCTTCAGGAGGAAAAGAGTCCTATTAATCCCCGGATGGCAAGCAAAGAGAGAAGAATGTCCCCACTGCAGAACCTGAGACCGCATGGACTCTAGCACAAAAAGCCAGTTGGGTGGTCCATTGCCTGGGTCATGTTCAGTCTGCTGGGCTTCCTTGACTACGGCCTCGATCTCCCAGGTAGGCGCCGCCACCACACAGGACCGGGAAAGAATGGTCTCGGGGTTAGGATGGTCCTCCTCGGTAGTGTATTGCCGGGAGAGACCATCAGGTTTCCGGTTCTTGAATCCAGGACAATGGGTTAACGTAAACCTGAACCTGTCAAAGAATAATGCCCACCGGACTTGGCGGGAATTCAGGAATTTAGCGGTTTGGACATATTCCAGGTTCTTGTGGTCTGTCCAAACGATAAACGGATGATTCCCTCCCTCTAGCCAGTGCCTCCACTCCTCTAACGCAAGCTTGACTGCCAGTAAGTCCTGGTTCCCCACGTCGTAATTACGTTCGGCGGCGGACAACCGACGAATAAAAAAAAAGCACAGGGGTGCAGTTTCTGCTCCGAACCTGAGCGTTGTGAGAGGACCACTCCCACCCCGGAGTCGGAGGCATCGACCTCCATAATGTATTGGTTAGAGGGGTCTGGTTGGAACAGGACGTGAAGCATTTCTTCAGGTCCGAGAATGCTGAGTCAGCTTCGGGATTCCAACGAAAAGGGGTCGCAGGTGAATTGAGTAAGGGGCGCCGCCACCCGATTATAATCCCTAATGAAATGGCGATAGAAATTCGCAAACGCCAGAAACTGTTGGATGTGTTTGGTGTCGTGGGTCGACACCGCCCGGATCTTCTCGGGATCCGCCCTCACTCGTCCGCTCTCAATGATGTATCCTAAGAAGCTGATGGAGGGGACATGGAATTCACATTTCTCAGCCTTGACGAAAAGCTTGTTTTCCCAAAGCCTCTGGAGGACCTGACGGACATGCTGGGTGTGTTCCTGGAGACTACTGGAGAAGATCAGGATGTCATCCAGATAGACAAACACAAATCGATTTATGAAGTCTGGTAGGATATCATTTATCAGAGCTTGGCAAACGGCCGGGGCATTGGTAAGGCCGAATAGCATTACTAGGAGTTTGAAGTGGCCAAGAGGGTTGTTAAATGCTGTTTTCCACTCGGATCCCTCCCTTATCCTAACTATCTCGTAAGCGCTTCGTAGATCTAGTTTAGAGAATACCGTGGCCCCGTGAAGTAGTTCAAAAGCGGAATTGATGAAAGGCAGTGGGTATTTAGTTTTGACAGTTATGTTATTTAGGCCCCAGTAGTCGATGCACGGACGCTGTGAGCCGTCCTTCTTCCCCACAAAGAAGAACCCTGCGCCTACCGGGGAGTATGAGGGGCGAATAATGCCTACCGAGAAAGATTCATTGATATACTCCTCCATTGCTTTCCTCTCTGGTTGGGACAAATTATATAGCCGACTGGTAGAAAGCGTAGCTCCGGGGAGGATGTCGATCGCGCAATCGTATGGGCGGTGTAGGGGCAGGGAAAGAGCCCGTTGTTTACTAAATACTTGCCGCAGGTCGTGATACTCTGCTGGGACCCTGGACAAGTCTGGGGTTTCGGCGTCTGATGAACTAGCGGGAGCCTGTATCGGAGAAAGGGCCGACTGGAAACGAGTGGAGTGACAGAACAGACTCCAACTGACTATCCTGTCCGTGGCCCAATCAAGGTGGGGACTGTGGCGGCTCAACCAGGGGTACCGAAGAACCATCAGAGTCTGTGGAAAGGCTATCAGGTGAAATTGGCCCTGTTCCCGATGGTTTGCAGAGATCAGCAATGGCAGCAGAGGTGTACGGTGCGTGACTCCGGTCAACAGTCCGCCATCTAGTGCCCGAACTTCTAGATGGGTACCCAGTGGCTCCCGAGGAATCCCGGCCCGGGAGGCTACGTCTTCTTCCAACAGATTGCCCTCGGCGCCACAGTCCACCAAGGCGGAAACGGACAAGGACTGTTGGAGGTGCCTTATGGTAGCTGGGTTCAGCATCCTGTTCTGGGGGAAAGGAAGGGAAAGTTGCCTGGCTCACCAGGACCCCCCTATCTACTGGCGAGCCCCTCCCTTTTTGGCCGAAGGGAACACGTGGCAAGAAAATGGCCAGGCTGGCTGCAATAGAGGCAATTACCAGCTGTTAACCTCCGACGTCGTTCAGAGGGAACAAGGCTGTTCCGTCCCAGCTGCATTGGTTGCTCCACCAGGGTGGTGCAATCGGCCGGGTCGGGAGCAACTCTAGGAGAGGAAGAAGCAGAGAGGCTTGGGCTAGGAAAGGCTGGGAAGGTGACCCGTGGGGTGAATGGAGGTGCTGGACGAACCGTCCTCTCTCTGCCGTTCCCGAAGTCAGTTACCCAGCCTGCTGGCTAAGGAGATCAACGCATCCAGGCTGGTTGTCACATCGCTTGCCGCCAACTCGTCCTTATCCTGTCGCCGAGGCCTTGCCGAAAACCCCCCTGGAGAGTCTCATTCCACCCCGAGTCGGCTGCTAACGTCCGGAACTCCACAACACTGAAGGAGCCCTGACGGAGGGTGAATAGTGTCTTGGCTGCCTCTTTACCCCTGACAGGATGGTCGAAGCCCCTCTTCATTTCTGCAACGAAGGTGTGAAATGAAGAGCATGTCTCTGGCTGATTGTCTCAGTTGGCGGTGGCTCATTCCAGTGCACTTACTCGCGACAGCACCACGATAAATGCTATCTTGTATCTATCGGTGGTGTATGTGGAGTGCCGCTGCTTAAACGTTAACAAGCATTGTAGCAGGAAGGACCAGCACTTTACCAGATGTCCAGTGACGGTTTCTGGGTCAGGTACGTGTGGTTCCTTGGGAGGTCCGGTCGTCGAACCATAGGATGATGCTCCTACGGATTGTCCGGGCTGGTCAGACGGAGTTCTCAGTGTGGAGGAGCGGAAACTCGGCTGATCTTTTCACTGACCTGCCCAACATTCGCTGCTAGGGTACAGCAGTCTGCCATAACCTCCCGGAGCTGCTGGTCCCACCGGCCCAGAAGTAAGCCCTGGCTGGTGAGGGCTTCATGCAGAGGATTCATGTCCGCTGGGTTCATTGTGGCCAGAGTATTCTGTCACCATTTCACACAAGATCGAGGAGAACCCAAATGCAGAACGCCGGTACGAGACTGGAGTCTGGTGGCTTCCTTGGAACCGAACACAGGCAGAAACCAGAAGGAATCTTGCCTCGGGGCTCTGAGACGGCTTCCCGACACGGGAAAAAGGGTTGTCAAGGAGACACAGCGAAACCGGGACTGCTCTAGATTTGACAGCTCCAGGCAGCCGGGAGACGAAGGATACCCTGAGATGGACCAATACACTGGCAACTAATGCTGGTGAAATCAGAGTTCCTATTGCTAGTCTCCTGATGGGACTCAGGTGTGTGTCATTATGCGATTAGTAGTGGATGGAATCCATGTGCTGCACAACAAGGCACCACCAATGGGGCCGAATCGAGGGCCAGCACTCGGAACCATTACAGCAGGCTGATGGGATGCATAGAACACATAATGTAGAACAGTACAGCACAAGCCCTTCGGCGCACGATGTTATGCCAAACAAAGCGAACGAATAATTAAATGTCAAACTAAATTAACCGTTCTGTCTGCACAATATCCATATCCCTCCATTCTTTGCACATGCCTGGGCCTGTCTAAGACCTTCTTAAATGCCTTTTATCGTATTTGCCCCTTCCAGTGCAATCCAGACATCCTCCATGCTCTATGTAAAAGACTTTCTCCGCATATCTCATTTCAGTTTAAGCCCTCTCATCTTAAATTCATATCCTCCAGTATTACATATTGCGACCCTGGAAAAGAGGTACAGGCTGTCGACATTATCTATGCCTCTCATAATCTTATAACCTTCTCTAGGTGTCTCCTCAGCCTCGATCCCTCCAGAGAAAACAACCCAAGAATGTCCAACCTCTCCAAATAGGACATGCACTCTTATCCAGCAAAACCTCTTCTGCACCCTCTCCAAAGATCACAAGATCACAAGATAAGGGAGCAGAAGCAGGCCATTCGGCCCATCGAGTCTGCTCCAAGGAGAAGGGAAAAAGAAATGGGGTGGGAAAAAAAGAGAGAGAAAAAAAAACTATTCTAATCCCATTTGCCAGCCTTATCCCCATATCCCTTGATACCCTGACTATTTAGATATCTGTCTATCTCCTCCTTGAATACCCCCACTGATCTGGCCTCCACTGCTGTGCGTGGCAAGGAGTTCCACAATTTCACCACCTTCTGGGTAAAGAAACTTCTCCTCATCTCTGTCTTGAAACTGTACCCTATAATTCTAAGATTGTGCCCTCTGGTCCTGGACACGCCCACCAAGGGAAAACAGCCTAGCCACATCTACTCTATCCTTACCTGTCAACATTTTAAATGTCGCTACGAGGTCCCCTCTCATCCTTCTGTACTCCAGCGAGTACAGTCCAAGAGCCGACAAACGCTCATCATACTTAAGCCCTTTCATTCCTGGAATCATTCTCGTAAATCTCCTCTGAACCCTCTCCAACGTCAGCACATCCTTCCTAAGATGCGGGGCCCAAAACTGCGCACAGTATTCCAAATGAGGCCTCACTAGCGCCCCGTAGAGCCTCATCAACACTTCCTTACTTTTATACACTATACCTCTCGAGATGAATGCCAACATAGCATTCGCTTTCTTAACCACCGATCCAACCTGGTGGTTAACTTTTAAGGTATCTTGTATGAGTACCCCCAAGTCCCTTTGTACTACCGCACTATCAATCTTCTCTCCTTCTAGATAATAATCTACCCGCTTATTTCTACTTCCAAAGTGTACAACTGCACATTTCTCAACATTGAATCTCATCTGCCATTTCCTTGCCCATTCTCCTAAACTGTCTAGGTCCCTCTGCATTCTTTCTATTTCCTCTATGCTCCCTACTCCTCCACTTATCTTGGTGTCATCCGCAAACTTAGCCACACAACCATTTATTCCATCATCCAAATCATTGATGTACAAGGTAAAAAGGAGAGGCCCCAACACCGACCCTTGCGGCACACCACTAGTAACCGGTAACCAACCAGAACGAGATCCTTTTATTTCCACCCTTTGCTTCCTGCCAACCAGCCAATTCTCCACCCATTTTGCTACCCTGCCCATAATTCCATGACCTCTCATCTTATTAATCAGTCTCTTGTGAGGCACCTTATCGAAGGCCTTTTGAAAGTCTAAATACACAACATCTACCGCCTCTCCCTTATCCACCCTACCTGTGATTTCTTCAAAAAACTCCAATAGGTTGGTCAGACAGGACCTCCCCTTCACAAAACCATGTTGACTAGGTCCTATCTTGCCTTGCGCCTCTAGGTATTCGGTAACCTCCTCCTTGAGGATAGACTCCAATAATTTTCCCACCACTGACGTCAGACTAATAGGTCTGTAATTGCCTTTGTGCTGCCTCCCACCTTTCTTATACAACGGAACTACATTCGCTACCCTCCAGTCCTCCGGAACCATGCCAGAATCTATCGATTCCTGAAAAATAATCGCCAACGCCTCCGCTATCTCCACAGCCACCTCCTTCAGAACCCGGGGATGCACCTCATCCGGTCCGGGAGACTTATCAGCCTTAAGCCCCTTTAGTTTTCCAAGCACCTTCTCCCTATTAATCTCAATTGAACTCAGCTCAATTCGTGAGACTCCTGACTAATGGGCACATTGCTTATGTCCTCCACGGTGAAGACCGATGCAAATATTCATTCAATTCCCTTGCCATCTCACTATCATCCATTATAATACCTCCTGCACCGTTTATCAATTGGTCCTATGTCAACCCGTGTCTCTCTTTTATTCCTTATGTATTTAAAAAAACTCTTAGAATCCTTCCGAATGTTGTCCGCCAGCTTCCTTTCGTAACTCATCTTTGCTTTCCTAATGACCTTCTTAGTTTCTCTCTGCAGATTTTTAAAATCGTTCCAATCTTCTGTTTTCCCACTAATTTTTGCTACTTTGTACGCCGCCCCCTTTTGCTTTTATTTATCCTTCACCTCCCTCGTTATCCACATCTGTGCCTTTTTTCCATTCAAAACCTTCTTTTTTCTTGGAATATATCGTCCTGCATTGTCCTTATTTCCTGTAGAAATTTCTTCCATTTTTCCTCTGCCGTCCCTCCAGCTAACTTACTCCTCCAATCAATTTGGGCCAACTCATCTCTCATACCTTTGTAATTTCCCTTATTCCACTGAAATATCGATACACCAGTTATCAGCTTCTCCTTCTCAAACTTGAAACTAAACTCAATCATATTGTGATCACTTGTTCCCAGTGGTTCCTTTACCTTTAGTTCCCTAATCACCTCGGGTTCACTACACAGCACCCAATCCAAAACAGCCGATCCCCTGGTGGGCTCCTCAATAAGTTGCTCCAGAAAAACATCCCTTAGACATTCCACAAACTCACTCTCCTGAGTACTACCGCCTTGCTGCATTTCCAGTCCACCTTCATGTTAAAATCCCCATAATTATCTTCACATTGTCACTCTGACATGCTTTTTCTATCTCAATCTGCAACTTATGGTCCACTTCCTGACTGCTGTTCGGGGGGCCTATATATGACTGCTATTATTGTTCTTTTACCCTTGCTATTTCTCAGCTCCACCCATAAGGATTCCACCTCCTCTGACCCAATGTCCTTCCTTTCTATTGATTTTATATCGCTACTAACCATCATGGCCCCACCTCCCCCTCTGCCTACTCTCCTATCCTTCCTATATACTGTATACCCCTTGACATTCAGTTCCCAATCACATCCATCATGAAGCCACGACTCAGTGATTGCAACGATGTCATATTTATTAACCTGTAGTTGTGCCACTAGGTCATCTACTTTATTCCTGATGCTACGTGCATTTAAATATAGTATGTTTAGACTGGTATCTGCTATTGATTTTATTGTACCTCTATTGATCAGCAGATTATCCTGACTTTCTACCTGTCCATCCTTCTTACTATCTTCGCTACCTACTATCTTAGACATGTTCGTGTAGACCTCATCCCCTATCCTAACATTCGGTATCCGAACATCCTCATCCCGGATCCTAACATTCTGTATCCTAACATCCGGATTTGTTGTACTTCTATTATTCAGTAAATTATCCTGACTTATCACCTGCCTGTCATTCTTGCCATCCTCAATGGATTCGTTTCTATACACTTTCTCCCTCACCTTAGCATCTTGTAACCTAGCATCCTGGTTACCATACCCTGCCAGATCAGTTTAAACCCTCCCCTACAACTAAATTAAACATTCCCGCCAGGATATTGGACCCTTTGGAGTTTAGATGCAACCCATCCTTAGCAAATAGGTCTTGCCTCCCCCAAAAAAGGTCCCAGGTATCCAAGAATCTGAAGCCCTGCCCCTTGCACCAGTCACTCAGCCACGCATTTAACTGCCAGAGCTTTCTATTCTTCCTGTCATTGATACGCGACACGGGTAGTAGTCCTGAGATTACTACCCTTGAGGTCCTACTTTTCAACCTTCTCCCTAATGCCTTGTATTCCTCCTTCAGGACCTCTTCTCTTTTCCTACCTACATCATTGGTACCTACATGTACCAAGATTTCTGGCTGCTCACCCTCCCCCCTCAGAATATTCTCGACACGGTCTGTGATATCCCGTACCCTGGCACCAGGGAGGCAACACACCATCCGAGACTCATTATCGCTATCGCAGAATCTCCTATCCGTACCCCTTACTATCGAATCCCCAATAACCACTGCATGTCTCTTCCTCTGCTGGACCACAGTATCAGACACGGTGCCAAGGTCCTGGCTGCTGAGGTCTTCCTCTATGAAGTCATCCTCTCCAACCGAATCTAAAATGAGATATCGGTTTTTGAGGGGGACTGCCACTGAGGTGCTGTCTACATAATCTTTATAACTCCTGTCTATCTCCTGCTCGCTCTCCCTAACCAACCGAAGGTCATCCAGCTGCTGCTCCAGACTCTCAATCCGTTCCTTGAGGAGCCGCATCTCGGTGCACTTTGCGCAGATGTAGTTATCAGGGAGTCTGGTCGTCTCCCAGGGGCCCCACATCTGACACTCCAAACACAACACTAATCCCAGATGCATACTGCTGAATATCACTGAGCTCAACACTAAACTAAACTAATAACTCACCCCTCTCTATAATGTCGCCTCTTTCCCGCTCTCGCCGAAGCCCGTTGAGCCAAAGCCGAACCCACTCTGCTCCCTCTCACTCCGCTGCCCGCTCCGACGCTGCCCGCTAGATATGCTAGTCTGCTTGAAGGCGAACCTTCGACTTTTAAATCGCCCGCGCGCTTCCGGGTGACGTCACGCGCCTGCGCAGTCACTCGCCGCTGTCCCGAACGCTAGAAAGAGAAAAAAAAACCTCGTTATTTTCCGGCAATCTCCGCTCTCTCGTCGCTGGAAAGCCTTCGCTGGAAAGCCTTCACATCTTGCCTGTAATGGTGCGAACATAATTGAATGCAATACTCCATATGTGGCCTAAAAAGAGTTTTATTAAGGTGCAACATAACTTCCGGTCACTTGAATTCAATGCTTCGTCTGATAAAGATAAGCATGCCTAAACTTTCTTTAACACTCGGTCAACTTGTGCAGCCATTTTCAGGGATCTATGGCCTTGGACCCCAAGATCCCTTTGCACATCAACCCTGTTAAGTGTCTTGTCATTAACAGCGTATGTCCCTTCGATTTGATCTCCCAAAATGCAACACCTCGCTCTTGTTTCGATTAAACTCCATTTGTCGTTTCTCCGCCCAGATCTGCTCTGTAATTTATTAATTGATTAGTTCTTTCTAGCTGCTTTACAGCTAATTTGTCAATGAATTGTGATCCTGTGCAGAAGAAGGTGCGGCCTTTCCAAGAGCACCGCCTACTATCTGGTGGCCATGGCTGTGACCGACATCTTGGTCATTATCACGGCTGTGATATTAATACCAAATTGTAGTATTTATTTCCCATTCAGTTTTCTTTTCCATTTACTCCAGTCTGCAGCGCCAGTTTTGTTCTAATTTATGGAATCAAAGACTGTTCTGTCTGGGTTACTGTGGTGTTCACCTTTGATAGCTATGTCGCCATTCGTTGCCAGAAGTTGAAAACAAAACGCTGTACCGAGGAAATGGCGGCGGATAGTTATAGGAACTAGTTATGTGCAGTTCTGGTCACCTAACTATAGGAAGGATATTTGTAAGATTGAAAGAGTGCAGAGGATATTACTAGAATGTTGCCGGGTCTTCAGGAGTTGAGTTACAGGGAAAGACTGAACAGGTTAGGACTTTATTCCTTGGAGCGCAGAGGAATGAGGGGATATTTGATAGAGGTTTACAAAATTATGAGGGGTATAGACAGAGTTAATGCGAGTAGGCTCTTTCCACCTAGATTAGGAGAGATAAGTACGAGAGGACATGGCTTTAGGGTGAAAGGGGAAAGTTCAGGGGGGAACATTAGGGGAACTTCTTCACTCAAAGGAGTGATGGGAGTATGGAACGGGATGCCATCTGATCTAGTGAAGGCGGGCTCACTCTTGAGTTTTAAGAATAAATTGGATAGATACATGGACGGGAGAGTTCTGGAGGGTTATGGACTGGGTGCAGGTAAACAGGACTAGCAGAATACCGTTTCGGCACAGACTAGAAGGGCCAAATGGCCTGTTTTCTGTGCTGCAGTGTTCTATGGTTCTTTGGAATAGTTTGCACTGTAAATTGTGTCAGAAAAATTCCATTGTACTTTATATACAAGCCTTCATTTGTAACTAACGATGTACCTTGGCTTTGTGAAGGAAAATTAACATTCACTACCTCACCTGCGTGGGCTGCATTTGATTGGATTCGTCATATTTTAACCCCATGTCTTTCATTCGTCCTGATAGTCCTTTTCAATGTATTGACCGTCACCCATATTTTGACGGCGATTAGAATTCGAAGAAGACTTTTGTTCAACAGAAACGAAGGTAATGTACCGATAATATACCGCTACAGGTTTCCTGGGCGGGGGAGGGCGATGGAACAAATACACCGGAGACCCTGGCCTTCATCCTTTGGGAAGGGGTGGAGGTCTTCCACCCCGTGGGTGAGGGTTCCTTATGGCGGTGATGGGACATTTCCTATCTCAGCAGGTCCCGGAGCTCGGCCCTGAGGGCAGGGGAGACTGCTTCGGGTGGGGGAGGGGCGAGGCAGTATCAGTGCCGGCGGCGGCAGACCACGTGGTCCGGAGATTGTCGGGCTTGTCGGGCTTGGTCTCGGTGTGACTTGGGTCTTCCCCTGACCGAACGTCCCCCCAGCAGAGCTCTTTCCACCGGACATGGACTGCGGAGGTCGGGACACCATCTATGTTGTGGTTGTCCACACCTGCACACAACAGGTACAGGTATACCGTTTGCCGCGTGAGGACGAGGGGTTGTGTCTCAAGGCTTCGTCTCTGCTCTCCGGACCTAGCTGGGCGCCCTCCGCTGCATGTACTCTAGCCCTTCGAGGAGGGTAATGGCGTCCTGTACGGTGTTCCCACTCACCGGTCCCATGAGGGGGTCCAGCTGAGGTAGTTCAAAAGGGCCAATGCCCCGGTGCCAATAAGCACTAATCGATCACCGGAGACCAATGGCCCGAGGCCAGGTACATATGGTGCCTTAAAAGAGGCCAATGGTCAGGTGTGCACTGATGGTTGGGGTGAAGCAAGGTCTTGATTGACGGTGGTGTGTCTTTCCACCAGGTACTGGGCAGTTCGGTCACGTGACATCCCCGGCCCGCCACAATACAACATGGGAGTCAACTCCAAAGTCAAAGTCAGTTTATTGCCCTACGCACAAGTACATGTGTGCAGAGGTAAAATGAAAAACTTACTTGCAGAGGCATCACAGGCACATGATCCATATTTCCTGTAAATTCATGTGCCCGTCCAAAAGTCTCTTAAACACCAGTACCGTATTTCTTTCTTCCACTACACTTAGCCGTGCGAATCAAGCACCTACCACTCTATGTAAAAAAAACTGCCCTGTTCAATGTTTTTGAACTTTGCCCCTCTCAACTTAAATATATGCCCCTCTAACCTTACATGCATGTCTTTCTAATGTTTCTCCGCTGGAAAAAAGTACTGTGATTGCCTCCCCTATCAATGCCTCTCGTAATTTCAAAAACTCCATCAGGTTTCCTCTTAGGTTTCCTCCGATGCCCTGGAGAAAACAATCCATGTTTGTCCAACCACTCTTTACATCTCGTACCCTCTAATCCAGGCAGCATCCTTTTAAACAACTCTATTACAGCGCCAGCGATTGGGGCTGAATTCCCGTCGCTGTCTGTAAGGAGTTTTGTACATTCTCCCTGTTACTGCGTGGGTTGGCACTGGGTGTTCCGGTTTCCTCTCACAGCCCAAAGACGTACGGGTAGGTTAACACGAGTTCAAATGGGTAGCGCCGACTCGTTGGGCCGGAATGGCCTGTTACGTGCTGTATAAAAGTTTTTCAAAAGTTTTATTATCCTTTCCAACGCATCCGCATACCCCTGTAATGGGGCGACCAGAAATACACACAGTACTCCAAGTGCGGCCTAACCAAACTTTCAAATAGCTGCAACATGACATCCTTAATATAATTGTTACGTACCAGCAACAATAAAAAACACACCCAGTCATGTATAAGTGTTAGAAACTATTTTATCAATAACTCCTTGTAATGATAATAAAAGTAAAAATGTTAGATACAAAATATTAACACCAAAACGAAACTCAATGTGTGTTTTGTGTGGCAAATACCCAAACTCCAAGTCCAGGAATAGTTCTCAAAGTTCACTTCAGCAAGTCATAAGGTGAAACGTGAGCAAAGCCTTTCGCAAAACCACCGTTGACTGAAGAGAAAATGTAGAGAGAATATAGACAGAAATTACGAATTCAAATGTTCCACGATGGAACCCATACGTCACCTCAGTCACTGACGATCTCCATTTACTTTGTTCCGAAGCATCTGCCACCCCGAAGGCATTCGATACCTGGCCGTCCACACAAATACCTGTTTCCCTCTACAGGTTAACGACAAAGTGGACTCCACTTGTTTGCTCCAAAATTCCACACATGGATTGCAGTGACAGACACAGTTATTGTTCTTCATCCATTGTTACGGAGACCAGCAGTCAGTGTCTCTCTTTCTCCTCGACTCGCTGACTCACTGAGCAAAAACGTCAGCACGTTGTAAACTTCTTGCTGTTGTGATTATACCACACACACACTACTGTACTGTAGTATTTCTTAAAGGGAAATTCACCAAATGGCAACCTGATTCGTAACACCCCGACCCTAAAAAAAAATTTTGATCTCCCAAGAACAAAATTTTTAACGCGCGCATACTGTTAGTAAAGCAATGCGTTATAATTAACATTCTACACAATTCCAGAAAATCATGTTAGTAAAGATACATTTTTTTCATTGAACATCGGGGAAAAGCAATCAGCAATTATGTTATCTTTGCATTTAATGTGAGTTATCATGAGATCAAACTCTTGAAAAATTAAACTCCAGTTTAACAACCTTCTGTTTTTGTTTTTCACTCGGCCCAGAAATACCAACGGGTTATGTGGTTCCTGATCGGTCCAAAACGTACACATAAAAAATGCTGCAAAGCTAAAACGAAGTGAGAGTAATTCTTTCTCTATGGTGGAATAATTCTTTTGATGCTCATTAAATTTCTTTAAAAAGTAAGCTACAGGCTGGTCAGTATCATTACAGTCACCCTTCTGCAACAACACAGCTCCTGCAGCTTCATCACTGGCATCTACTGCTAATGAAAAATGGCTTTTCAAATTCAGGTGATTTGAGCACAGGATAGTAACATAAAATGGCTTTCAGTTCCTGAAATGCTTTTGGCAAGGATCTGGCCAAACAAAACTTCACTACCTTCTTCAGAAGATTAGTTAAGGGAAGACCAATATCAGCAAAATTTTACATAATTTGCGATAATATCCAAACCATTCCCAGAAACCTTCTAAACAGTTCTCGTACCCGTGGGAATGGGGATCTCAGACATTGCTTGAACTTTTTCCTGAACAGGTGCTAACTTGCCTTGACCTACAACATAACCAAGATACGTCACAATGGCATCGCCATATTCACTGTTAGCCAAGTTATCTGTAAGGTGGGCTTTCGAAAGTCTTTCAAACAACCTTTCTAACGCAGAGATATGATCTTCCCATGTATGATCTTTCCTGTCGCGAAGTCGTCAATGTTGGCATCGGTATGTCTTAACCCATGAATTACAGAATTAATCATTCTTTGAAATGTTGCTGGAGCATTTTTCATTCCAAATGGCAAAACATTGTATTCATACAATCCAGAAGGGGTGAAAAAGGCAGAAATCTCTCTTCCTCTATCTGTCAATGGGACACACCAGTACTCTTTTAATAGGTCAATCTTAGTAAGAACTTTCGTCTTTCCCACTCTGTCTATGCAATCATCTACCCTAGAGAAAGGGTAAGCATCTGACCTTAGTTACAGCGTTCATCTTTCTATGATCAGTGCAAAACCTAACACTCCCATCTGGCTGAGGCACAATAACACAGGGTGAACTCCAATTTGAAGTGGAACGTCTAATAATATCATTCTCTAATATATATTCAACGTCTTTGTCAACAAGTTTACTCTTTTCTACATTCATTCGATATGGGTGTTTGTTTAGATTGGCTTTGCATCCCCAACGTCAACGTCATGATCATTTATAGATGTTCTCTTTGGAACATCCGGTAACAAATTTTGAAATTTTAAAAATAACTGCCAGAACCATAGAACACTACAGCAACATAAAACACGCTATTTGGCCTTCTAGTCTGTGCCGAAACTTTATTCCGCTAGTCTCATTTATCTGCACCCAGTCCATAACCCTCCAGACCTATCCCGTCCATGTATCTGTCCAATTTATTCTTAAAATCAAGAGTGAGCCCACATTTAGTACATCAGATGACAACCCGTTCCACACTTCCATCACTCTCTCAGTGAAGAAGTTCCCCAAATGTTCCCCTAAACCTTTCACCTTAAAACCATGTCCTCTCGTACTTATCTCTCCTAATCTAGGTGGAAAGAGCCTACTCGCATTAACTCCTGTCTATACCCCTCCCAATTTTGTAAACCTCTATCAAATCTTCCCTCATTCTTCTGCGCACCAAGGAATAAAATCCTAACCTGTTCACTCTTTCCTGTAGCTCAGCTCCTGAAGACCCCGGCAACATTCTAGTAAATGTCCTCTGCACTTTTTCAGTCTCACCGATATCTTTCCTATAGTTAGGTGACCATAACTGCACACATTACTCCAAATTTGGCCTCACCAATGTCTTATACAACCTTGCCATAACATCCCAACTCCTATACACAATATTTCGATTTATGAATAACAGGATGCCAAAAGCCTTTTTACAACCCTGTCTACCTGTGATGCCATTTTCAGGGAGTTATGTCTCTGAACTTCCAGATCCCTTTGTTTCCTCGGTCTCCTCAGTTCCCTACCATTTACTGTCTATGTCCTACCTTGATTTGTCCTTCCAAAATGCACACCTCACACTTGTCTGCATTAAATTCCATCTGCCATCTTCTGGCCCATTTTTCCGAGTTGGTTCAAATCCCTCTAGCAAGCTTTGAAAGCCTTCCTCGCTGTCCACTACGCTTCCAAACTTAGTGTCAACAGCAAACTTGCTGATCCAATTTACCACATTATCATCAAGATCATTGATATAGACAACAAACAACAATGGCTCCAGCACAGATCCCTGAGGCACACCACTAGTCACAGGCCTCCAGACTGAGAAACAACCATCCACTACCACTCTCTGTCTTCTCCCACACAGCCAATTTCGAATCCAGTTTAAAACCTTATTATGGACACCTAGTGTCTGAACCTTCTGAACTAACCTGCCACATGGGACCTTGTCAAAGGCCTTACTAAAGTCCATGTATACAACATCCACAGCTACTTTCTTGGTAACCTCCTCGAAAAACTCTATAAGATTCGTTAACCACGATCTACAACGCACAAAATCATGCTACTATCCTTAATCAACCCTTGGTTGTCCAAATACTTGTATATCCGATCTCTCAGGACACCTTCCAATAATTTACCTACTACTGATGTCAGGCTCACTGGTTTACTTTCAGATCCTTTTTTTAAAAAAACGGAACAATATGAGCTACCCTCCAGTCTCCGGGACTGCATCCGTGGCTAAGGACAATTTTAAATATATCTGCCAGGGCCGCTGCAATTTCTACGCTAATCTCTCTCAATGTCCGAAGAAATATTTTATCAGGCCGGGGGGATTTATGAACATTTAGTTGTTGTTTTTGCGAAACATGTAAATGTTCTAACTTTGTATCAATGTTTTCTAGAATATTTTGGTTTCCCAGCTTCGGTGACACAATGTTTGGTCTAAATTGATCTTCACCAGTCTGAACTTCAGATATCCTCGGAACAAGGCGCACATTGTCAACCATGGCCACAGCTGTACTCCTCTCGTAATAACGTTTAAGCATGTTTACATGACAGAGTTGTCTTTCCTTGCGTTGATCAGGTGTCTCGATTAAAAATTTAAATCATTAATCTTAGACTCAATTTTATAGGGCCCATGAAATAGGTCTTAGAGAGGGTGGTTTTCACTAGGGAATATCATTAATACTTTATCTCCCAACGTGAACGTCCTTGAGTGAGCATGTTTATCAAAATATGTTTTCATTTTCGTCTGGCTTGTTTTCAAATTCTCTCTCGCTAACTGGCAAACTCTCTCCAGCCGTTTTTTTTAAATTTTTGAACATAGTTCAATAAATTCAAATGCATCTCCTCGTTAACCCGTGGTTCTATTATCAATTCCAAAGGTCCCCTAAGCTGATATCCAAAAACAAGTTCAAAGGGACTGAACACGAAGGGTTCTTGCACTGACTCTCTTAATGCAAACAAAGGCAAATAGAAACATAGAAAAACTACAGCACAATTCAGGTCCTTCCGCCCACAAAGCTGTGCCAAACATGTCCCTACCCTAGTAATTACTAGGCTTATCCAAAGCCCTCTATTTCTTTCAAGATACTGTTGGATAGGTACATTAACCATGTACCTATCCAACAGTCTCTTAAAAGACCCTATCGTATCCGCCTCCACCACCGATGCCGGCAGCCCATTCCACACACTCACCACTCTCGGAGTAAACAAACTTACCCATTACATCTCCCCTATACCTACTCCCCAGCACCTTAAACCTATGTCCTCTTGTGGCCAACATTTCAGCCCTGGGCAAAAGCATCTGACAATCTACCTGATCAATACCTCTCATCATCTTATATACCTTATCAGGTCCCCCTCATCCTGCGTCTCTCCAAGGAGAAAAGACCGAGTTCTCTCAACCTTCTTTCATAAGGCATGCTCCACATACCAAGCAGCTACCTTGTAAATCTCCTCTGCACCCTTTCTATGGCTTCCACGCCCTTCCTGTAGTGCGGCGACCACAACTAAGCACAGTACTCCAAGTGGGATATGACCAGGGACCTATATAGCTGCAACAATACCTCTAGGCTCCTAAATTCAATTCCCTGATTAATGAGGGACAATGCACCATATGCTTTCTTAACCACAGAGTCAACCTGCGCAGCAGCTTTGAGCGTCCTATGGACTCGGACCCCAAGATACCTCTGATCCTTAACACTGTCAAGAGTCCTACCATTAAGACTATATTCTTCCATCATATTTGACCTACCAAAATGAACCACTTCACACTTATATGGGTTGAACTGCATCTGACACTTCTCAGTCCAACTTTGCATTCTATCTGTGTCCCTCTGTAACATCTGACAGTCCTCCATACTATCTAAACCCCCCCCCCCCAACCTTTATGTTATCTGCAAACTTACTAACCCACCCCTCTACTTCCTCATCCAGGTCGTTTATAAAAATCACAAAGAGCAAGGGTCTCGGTACAGATCCCTGAGGTACACCACAGGTCACATACCTCCACTCAGAATACGACCTTTCAACAACCACTCTTTGCCTTCTGTGGGCCAGCCAATTCTGAATCCACACTGCAATGGCCCCTTGGATCCCATGCCTCCTTACTTTTTCTATAAGCCTTGCATGGGGTACCTTATCAAACGCTTTGATAAAATCTATATACACTACATCTACTACTCTCCCTTCATCGACGTGTTTAGTCACATCCTCAAAAAATTCAATCAGGCTCGTAAGCCAGGACCTGACCTTGACAAAGCCATGCTGACTATTCCTAATCATATTATATCTTTCCAAATAGTCATAAATCCAGCCTTACAAGATCTTTTCCATTAGCTTACCAACCACTGAGGTGAGACTCATTGGTCTATAATTCCCTGGGCCAGCCCTACTCCCTTTCTTGAATATGGGAACAACATCCACAATCTTCCAGAACCTCTACCGTCTCCATCGACGATACAAAAATCATCATCAGAGGCTCCGAAATCGCTTCCCTCGCCTTCCACAGCAGCCTGGGGTACATCTCATCTGGTCCCGGTGACTTATCCAACTTGATGCTTTCCAAAATTTTCAGCACCTCCTCTTTCCTAATATCTACATGCTCAAACTTTTCAGCCTGCTGTAGGTCCTCACTACAATCCCCCAGATCTTTTCCCGTAGTGAATAATGACGTAAAGTATTCATTAAGTATATGAATATGCCATTTCTTCTGGATCCATACACACTTTCTCACTACTGCACTTGATAGGCCCTATTCTTTCGCATCTTGTCCTCATGCTCTTCACATACCTGTAGAATGCCCCGGGTTTTCCTTAATCCTGCCCGCCAAGGCCTTCTCATGCACCCTTCTGGATTTCCTAATCTCCTTCTTAAGTTCCTTCCTATTAGCCTTATACTCTTCCATATCTCTAACAGTACCTAGCTCTCTGTACGTTTTGTAAACTTTTATTTTTCTTTTGACTAGATTTATTATGGCCTTTGCACACCACGGTTCTTGTATCCTCTCGTGACTCCACCGTCTCATTGGAACATGCCTATGCAGAACGCCACACAAATATCCCATGAATATTTACGACATTTCTTCCATACTTTTCCCTGAGAACATCTGTTCCCAATCTAATCTTACAATTTCCTGCCTGAGAGCCTCATAATTTCCTTTACTCCAAGTAAGCGCCTTTCTAGTCTGTCTGTTCCTGTCTCTCTCGAATGCTAATGTAAAGGAGATAGAATTATGATCACTATCACCAAAATATTCATCCACTGAGAGATCTGACACCTGACCAGATTCATTTCCCAATACCAAATCAAGCACAGCCTCTCCTCTTGTAGGCCTATCTACATATTGTGTCAAGAATCGTTCCTGAACACACTTAACAAACTCCTCCCCATCTAAACCCTTCACTGTCTGGAGATGCCAATCGATGTTTGGGAAATACCCCATCACAACAACTCTGGGATCTGCTTATCTTACTGCTCCTCAATATCTGTTATTATTGGGAGGCCTATAAATAACACCCAGTTAAGTAATTGATCCTTTCATACTCCTAACCGACACTCACAGAGACTCCGTAGACAGTCCCTCCACGACGTCTACCTTTTCTGCAGCAGTGCCACTATCCCTGATTAACAGTGCCATTCCCCACCTCTTTTACCTCCCTCGCTGTCCTTCCTGAAACATCTAAAACCGGGCACTTGAAGCAACCATTCCAGTCCCTGAGCTATCCAAGTCTCCGTAATGGCCACCACATCATAGCTGCAAGTATTGATCCAAGCTTTAAGCTCATATGCCTTGTTCACAATACTCCTTGCGTTAAAATAGACACATCTCAAACCTGTCTGAGCACGTCCCTTCTCTATCACCTACCTATCATACCTACTATTAGCTTTCCCTATTTGAGAGCCAAACACCTCTTCTCTTGTCTCTCCAGTTCGGATCCCACAAATGAACTCCTTCATCCCAATCTTTTGTGTTTTCAAATCAAAAAAGTCTTCAGCATGTTTTTGAGAGTCGACTGAAATCTCTCCAAAGCTCCCTGAGATTCTGGATGATACGCAGATGATACGATCTGCTTGACTCCCAGCTGATAGACTAATTATGGAAATAAACCTGACACAAAATTACTCCCCTGGTCAGACTGGATTTCTTTTGGCAAACCAACCAAAGTTAAAAATTTTAAAAGAGCTTTTGACACTGTCTTGGCCTGAATATTTCTAAGTGGTATTGTCTCTGGTAATCTAGAAGTTGCGCACATGATGGTTAACAAATACTAATTCCCAGTTTTAGACTTCGGAAAGGGTTCACGAAAAGCAGGAATAGGCTGCAAAGGAGTTACAGGGGGACTTTGATTCGGTTTACCTACCATCTGACATGTGTTACAAATTCTACAAAACATCACAACATGCTTCCTCAAACCAGGCCAAAAGAGTTGTTTCAAAATCTTTCTTACAGTTTGATTCACAGCAAAATGACCACCTAAAGGCATACTATCTGCCAGGTTTAAAATTTCATTCCTGTAAACTTTAGGAACCACAACCTGGTGAATAACTTCCCATTCCTCACTAGCAGGGACATTAGGAGGTCTCCATTTCCTCATTAACACTCCATTTTTGACATAATATCCAGTTGGCACCTTCTCAATCTTATCACTTGAGAGTGTTTTTTCATTCAGTTCAGTAATCTCGGGATCTTTAGTCTGCTCCACTATAATTATTTTCCTGGATCTTTATATTCAGGCCCAATACAAGGATTTTGATCCTCCAGTGAAGACAGAAGTCTCTGCCAAATCATCATAAATTACATCCTGTTTAGGGCTGTCGCATGGAGCAACATCAGGCTGCACAGGATTATCGGCCTTGGATAATTCTTTGGCCCTACCTCGAGTCACTGCACAGGATGGGTAAACATCTGAATCGTTCTTGGACTCATCAATAATTGGTTTGGTCGTTAACTGTACCACAGGGACAATTTTTCCACCTGCAAGGTCATTCCCTAATAACAAAGAAAGACCTTCCACTGGTAAACTAGGTTGTATCCCTATCTTAACAGGTCCTTCTACGAACTTTTACTTTAAAATTACCTGGTGTAAAGGTACAAACACAGTGTTACCTGTAATGCCTCGCACTAGATTTACCTCACCAGTATCAGTTTCTTCACAAAAATTTAAAACACTGTCCAAGAAAATGGATTGGGAAGCCCCATTGTCTCTAAGGATTTTCACTGGTACTTGGGATGACCCAACATTCAGTGAGACAAAACCCTCTGATAATTAAGAACGGAATTCTTCCCTAACCTAATCCAACACTTCAGTATTTACCTCTGAGAAGGACTGATCTTTAACAACATGTCTTTAAACCCTTCTGATTTTTGGTTTCAATTACTTGCAAACAAGCATTGGGCACGGCCTCCTTTTCTTTCTTTTTCTTCAAGAGGGTAAAGTTAGCTATCACATGACCAAGTTTCTTACAATAATAACAAGTAGGCTCAGCAGTTTTCTCCAGCACTGGCTTCCGATCATCCTTTCCCTTTTGATGACTCCCTTACGTAGTCTCCGGTTTACCTGGATTGTCCTTATAACTCTTTTGAAAGGTCTTAGTTTGTCCCCATTTGGATTTCTGGGTTAAAGCATACTCAACTGCAAACCCAGCAGTTTCTTGAAAAATTTCCATCTCCTATTCATTTAGATATGTTGTTATTTCAACTGGAACACACTTTTTAAAGTCTTCCACTAAAACAAATTCTCTCAATCTATCATAATCCCCATCTATATTTTTAGACGTGAACCATCGTTCAAAATGTATTCTCTCTCCATTGGCAAATTCCTACGGACTTCTTCAGATCTCTAAATTTCTGTCTGTAAGCTTCATGTACTTATTCATAAGCTTTAAGCACAGCTTGTTTTACCTTTGTTTAATCAGCTGCATCCGCAACAGAATAAGCTTGTTGAGATTTACCTTTAGTCACACTCTGTAACATAAGACCCCACCTATCCCGTGGCCACTTTGAACTCTCAGCAACTTTTTCAAAATGTTGAAAATAACAATCAACCTGATCTTCCCCAAAAGGAGGGACTGATCGAACCTCCCTACTGGCTAAAATCAGATTCAGATTCTAAACTCCTTCGCTTCATTGCTAACTCATGTTGTCTCTGTCTCTCCTTTTCTTCAAACTCCAACCTCTTTTGTTCCAACTCTAATTTCCTTTGTCCCACCTCAAACTTCATTCGCGTTTGTTCTATCTCTATCTTTGCTAACTGCACCTGGGCATCAGAAATCTCTGATTCACTCCCAAGAATCTCTTCTAACCCTTCCTCCTCAAACACGGATAAACTCCACTGGTTTAGAAGTCATATCACAAATCATTGGTTTAATCTCAGGCAACTCTGCTAACTCACTCACCTCAAACACCTCCAAATCCAAATAATAGTCAACTATCATTTTATGAATAATTTCTCTTTTCATAGACAGCTTTACTGCTGTAAGCTTTAGCTTTGTACCAATGCTCAACAACTCTTCCTTTTTCGCCACCTCAAGGTTTGGTGAATCCAAAAATGCATCAATATCCATTGCTGCTGGTTTTCACACACACACAAGACAATCAAACAGAAATTTATCAGACCGACCAACAATCATTCGTCCAATAATCCCTAATTTGTTCAAACCCAGACCTCTAGTATCAGTGCTGAGTTCTATTTCGGAAACACTCTCGTCAATATCCCGGACAAGCCCCCAATTTTGTTACGTACCAGCAACAATAGAAACACACCGAGTCAAGTAAGAGTGTTAGAAATTATTTTATTAATACCTACTTATGATAATAAAAAAGTAAAAATGTTAGATATTGAAAATTAACTCCAAAACTAAACTTGAAGTGCGTCTGTGGCAAATTCCCAAACTCCAAGTCCAGGAATAGTTCTCAAAGATCAGTTCAGCGAGCCATAAGGTGAAACGTGAGCAAAGGCTTTGCAAAACCACCGTTGACTGAAGAGAAAATGTAGAGAGAATATAGACAGAAATTACGAAATTCAAATGTTCCACGATGGAACCCATACGATACCTCAGTCACTAATAATCTCCATTTACTTTGTTCCGAAGTATCTGCCACCACGAAGGCATTCGATACGTGGCCGTCCACACAAATACCTGTTTCCCTCTGCAGGTTAAAGACAAAGTGGACTCCACTTGTTTGCTCCAAAATTCCACACATAGATTGCAGTGAAAGACACAGTTATTGTTCTTCATCCATTGTTACGGAGACCAGCAATCAGTCAGTCAGTCTCTCTCTCTCTCTCTCTCTCTCTCTTTCTCCTCGACTCACTGACTCACTGAGCAAAAACGTCAGCACGTTGTAATGTTCTTTCCTACGGTGATTCACGAGGGTTTAAACTAGATTGCGAGCGGGAAGGGTACCGGAGGAGTAGGTCAGAGGAAGAAGGGGATGGGCAAAAGTCAGATCTTTCAGGTAGAGAGGCTTTGTTTAAGGAGAAGCAGAGTACAGGCCATACGAGTAGTAAGGTGGATGGGCTAAAATGCATTTACTTGAATGCAAGAAGCATCAGGAATAAGGGAGATGAACTGTGAGCTTGGATAAGTACATGGGACTACGATATTGTGGCTATTACAGAGACATTGGAGACATCAGGGCAGGAATTAATATTGCATATTACTGGTTTTCAATGGTGATACTGGTCGGGGGACACTGTTACAGCTGCAAAAAGGGTAGATAATGTAGAAGGATCCTCTCTAGAGTCAATATAGGTGGAAGTTAGGAACGCGAAAGGAGCAGTTACCATCCTGGGAGTATTCTATAGGCCCCCTAGTAGCAGTTGGGATACTGAGGAGAAGATTGGGAGGCAGTTTTTGGAAAGATGCGAAAATAACAGGGTTATTATAATGGGAGAATTCAACTTTACAAATATTGATTGGCACCTACTTAGTGTCAAAGGTTTAGACAGGGAGGAGTTTGTTAAGTGTGTCCAGGACGGATTCCTGACACATTGTTGACAGGCCGACTAGAGGGAATGCCATATTAGATCTAGTTTTAGGTAATGAACTGGGACAGGTGACAGATCTATCGGTGGATGAGCATTTGGGGAGAGTGACCATTGCTCCCATAACCTTCAGAATGGCCATGGACAGGGATAGGAGCAAAGAGGACGGGAAGATATTTAATTGGGGAAAGGCAAATTATGGGGCTATAAGGCGAGAACTTGGGAGTGTAAATTAGGATGACATATTTGAAGGGAAATGTACTAGGTATATATGGTTGATGTTCAGGGATCTTTTGCAGGATGTTAGGGATAAATTTAACCCGGTGAGGCAGAGAAGGAATGACAGGGTCAAGGAACCGTGGGTGACGAGAGAGGTGGAACAACTAGTTAGGAAGAAGAAGGAGCATACATAAGGTGTAGGCAGCAAGGATCAGACAGGGCTCGTGAGGAATATATAGTAGCAAGAAAGGAACTTAAGTAAGGTCTGAGGAGAGCCAGAAGTGGACATGAAAAGGCTTTGGTGAGTAGGGTTAAGGAGAATCCCAAGGCTCTTTGCTCGTACGTGAAGAGCAGAAGGATGGCTAGAGTAAAAGTAGGTCCGATTAAAGACAAAGGTGGGAGGATGTGCCTGGAAGCTGTGGAAGTTGGTGAGGTTCTCAATGAATACTTCTCTTCAGGATTTACCAAGGAGAAGGGTCTTGATGATGCTGAGGACAGTGTTGGTAAGGGTAATGTTCGAGAGTATGTAGATATCAAGAGAGAGTATGTGTTGGAGTTGTTAGAAAATATTAGGACAGATAACACTCCGCGGCATGACGGAATATTCTCCAGGCTGCTTCATGAGGCGAGGGAGGAAATTTCTGAACCGTTGGTTAGGATCTTTGAGTCCTCGTTGTTTCACAGGAATTGTACCGGAGGATTGGAGGGTGCTCGAATGTTGTTCCCTTATTCAAAAAAGGGTAGTAGGGATAGTCCAGGGATTTACAGACCAGTGAGCCTTACGTCTGTGGTGGATAAGCTGTTAGAAAGGATTCTAAGAGAAAGGATCTGTGAGCATTTAGAGAATCGTGGACTGATTAGGGACAGCTAGCATGGCTTTGTGGAGGGAAGATCATGCCTCACAAGCCTGATAGGGTTCTTTCAGGAGATGACCAGGAAGATTGATCAGGGTGGTGAAGTGGATGTGGTCTACATGGATTTTAGTAAGGCATTTGATAAGGTTCCGCATGGCAGAAGAAGAAGGGTGTAGGAAGATAGGGTGATGATGGCCAGTGGATCAGGAGGAGAGAGAAAAGACAACGAGGGAAAGAAAAAAAAGAGAGACATATGTGAGCAATTACCGGATGTTTTGAGACTTCGATTTTCGTTCCGCCAGATTGGAGGACTGCCTGGGCGGAATATGAGACATCGTTCCTTTAATTTCGTTTAGCCGTCATCTCGCAGTGGAGGAGCCAATGGGCAGATATGTCGGTGTGGGAATGGTCGTGGAATTGAAATGGCTGCCCAGCAGGAGATCCCGGCTGGCCATGTCGCAGGAGTGAAGGTGATCGACGAAGAGGTCCCCCAATCTGCTTCCGGTCTCATCGATGTGGAGAAGCCCGCAACGAGAACATCGGATGCAATAAATAACACCTCTGGACTCGCATCTGAAAGACTGTCTCACCTGGAAGGGCTGTTTAGGACCCTGGATGGTGGTGAGGGAAGAGGTGTAGGGGTAGGTGCAACACTTTGCGTGGTTTCAGGGGCGAGTGCCTGCGGAGGGGAGGGGGTCTGTTGGGAGGAATGGGTGGACAAGTGAGTCTCGGAGACAGTGGTCCCTGCGGAAAAAATTGGGGAGCGGTGTCAGGGTAGGTTTGGAATCTGGATTGCTCAACGTTTTAAACGTTTGGTTTGCAGAAAGTGGGAGGAGCCCAATGAGAAGTTATTGAGGGTAAGTTGTTGGGTAAGACATGCTCCCGCTCTATAAAACTTTTGTCCAGGCCAGATGCTGTGTGCAGTTATGCACGCTACTCTATAGGATGGATGTGGAGACCTTAGGGAGTGTGCAGAAGAGCTTCACAAAGATGTTGCCCGGCTTGGAGAGTATCAGATAAAAGGAGATTTTGGACAAACTTATGATCGTTTCCTCTGGAATGTTGAAGTTGATATAATTATTTCCAATTATGAGAGACATAGATAGGGTAGAAGTCAGTGTCATTTTTCCACAGTGGAAACACCAAACGCTGAAGGGTAGAGGTTTAAGGTGAAAAGCGGAAGTGTAAGTGAGATGTCCAAGGCGTTCCTTTTATAAAAAGAGTGGCAGGTATCTGGAACACATTGCCGGAGGAGGAAGTAGAACTAGATATGATAGCACCGTTTAAGAGGCATTCAGACGTGAATTAACAGGGATATAGACCAAGTGCAGGCAGATGGGATCTATTTAGACTCGAATCATTGTCACCGCAGACATAGTGGGCAGAGCAGTCTGTTCCTGTGCTGCACTGTTCAATATTCTATGTAACCGCCCTACCCTTACCGACGAAGTTCACACCCCCTAACTATTGCATTCGGTAAGAACTGACGAAGTGTTACTCCTTTGTGTTGGAGGGAAAACCATGGTATTACCATGCGGCAATAACCAACTCACAGAAGCTGACTTCCACCAAAGTCTCTGAAATTGTTACCTCTTTACAACCTTGGTCCAAAAATGAACAGATTTAAAATCAGAGTAACTGTCCTTGACATCAACGCAACATTTGATCGAGTATGGCTAAACTGGAGTAAATGGTAATCCAGGGGAAACCCTCCGCTGGTTGGCTTCATACCTTTCTCAGATGAAGGTGGTCGTGGCGATTTGAGGTCATTCATCTTACCCACAAGACATCTTTACAGTTGTTCATCGTGGTAGTGTCCTTGGTCCATCCATCTTCGTCTGCTTCATCAGTGATTTTCCTTTGATCATAAGGTCAGAAGTAGATATGTTGGCTGATGATTACACAATGTATAGCGCCATATGTAACTCATCAGGTAATGAACCAGTCCACAACAGAATGCAGAAAGACTGGAGAATGTCCAGGCTTTGACTGAAACTTGGCAAGCAATATCCACACTTCAAGAGTGCTACGAAAGGAAATTACCAACGAGAGAGAATCTAGCTGTCATCCTCTGACATTCAGTGACATTACCTTCACTGAATCACCCACTGTCAATATCCTGAGGATTACCATTGACCAGAAACTGAACCGGAGTAGCACGTGGAGACGAATCTTAGGGACAACATTTACTCGGTTTGGAAATGCATGGTTTAGGAAAGTCAGCCGAGCTTTGTGTCGGGCAGGGGTGCTGTCTTACAATTTTATTGATTTTTTAAAGGAAGTGATGAACGTGATTAACTTGGATCGGGCAGTGGATGATGTCTACTTTGAATTCAGTAAAGCATTTGATGAGGTCCCTTATAGTATGCTGGTTCAGGAAAATAAATCATATCGTAAGTTGGTAATTTGGATTTTCAATTGTTTTGACCGTGGTAGGGAAGAGAAGTGGTTGGTAGTGTTTTTATGACTGGGTGTCTGTGGCCAGTGGTGTTCCAGAAGGATAAGTGTTGGAACTTTTGCTATTTGTAATAATATATAAACACTCTGTAATAATAAATAATATATTAATTATATATATATTATAATTATATATTAGATAGATAGATAGATAGATAGATAGATAGATAGATAGATAGATAGATAGATAGATAGATAGATAGATAGATAGATAGATAGATAGATAGATAGATAGATAGATAGATAGATAGATAGATAGATAGATAGATAGATAGATAGATAGATATAGCTGGTCTGATTACTAAGTTTGTAGCCGACAAGAAAATTGGCGGAATTTTGGATAGCAAGGGAAGTTGTCAAAACATACAGCAGAATATAGATCAGTTGGAAATGTGGTCGGAGAAATAGCAGATTGGGTTTAATTCTGACAGGTGTGCGATTATGCATTTTAGAAGGTCAAATTCAAGAGAAAATATACAGTGGATGGCTGAACCCTGAGGAACATAGGTGTAGAGCGGGATCTTTGGATGGAAGACCATAAGTCCATGAAAGTAGCAACGCTGCTGGATAGGGTAGTAAAGAAGGCGGACAACAATCTTGCCTTCATGTCGTGGCATTCAGTATAAAAGTTGATAGGTGATGTTGCCGCTGTTTAAAACTTTGGCTTAGCCACATATGGAGTATTCTGTGCAGTTCTGAACGCTACATCACAGGAAGGTTGCGGAGGTCTTGGACACTGTACAAAATGGGTTCACGAACATGTTCCCAGGATAGAGAGTTTTCGTATAAAGTAGAGTTTGGACAAATTTTGATTATTTACTCTGCAATGTCGGAGGTTGAGGGGCAACCCGATAGAAGTATATAAAATTATGAGAGGCATGGGTAAGGTAGATAGTCAAAGTCATTTTCCCAAGGCTGAAATGCCAAATGCTAGAGGGCAGAGATTTAGAGTGAAAGTGGTAAAGATTAAAGGAGATGTGGGAGGCATTTCCTTTACACGGATAGTACCAGGTGCCTGGAACACGCTGACAGTGGAAGTGGTAGAAGCAGATATGAGACCACCGCTTAAGAGGAATTCAGACAGGAACATTAACGGCAGTGAATTGAGGGATACGAATCATGTGCAGGCAGGTGGGAGCAATTCAGACTGGCATCATGGTCAGTGAGTATATGGTGGGCCCGCTCCGGTGCGGTACTCTTATAAGTTCTATGTAAACACCCCGTCCCTTACCTACTAGGGTTCTCACCCTGTAACTACAATATTCGGTCGAACTACAAAAGCGTTACCTCTTTGTTCAGGTCAATGTTTTTCCTCAAGCAGCACCACAAAATTGATCAGAGAGCATAGGCTTAAGGTGAGTGAGGGAAAGTTTAAAGATTTGCGAAAGATGTTTTTAACACAATGAGTGGTAGATTCCTGGAACGAACTTCCAGCGGTAGTGGGAGAAGCAGAGGAGACAGTAACGTTTAAGAGTCAACTAGGCAGATACATGAAAAGTAGGTAATAGCAGAATACCGGCCATATGCAGGCAGATGGAATTAGTTTAATTTAGCATCATGGTCGATCCAGCGTGGTGCGCCGAACTGCTTGTTCCTGTGCTGTACTCTGCTCTGTGTGTGCATACACTGGCATACAGAGCAGGTCAGAGGCTAGGAATCTTCAGACGAGTAACTCACCTCCAAACTCCTCAAAGCCTGTTCACCATCAACAAGTCTTCCAATCGTGAGTGTAATGGAATATTCTTCACTTGCTTGGATGAGTGCATCTTCAACTACACTGAAGAAGCTAAACACCATATATGACATAGCAGTCGTCTGATAGGCATTCTATCCACAAACATGCACTCACTCCACCATCGCTGTACAATTGCAACAATTGTACCTTGTACAGGATGCACCTAGACGCCATCAACTGGAAGTGCTCTCTGAGCAACGCAACATCCTGACTTGGAAATGTTGGAAGTATATCACTGTTCCTTCACTGTCGTTGGGTCAAAATCCTGGAACATCCACCCGAGCCGTGTTGTAGTCTTTCCCACACCTCAGGAACTTCAATAGTTCAAGAGGGCAGCTCATTACCATCTATTCAAGGGTAGTTATGGATGAGAAATGAAATGCTGGCTCAGGTTACGAAACCTCATCCCGCTAATGAATGAAAACAAAATGAGTCATCTAGTCACAGAAATGGGTTATTCGGCGCACCACGTCCATGCCGAGCTTCTTGCCCGCCTACATTAATCCCATTTTCCTGCATTGGGACCGTACCCATCTTAGTCTTGCCTATTAAGAGTCTGCCTAGATGACTTTTAAATATAATCTGTATCTGATTCCACCAATTTCTCTTCCACTCCATATTTACTTCTGAGAGAAAAAAACGGTTATCTCTCAGACGGCCCAATAACCTCCTTCTCAGCTTAAACCTATGCCCTCTGGATTTTGATGTGCCTACCATGGAACAAAGATTTTGACCACCTATGCTATGTATATCAATTATATGTATTTTGTTTCCAATTGGCTCGTACACACTGGGTCCCATGTAAATCTTAACTTCTGGAGCAGTATACCATGCGGTTCCATGTCAAAGCCTTGCTAAAGTCCACGTAGACAACGGCCACACCACCACCACACCACCACCACCACCACACCCCACCCCCCCCCCCCCCCCCCCCCCCCCCCCCCCGCCATCGTCAATCTGCTTGGTAACCTCTTCAAGTAACTCAGTCAAATTCGAGAGAATTGACTTCCGACACGGCATGCCATGCTGACTATCCCCAATTATTCTTTACATTTTCAAATTCAGATTGTCTCTCAGTAATTTCCCTACTACCGATGTGAGGGTCGCCGACCTGTTGTTCCTTGGCTTGTCCTTGAAGCCCTTCTTAAATATAGGTACGTCATTATTCACCTTCCAGTCCTCCGTTACCTCATCTGTGAATAAAGAAGATTTAAAATCTCTTCCAGAACACCGGGAAATCGGGAAATTTCTTCCCTTGCTACCCCAACGTCCTAAATTATACTTACTCACACCCTAGGAATTTATCTACCTCTATGCAACTCAAGGCCTCCAGCACCTCCTCGTTCATTATATCAATATGTGTTAGGACGTCACCGTTCCCTTCCTTGAACTCTCTAGACTCCGTAACCTTCCCCTTTGTAAAAGGAGACTGGAAGTATTCATTTAATATCTCGCCCAGCTCCTGTGGCTCCATAGCTAGACGACCTCACTGAGCCTTAAGGGACCTATTATATCCTTTTGCTGTTAATATGGAATCTCTTAAGATTCTTCTTCATCTTATCTGCCAAGAATAGCTCAAGTCTCTTTTTACCCGCATGATTTCCTCCTACGTGTCCTCCTTTATCACTTATACTTCTCAAGGGATTCGCTGATCATCACAGCCACCATTTGAGGAAAAAGAAATAAATCTAAACTTTCAGATGACGTTGGATCGGAACTGTTCTGATGCTCCCTGGTTTAGATCTAGCAGTCCCAATCTCAAAGGAATGTATCGGTAATTTAACAGCTGGGAAAAACATATTTCTTCAATTAGAAGGTAGAGAATCTTTGGAATTCTCTTCCCAACCGGGTTGTGTCGATACAGTTTCCGAGTACATTCGAAACAGAGGCTGATAGTGTTTAGATTTTTAAGGGAATCACGGGAGCTGGAGTTAGTACGGTTGAGGGAAAAGATCAACAATGATTTTATCGAATGGGAGAACAAGCGCGTGGAGCCGAATTTGCTGGTCCTGTTTATTAACGTGCGCACATTCAGCTTGAACTTGTAGTACAGATCCTAGTTCCATAGTGTACCTGTCATGAATTGAGTATAAACCAATTGAATTAAACCAGTGTACAATGAAAATAACCGATTTGAAGTTCACACTTACACACCAAAGAAGCAGTGTAGAACTGGACATACAAGAGATTCTACGGATGCTGGAATTAGGAGTAACACACCCAAAATGCTGGAGGTACACAGCAGGTCAAGCAGCATCAATGGAGGGAAATAAACTGTCGACCTTTCGGGCCGAGACCCTTCATCGGTGTGTGTGAGTGTAGTGTGTCCGTTCTTAACTATGTCTGATTACTCTAAAAGATGCCCTTCGTCGTTGGTACACACTGTAACTCGTGTTGATTCTGTCCGTAAACTCCGAATGCAAATGAATTGACTTGGATCCACCCACCTTTGTCATACCTGGATTGAACCAGAACAGCGCAGGCCGAAACTAATTGTGGACAATTAGACAGCTCCATCATATGTAAACTGTACCTTTCTGCATAAACTCAAGCTGTGCTGACCTTTGTGGCCTCAGTTTACCTTTGCTGAACTAGAAATAGAAAAATAAAAATGCATGTGCATTGTTGAGGTCCAGACTTGTGATCAAAGAAATTAATCGTTTTTAAGAGGCCTCAAATAATGAACTCTCTAAATTGTTAGCTCCAGTTTGTGTGCATAATCTAGATGGATCCCTGTGCGTTGTTTGTAGCTAGGCACCGGCATTGTTTTTCCATTTAGAATGCACAGTTAACTGAATTAAACTGATTGTGGGTTTAAAACTGATTTGTGGATAGATAGTAACAACAGGGCTGATTCTCCCTTCAGAGCAAGAATGCCTGGCTGATTACACAATACCCAGGGCTTGCTCAAAATCACTAAACTGTTTTACTGAGTAGTTGTCCTCACTAAAAACCTTTTTCCAACTCTGTGTTAAATTCTCATGGATTCAAACAGCATTGAAAAATTCCATTCTGCCCGCCATGTCCATCCGTATTAATCCATCTTCCATTACTTGATGCATGGTCTTCTATATCAGGGCGATTCAAGTCCTCGTCCAAATGCTTTTTAAATGCAGTCACCGATTCTGCTTCCACCACTCTCAAAGTCTGTGTCTTCCTGGTAGTCAACATTCACTGAGTGAACAAGATCTGAAAGATTACCCTAAATGTCCTCTAGTTTTATCTACCTCTGATATGTGGAAATGTTTCCTTTGGTCTGAATTATGTATTCTCGTTATAATGTTATATATCTCAATCATATACACTTCTAAACGTCCTCTGCTCCAGGGTAAACGGACCTAACCACTGCAACATCTCCTCATCATTGAAACGTTCCATCTCAGGAAATACGCTCGTGAATCGCTTTCAACGTTTTATGGAAAAAATATCGCTGCGACAACAGAGTAGACTGTGGGATTTTTAATTTTGGTGCTACGCCCTTTAAATCACTCAATTCTAAACAGCATCAAGACGATGCCGTGAGCGGTTGCAGTTTACTGGTTCAATTCGTAAATTTAAAGTAAGCATTAAACTGTCTAACTATTCCCTGGAGCTTGATGTGAAGTATAAATATAGCAACATCTGACTGTAGCGCAGGAGGTGGTGAAATATTTTCTCTTGAAATGCACGGATTACCAAAAGGGTTGTTGTTTGCCGTTTACTATCCTGTTGTTGCAGCTATCGGGGTTCCAGGTAAATTACAATTAGTTATAATTTATCCAGTTCGATTGGAAGTTGTGTACTGCAATAAAGGCACGCTTTCTCCACAAACATACTTTTATATTTTCGATTGGTCAAATGCGCAGCCTGATCCCATCCTCGTTCTTTAAGCATCGGCGAATGAAGGACGCTTGATTGATGACAGGTGATTTACCTACTATGGCAAAAATAACATGTAGATTATCTATGGAACGAAACAGTGTACTGAGGAAATGTTGCACTGTAGGAGACCCCTTTAGCAGTTAGAAACGAAAGTTCATGTACAGACGTTCGGTCTGTACTTGCAGATGCTGTCACGCATGATGAGAGTTAGCGGCAATGTCTGTTCTCCCCTTCTTTCTAACATGCACGTATTTACTGATCTCTTCTACAGCCAATTTGGCCGTGATTGCAATCCTGTCCCGAGGAAGGTGCGGACTCTCCAAATGTATCACTTACTATCTCGTTGCTATGGCAGTGACGGATCTCCTGGTCATTATCACGGCTGTGATATTAAACCGCGTTGTAGGAATGTATTTTCCATTCAGTTTCCTTTCAATCACTCCCGTCTGCAGTATTAGTTTTGCGGTAATTTACGGAGTCAGAGACTGTTCCGTGTGGGTAACTGTGGTGTTCACCTTTGATCGGTATGTCGCCATTTGTTGTCAGAAGCTGAGAACCAAGTATTGCACCGAGAAAACGGCAGCTGCTGTTATCGGAACAGTTTGTACTGTGAGCTGTGTCAGAAATATTCCGTGGTATCTCATATACGAACCTTCATTCAAAATCAACGATGTACCTTGGAAATGTAGCATAAAGCTAATGTTTTATACATGGCCTGCATGGGCTGCATTTGACTGGATTCACCGGATTTTAACTCCGTGTCTTCCTTTCATTATAATATTGCTGTTTAATGCATTAACCATCAGACACATTCTTGTGGCCATCAGAATCCGAAGGCGATTGCTGAGCAACAGGAACGAAGAGAATCAGAGTGACCAGGAGATAGAAAGCAGGAGAAAATCCGTCGTTTTACTCTTCTGTATCTCTGGTAGCTTTCTTCTGTCATGGTTGTTATTTCTTACCACTTTCCTAAATGTCAGAATTGCGAATGTAACTTATTACTCAGGTTCCAATTTCAACAAATCGAATTTTATTCTGGAGGAAAGCGGATTTATGCTTCAGCTTTTTAGTTCCTGTATAAATCCTTTCATTTATACAGGCACCCAGAATAAGTTCAGGGAGGAGATAATGAATGGGGTATTATATCCACTAAGACTTATTGTTGGATTATTTAAATGATTATATTTGAGTGAATTTATTCAATACTTCCATTATGTCTCGTTCCACCTGAGTCAGATGCCCCTTTGCAGTATCTCGGAGCATCACCCAACGTGAATACCTGGCGTTTTGAGGAAGATGGGAACATTGACGCACACGTGGAGATGGTAAATGAGCTCGGAATTCTATAGGCCGTCTTTAATTGTCTAATGATGGATTTCAACAAATGCATACCGAATTTTCACAAAAAATATCAGTAAATCTTCTTTCATCAACTGCTATAACGGTCTTTTTCGTGCGTCTGCACAAATTCAGTCAGGGCTGCTGGGCATGACATTGGTGACAAAATATTGCAGATGCTGGAACTTTGAGATAAAGCAAAAAATGCAGGAAATGTGAAAGAGCAACGACCTGAGATGTTAGCTCTGTTTCTCTGTCCACAGATATTGCCTTTGCTGTTGATTATTTTCAACCAGTTTTATATTCATAATACGTGCTGCTTAGTTGATTTTTTAAGTTATTCTCTCACACATTTGGAGATGCCAGTAATTTTTCAAGAACAAATATTTGGGCCACAGGTTTAAAATTCTTTGGTTGCCGTATCTAAGCTTTAGGATACTGCATAATGATTTAAGCAATTTTCTTGTCTGCTTGAACTGTATCTGAAGAGAAACCGCCTTAGAAGTCTATTATTAGACCATCTGTGACGACTCACCGTCTAGTCGGGCGAACCGGCTCGGCAGTCGGATCGCGCGGCGTCGGAGCGACGAGGCCCAAGATGGCGGCGGGCCTCGTCTTTCCGAGCGACGGGGAGAACCCGCGCGCGGGAAAGTCCTGATGACGTAGGACTTACGTCATTGCCGGTTTTTTGGGCGGGAGTTTTTCTCCCTTAAAGGGCCCGCACAAGGCGGGAAAATAAACCAGTTCTGTTTGGCAATCCTCCGAGTAGAGTCTTGTTTTAATCCGCGGTAGCAACCGCTACACATCCAATATTCTTCCACTTACTTTTCTCAATATCTTGTCTGGGATTTATCAATTTACGACGGAATTCACTCTCCAAATATCAGCGACACTGGTTAAAGCAGTTAATGTGAAGAAATTTCATTGAAACATGTAAGATGTTTAAAGGGTTTGTCAGGTTAAATGAAGGAGGTACGTTTCCACTGACGGAGGAGTTCGGGTAAAGGGGTACCATTTGAGAACGTGGAGAAGGCCTATTAGGAGAGGGAGATGGAGCCTGATAAACCTCTGGAATTCGCTATCCCAGAGGGCTGTGGAGGCTCAGTTGTTGCGTTTATTCAGAACAAAAATCCATAGACTTAGGGACTTTAAGGGAATCAATGAATATGGTGACGGTTCTGTAAAATTTTAGAAGTTAGAGTTAAAAGATGAGTCATGATCATGATGAATGGCGGACAGGACTCGAATAGCCGTGTAACCTGCTTCTGTTATTTGTTCCGATTCCTAATGGTCAATGAAAGGGCTGGTAAATCGACTTATTGAATCTATGGAGTCCACTGGTGAACGTACGGGAGAAATGGCTTATACTTGGACCAAATGCTTTCGTATTTTTAGATACTTAGAAAGTTTTGCCAAATCAGTTCATAAGTCACTCATCACTCTGACTGACCAAAGTAACCGAGGTATTTTTAAAACAAGTGCCATTAATTTTTTGCTGACAGCCACTTCTCAGCAATTCTTCCTGACAGCAGAGATGGACACCTATACATGAGACATTGTAATAGAACCCACCACTCTGCAGTCATCAGATAGCATTCAATCTTATCATGATGCAAATATAATTGAAGAAACATTCAAATGTGTTTGGACTTGGAACACTTCTTCGGGAAATCTTCATTCCTCACCTATTTCCAGGTTTGTGTTTGGCATGCTGTTCAGTGTGAAGAGACATCACAGTGTTTGAGTCTGGAAAATTTACATAAAGCTTCCTCAGAAGCTGAGGAATCCTTGCGAAAGCTGACATAACAGTGCCAATTGGGAAATCTTCCCATAATTCTTGCACTTTGCAGGTTTAGCTCATAGAAATTCGTAATCAAATTGATCATTCCGTAAGGTTCAATTTATCCCCATTCAAACATTTCTCTCCAAGGTGGTGTTGTGGATAGTGTGGAGGACTGTCGAAGATTGCAGGGGAACATTAATAGGATGCAGAGCTGGGCTGAAAAGTGGCCGATGGAGTTCAATCCGGAGAAGTGTGAGGTGGCACACTTTGGAAGGACGAACTCCAAGGCAGAATACAAAGTTAATGGCAGGATTCTGGGTAGTGTGGAGGAGAAGAGGGATCCTGGGTTTCATATCCACAGATCCCTCAAAGTTGCCTCACAGATGGATAGGGTAGTTAAGAAAGTTTATGAAGGTTAGCATTCATAAATCCTGGGATTGACTTTAAGAGCCACGAGGTAATAATGCAGCTCTACAAAACTCTGGTTAGACCACACTTAGAGTACTGTGTCCAGTTCTGGTCGCTTCATTATAGGAAGGATGTGGAAGTGTTGGAAAGGGTGCAGATGAGATTTATCAGGATGCTGCCTGGTTTGGAGAGTATGCATTATGAGGAGAGACCAAGGGAGCTAGGGCTTTACTCTTTGGAGAGAAGGAGGATGAGATGAGACATGATAGAGGATTAGAAAATGTTAAGACGAATTGATAGAGTAGTCAGCCAGCGCCTCTCTCCCAGGGCAGCAATGCTCAATACAAGAGGGCATGGCTTTAAAGTAATGGGGGGATAGTTCAAGGGAGATATCAGAGGAAGGAATTTTTTTCCCAGAGAGTGGTTGGGGCATGGAATGCGCTGCCCGGGGCGGTGGTGGAGGCAGGTACATTGGTGAAATTCAAGAGATTGCTAGATAAGCAAATGGAGGAAGTTAAAATGGAGGGATATGTTGGGGGGGGGGAGGGTTTAAATTGTTTTTAGGCGAGGTTTAAAGGTCGGCACGACATTTTGGGCCGAAGGGCCTGTATCGTGCTGTAATTTCTATGAATCCATGATTCTATGAAAAAGAGGTGAGGGGAAAGAAGGCGTGATTCGTCAACCATATTGTCAATGGTGTGACCGTTTTGGATAATAAAAGGGGAACATTCAGGTGAAACTTTTGGAAACTTGCAAAGGAACTGTGGACGGAATTAATAAGTTGTCATGTTATAATCGAAGGGCCTAATGTTGAAAATTTAAAAAGTAGTGTGTAGGTGTATAGTGCCTGAAGTTGAAGAGAAAAGCGCATAAAGTAGATTATGTGGTACTTAATACATAGTAGTCTAGTTAAAGCGTACTTGAATCGTACTACTTACTGAGTTTTGAGCAGTTTTACCAGATCTGAGCAGATTTCGATCGAATTCAAGATTTTTGATATCGAGGTTACCTGCACCTCATCTTCAACAGCTGTGTGAATTTAATCCATTGGACGAGCGAAAACTATTCAACCTTTGACATCTCTATTCAGAATCAATATTAAACCAACCTCGAGCACTAACTTACAGCGAGAAAATGATATGTGGAGGTTTAACTAAAATGGGAATGGATTTATAAATGGAAAAAAACGACTTCTCTATTAGAGTATTTTCAGGATGTAACTCCTTGAATAGATAAGGTGGAATAAGCAGAAGTACTGCATTTGGATTTTTAGAAGTCTTTCAGCAACGTCCCTTACAGGAGGTTATAGAACATAGAATATTACAGCGCAGTACAGGCCCTTCGACCCACAATGTTGTGCCGACATTTTATCCTGCTCTTGTTGGTCATCAAGATTAGGCCTCACAAAATTAAGAGTAATACACTGATGTGGATACGTATTGATTTGTGGGGGAGGGGGCGTGTGAGTAGAAAGGAAAACAAAACCTTACTCGGTATGCAGGGTACTCCAGGCAAAATGGCCCATATCTGCCTGAAAGTGACAACATGTGCATAGGTGGTAAAGAAGGCGTACGGCATCTTTGTCTTCATTGATCAGGGCATTAATTACAAAAGTTTGGAATTTATGTTAGTGCTGCAGAAAGCTTTGGTAGGCTACATATGCATTTTTGTGTGCAGTTATTGTCGCCAAACTACCTTAAGAACGTGGAGACTTTGGAAAGGGTCAGATTTGCCTGGATTGGGGATTATTAGATACGTGAGGTTGGACAAATTTGGATTGTTTTCTCTGGAGCGTCGGAGGCTGAGAAGCGATTTCTATATTTTGATTGATTAATAGTGTATTTTATATTTGAATAGAATTTAGTTTGAGAAGTTTAAATAATTTTGAAGATTTTCCATTTTTCATCGGTGCTTTTTGTTGCTGCTTAATATTAGAGTCAAGCATTCGAGAGGCTCCATAGGTTTGACAGCCAACCTGTAGTTCTTCCTTCTCCTGCAAATGATTTGTCCAACCGTCGCCGTTTTACAACGGGTTGGTTGACGGAGAATAATCTGGTCCTCGGAGATATTTTGCTAACAGCAGAGTCGTTGATCTGCCCAGCAGGTCTGGCTGTACTAATGGAACAATAAACTGAGCCAATATCACAGAAGGATGACTAACAGCAGAAATGGCCCGTTCTAATACAGGCAGAGAAAGCAAGTTGCTCATAATGGAGAATTTGATATTGAATATGGAAAGCCATAACGTGCCCTTGGGGAAGATGAGGAACTGTTCCACAAACTTCCATTTTGCCTCAAAGTGGGAGTGGTACAGAGTACAAAAGTGGCAGGCAGTGGGATGTAACTCCATTTTTGAATATGGGAGTAACATCTACATCTCTTTCCAAATTCAGCGAGTTCTATGTGTTTGCTCTTTCTTTGCTCCTCGTGGGAATGAAGAACAACAGTGTCTGAATCAACTCTTCCTTAAAGTCAGTTCATTGTTCTGCAATTGTTTTAGGAGATATAACAGAGAACAGTACAGCATAACATAAACCCTTCGGCCCGTGAAGACGACGTCCTGGACAAAATAAACTCATGACGAATAATTAAACTAATCCCGTCTGCCTGCACCTGGTACATATCCCTCCATTCTCTGCATATTCATATCCCTATATGAGAACCTCATAAATGCTTCTATCGGACCTGCCTCAACTATGACCCGGACAGCGTATTCCAGCACCCACGACGGTCTGTGCAGAAGACTTACCTCGCACATCCCCCTTAAACTTTACCGCCTCACCTTCAATGCATGCCCTCTAGTAATACACATTTCTACACTGGGAAAAAAGATACTGGCTGCCAACGTGTCATTAGTCCATATTGGTACCAATGACAAAGACAGGAGCAGGAATAAGTTCCTGCAGAGTGATTTTAGTGAGAAAGACGGAAAGTTACAAGGCAGGGCTTCCAGGGTTGTAACCTCAGGATTACTACCCCTGCCATGTACTAGTCAGGTGAGAAATAGATACATAGTACAGTTCAATACGTGGTGCTGTTGCAAGGGGGATGGGTTCACATTTCTGTATCATTGGGCTCTCTTCAAGGGTGGGTGGGACCTATATAAACAAGACAGTTTGGATCTCAACTGTCTTGTTTATCCTCACTGGGAGGTTTGCCGGTGATACTCGTGAGGGTTCAAACTAGAGTGGGCTGGGAGATAGGAATCACAGCAGCAGGGTAACAGGCAGGAGGGTTGAGGGCAAAACGATGGTATTAGAAGTAAGACCGAAAAGAAGGACAACAAGCGTCAGGCAAATAAACATGGTGGCAAATAAACAGCCTGAAATGTGTTTAGTTCAACACACCGATTATTATGAGTAAGGAGGATAAACTTAGAACCTGCTTCAGTACTTGAAATTACAATTCTGTTGCCATTACAGAGATCTGGCTGTGTGAGGGACAGAACGGGCAGCAGTGTCAGATGTCGGAGTCCCCGGAGTCTCCCTGCCTCCGGGAGGGCTACATCTGCACCCGGTGTGTCGAGCTGCAGCTCTTGAAGGACCGTGTTTAGGAACTGGAGATGCAGCTCGATGACCTTCGTCTGGTCAGGGAGAGTGAGGAGGTGATAGAGAGGAGTTATAGGCAGGTGGTCACGCCGGGACCATCGGAATCGGGCAATTGGGTCACAGTCAGGAGAGGGAAGGGAAAGGGGAAGGGAAAGAGTCAGGTACTACAGAGTACCCCTGTGGCTGTACCCCTTGACAATAAGTACTCCTGCTTGAGTACTGTTGGGGGAGACAGCCTACCTGGGGGAAGCAACAGTGGCAGTATCTCTGGCACAGAGCCCGGCCCTGTGGCTCAGATAAGTAGGGAAGGAGTGAGGTGGGCAGTAGGGGTAGGGGACACTATAGTTAGGTGGGCAGACAAGCGATTCTGTGGACGCAGAAAAGAAACTCGGAAGGTAGTTTTCCTCCCAGGTGCCAGGGTCCGGGATGTTTCTGATCGCGTCCAAGATATCCTGAAGAGGGAGGGATAACAGTCAGAGGTCGTGGTACATATTGGTACCAACGACATAGGTAGGGAAAGGAATGATGTCCTGTAAAGAGAATTAAGAAGGAAGTTGAGAAGCAGGATCTCAAATGTAGCAATTTCCGGATCACTGCCTGTGTGAAGCGACAGTGGGTATAGGAACAGAATGAGGAGGGGGTTAAATGCGTGGTTGAGGGATTGGAGTAAGGAGCAGGGATTCAGTTTTCTGGATCATTGGCGCCTCTTTTGGGGCAGGTATGACCTGTTCAAAGAGGACGGGTTGCACATGAATCCCAGGGGGACCAACATACTGGCGGGCAGGTTTGCTAAGGCTACTGGAGACAGGTTAAACTAGAATTGTTGGGGGGTGGGATCCGTACTGGAGAGACTGGGGAGGAGGTGTTTGGCTCTTGAGTGGAGGAGGCTAGGAGTGGGTGCCGTGGGCAGGTGATAGAGAAGGGAAATGTTCAAACAGGCTTGAGATGTGTCTGTTTTAACGCAAGGAGTATTGTGAACAAGGCGGATGAGCTTAGAGCTTGGATCGATACTTGAGTTATGATGTGATGGCCATTACAGAGACTTGGGTGGCTCCGGGGCTGGAATGGTTGATTCAAGTTCCGGGGTTTAGATGTTTCAGGAAGGACAGGGATGGAGGCAAGAGTGGTGGGAGAGTGGCACTGTTGATCACAGATAGTGTCACGGCTGCGGAAAAGGTGGACGTTGTGGAGGGATTGTCTACGTACTCTCTGTGGGTGGAGGTTAGGAACAAGAAGGGGTCGATAACTGTGCTGGGTGTTTTTGGAGGCCGCCCACTAGTTACGAGGTTATTGAGGAGCAGATAGGGAAGCAGATCCTAGAAAGGTGTGAGAATAACAGAGTTGCTGTGATGGGGGATTTTAATTTCCCAAACATCGATTGACATCCTCCAGACAGTGAGGGGTTTAGAAAGGGTGGAGTTTGTTAGGTGTGTTCAGAAAGGGTTCTTGAGAAAGTATGTAGATAGACCTACAAGAGGAGAGGCTGTGCTTGATTTGATATTGGGAAATGAACCTTGTCAGGTGTCAGATCTCTCAGTGGGTGAACATTTTGGTGATAGTGATCATAATTCTATCTCCTTTACGTTAGCACTGGACAGAGATAGGAACAGACAGACTAGAAAGGCGTTTACTTGGAGTAAAGGGAATTATGAGGCTCTCAGGCAGGAAATTGTAAGATTAAATTGGGAACAGATGTTCTCTGGGAAAAGTACGGAAGATATGTCGCAAACATTCAGTGGATATTTGTATGGAGCTCTGAACAATCATGTTCCGATGAGACAGGGGAGCCATGATAGGATACAGGAACTGTGGTGTACGAAGGCTATAATAAATATAGTCAAAAGGAACAGAGAGCTAGAAATGTACAAGAAGTGCACAGAGCTAGGTAATGTTAGAGATCTGGAGGAGTACAAGGCTAAAAGGAAGGAAGTTAAGAAAGAGATTAGGAGAGCCAGAAGAGGACGTGAGAAGGCCTTGGCGGGCAGGATCAAGGAAAACCCCATGGCGTTCTACAAGTATGTGAAGAGTAGGAGGAAGAAATGTGAAAGGATCGGGCCTATCAAGTGCAGCAGTGGGAAAGTGTGTATGGATCCGGAAGAAATAGCAGAGGTACTTAATGAATACTTTATGTCAGTATTCACCACATTAAAGATCTGGGGCATTGTAGTGGGGACTTGCAGTGGCCTGAAAAACGAGCATGTAGATATTATAAAAGAGGTCGTGCTGAAACTTTTGGAAAGCATTAAGTTAGATAAGCCGCCGGGACCGGATGAGATGTACCCCAGGTTGCTGTGGGACACGAGGGAGGAGATTGCGGAACCTCTGACGATGATCTTTGTGTCGTCCATGGAGAAAGGAGAGGTTCTGGAGGATTGGAGGATTGAGGATGTTGTTCCCTTATCCAAGAAGGGAAGTAGCGATAGCCCAGGGAATTATAGACCGGTGAGTCTTACCTCAGTGGTTGGTAAGCTGCTGGAGAAGATCACGAGAGGCAGGATTTTTGAACATTTGGAGAGGTATAATATGATTACGAATGGTCAGCATGGCTTTGTTAAGGGCAGGTCCTGCCTTACGAGCCTGATTGAATTTTTTGAGGATGTGACTAAGCACATCGATGAAGGGAGAGCAGTAGATGTAGTGTATATGGATTTCAACAAGGCGTTTGATAAGGTTCCCATGCGAAGCTTATGGAGAAGCTGAGGAGACATGGGATCCAAGGGGCCATTGCCATGTGGATCCAGAACTGGCTGGCCCACAGAAGGCAAAGAGTGGTTGTTGAAGGGTCGTATTCTGAGTAGAGGTCGTTGATCAGGGGTGCACCTCAGGGATCTGTACTGCGACCCTTACTATTTGTGATTTTTATAAATGACCTGGATGAGGAAATGGAGGGGTGGGTTAGTAAGTTTGCAGATGACACGAAGGTTGGGGGTGTTGTGGATAGTTTGGAGGGCTGTCAGAGGTTAGAGAGAGCTATAGATGGGATGCAGAGTTGGGCTGAGGACTGGCAGATGCAGTTCAACGCAGATAAGTGTGAAGTGGTTCATTTAGGTAGGTCAAATATGTTGGCAGAATATAGTCTTAATGGTAGGACTCTTGGCAGTGTGGAGGATCAGAGGGATCTTGGGGTCCGAGTCCATGGGACGCTCAAAGTGGCTCCGCAGGTTGACTCTGTGGTTAAGAAGGCATATGGTGTATTGTCCTTCATCAATCGTGGAATTGAATTTGGGAGCCGTGTTGCAGCTGTATAGGTCCCTGGTCAGACTCCACTTGGAGTATTGTGCTCATTTCTGGTCGTCTCACTACAGGAAAGATGTGGAAGCCATAGAGAGTGTGTAGAGGAGATTTACAAGGATTCTGTCTGGAATGCAGAGCATGCCTTTTGAAAGCAGGTTGAGGGAACTTGGCCTTTTCTCCTTGGAGAGACGGGGGATGAGGGGGGACCTGATTGAGGTGTATAAGATGATGAGAGGTAATGATAAGGTGGATAGTCAGAGGCTTTTCCCCAGGGCTGAATTGGTGGCCACAAGAGGACATAGGTTTAAGGTGTTGGGGAGTAGATATAGAGAAGATGTCAGGGGTAAGTTTTTTACTCAGAGATTGGTGAGTGCGTGGAATGGGCTGCCGGAAGCGGTGGTGGAGGCGGATACGATAGGGTCTTTCAAAAGACTGTTTGATAGGTAAATGGAGCTGAGTAAAATAGAGGGCTATGGGTAAGCCTAGTAATTTCTAGGGTACGGACATGTTCGGCACAACTCTGTGGGCCGAAGGGCCTGAATTGTGCTGTAATTGTTCTATGTTCTATGTTGTATGTCAAAAGTGTCTGCAAAGGTGTACTCGATTTCTACATCAGCTTCTCATAAACCCGAGAATGCACTTGGTTAGGGCCTGGGGATTTATCCACCTTAATGCGCTTCGAGGCTGCAAATATCTCCTCCCTGGAAATACGAGTGACCTCCATATGATCTCTACTATTTTCCCTTATCTCTTGAATTTCTCCTGAGTACACACCGAGGAGAAGTATTTGTTAAAAACCCCACACATATCCTGCTGCTCAAGACATAGGCGGTCCTGCTGATCTCTAAGTGGACCTACTCTTTCCCTGGTCAACCTTTTTACTCTTATATAGAACTTCTGGAATTTCCTTTAAAATACTTGCCAGATCCACCTCTTTGCCCTTCTTATTTTCGTCTTGAGTATCCTTTTATACTAATCAAGGATTCTCTGATCCCCTAGTCTCGGTTAATTTATTTTTCTTGATGAGAGGCTCAATATCTTTCGTCAGCTAAGGTCCCCTTAAACTGGCCAGGTTTGCCCTTCATCCTAACATGCTGCACTGGACTTTTGACATCACACTCTTAAAAGCCTCCCATTTGCCATACGTTCCTTCCCCTTCAAACAGGCTGATCTAATTGAGACACAGGAGATTCTGCAGAAGCTGCAATCTGGAGCAACGCACACAAAATGCTGGAGAAACTCAGCAAGTCAGGCAGCATCTATGAAGAGAAATAAAGAGTCAACGTTTCGGGTCGAGTCCCTTCATCAGGACTGGGAAGGAAGACGACTGAAGCCGTCATAAGAAGGTGCGGGGAGGGGGAGGAGTACATGCAGGCAGGTGATAGGTGAGTCCAGGTGAGCGGGTGAAGGTAGGAGGGTGAGGTGGGTGAGGAGGGATAAGTAAGAATCTGAGAGCTGATACGTAGAAGAGGCAAAGGGCTGAAGAAGAAGGAATCTGGTAGGAGAGGTGAATGGACCATGGAATAAAGGGAAGGAGGTGAGGAATAGATAGGCAGATCATGAGGGCGGGGGAAGGAATGGTTAGGTAATGGGGAAGGGAAAAGAGAAGGGGAAGAGGGCCACAGGAATGAGGGAAGACAAAGGAGGAATAAAAAGAGGGGGAGATGAGGGGAGGGTTGCCGGAAGTTAGGGAAATCGATGTTGATGCCGTCAGGTTGGAGTCTACCAAGGCGGAATACGAGGTGTTGTTCCTCCAACCTGTGTCTGGCCTCAACGTGGCAGGAGAGGAGGCCGTGGATAGACATGTCGGTATGGCAGTGGGATGTGAAATTGAAGCGGGTGGCCACCGAGGAATCCATGCTTTTGTGGCGGAGGGAATGAAGGTGCACGATGAAGCGGTCACCCAATCTGCGTCGGGTCTCACAGACATAGAGGAGACCGCACCGGGAGGTTTCACTTGTGAATCTGAGGGTGTCATTTATTGCATCTGCAGCTCTTTGCTTATTCTACTTTTCACCTCTCCGCTTCCTACTTCTCCCCCCTCCCTCCCCACCCTACCTCAACATCCAACCTTCCCCTCTCACCTGGACTCACCTATTACATGAACTCAGTTATCACCTGCCTGCATGTACTCCTTCCCCTCCCCTACCGTCTTATTCTGGCTTCTGCCCTCTTCCTTTCCAGTCCTGATGAAGGGTCTCAGCCTGAAACGTCGACTGCTTATTGCTCTCCACAGATGCTGCCTGACCTGCTGAGGTGAGTCACCCAATAGACCTCTATTAGATCCTGCTCAATTCCTCCAAAATTATCCCTTCTCCAGTCCAGAACCCTAACCTGTCGACCTGTCCTGTCCTTTTCCATCACTAAGTTGCCCCTGAGGTGCTTTTTAAATCATGTAACAAACATTTACATGTGACAATAATAAAACGATTTACTAATTTACCAAATCTTTCCCTCTCACCTTAACCCATGCCCTCTAGTTTGAGACACCCCAACCCTGGAAAAAGGACAGAGACCATCCACCTTATCAATTCCCCTCATAATATTATATACCCGCTCACAATTCTGGCACTTCCTACTTACTTGGATTTCGAACATAATTCCACCCACCGCTTATTGAGGTTTAAGAATATGACTCAACAGCACCTTCCAGTAAAATAGAGATTGAAATGACGTGTTGGTTTTGTTTTTGATAGACTAAATAATACCACATCCTTCTTCAGTGTAATGGCCAGAACTGATCATGCGCTGGATCTTGGTATGGTATGTTTTATAGACACGTTTGCGAGTGAGCCACGCTCAGAGCTCACTTCTCTCTTGTGTACGTTTTCCTCGACTCCTTTTCAAAGCTGGCTTGGTTGTGATAGACCAGTGAGTAAAATACCAACTCTTCAAGTTAAAACTTGTGAAATCATCCTCCAGGTAAGGTCTAAAGTATATTTTTGTTTCTCATTTTGAGATTTTGTACCATTTACGCATTTTCCGCTCTTACCTCCTTTGGCGTAAACTCCCCAGTTCGTGAGTCGGTTCGTGAGGCTTACGACCACATGTGTGTTGTCTATGTCGTTCAGAACTCATACGGCTCAGGAAATCGCTCTGTGGATGGCATCCAGAGCGCATTCTATGTATTTTCTCTCTCCGTTGCTACCTATAAATGGATTTACACTGATGCGGAACATTCAAGAGAGGGTGTTTGGTGGCAAACAACAGGAAAATATCTTAGTTCACAATTGTAGATTTTATGAGTTGCCGTGAATCTGAGTCTCAGATCTGGTAGTCCTGAGTCTATAACAGTATATCTGCTCACGGATATGGTGAGGCAGGGCAAACAGAAAAATGGTAATGGTGAAGCGTCAGATCGAGACTAAAAGTGACGACTCGATGTCGTATGTCAGACAATTCATGCATTGACGATGACACGTCTCCATACTTTGGGTCGAGCTCCTGAATTTCCACGGTCGGCGGTTGCCTTGTTTCCAGGTTCACTGTCCAGAATGTAGCCTGGTGTCACATCCTGCACGATCCCATTGTTGCTTTCCGGTTGTTGAATGTAATTAGCTTCGTTACTTGGTTGTTTCAGAGGGCAGTCAAATGGCAAACACAGATGTGAGATTAAAATCACATATCCGCTTCTGGCGCGGTTTGTATACTTTCGTCCTGAAGGGACATAAGTTTTTTTTCGATGTAGTTTACGATATTCATGCTGAACGCAAAAAATTTGAAACGCGTTATATTAATTTGTTTGTTTTAATACGGGAACTAATGTAAATTGTGATGAGCTGTAACTGAAAATAATGATGATGTTTGTGCCTCTGGAGATATAACTGCAGCTATAATAAGCAAATGTTGAACAGACTGCTGGCAGAGTAACAGAAAATGCACTCTCCACCCCGAGGCCTGGTGTATGCAATTTACTACACTGCCCTTGCTGCTGTCGCTGTACCAGGTAAAGTATAGTCGTAAGTTTTCATCGTCTAATTACTTGTTAGCTTTTATCAAAGGTTCTGGTCAGACATCATCTGAAATACTTTATTCACTTCAAATTTAGTCGTCTTTAGGTGGGGCACATATCTTTCGGAATGATGCTGGATTTTAGATTAAATAATGAGGAAGTTGCGGGAAAGTGCTTGGAAGATAAGAGAAGATCAAATTAATTTACTGGTGAAGAATAGGAATAAATGGTGTTACGATAAGTATCAGTCCTCAGCAATTCCAGCACAGGGACGAGATTCTTAAACCCAGTAACTGTTCTTATGATCTTGAACTGTTCGGCGGCAACAGAAAAAGTGCTAAACTCCGTTGTGTGAAATATTGCGTTGGACAACTGTCCACCGGTTTGAAAGAAATCTCAACTTTAAATCGAAGACCATTCCTCTGCGTCCCCAAATAATGTGAGTGGAAAATAGCGATGCAAGCCTGCCTTGTTTGTTGTCTCGGAATCTAATACAGCATGAAAAACAACTTATCTTAAAATTGAAGACAAAAATAAAGTAATTCTGCTAGCCACGAGGGTACCCCACCAGTCTGATCTAACAAAAGGAAATGAGTATTTCTGATAAAAAAAATATTTTGAGGTAAAATATATAGTAAGATCGCAGATATCTGCAATTCCTGGTTGAATTTCTCGCTCCTCGCCTTCTGGCTCCCATCCCAAGATTGTTTTCTCCCAAGATTCTCTGACTCCCAAGATTATTTTTTTGTTCAGATTCTTCCACTGCAAACTTCTGCTTCAACTAATGGTCAAACTGCAAATTCCAATAAACACTTCCGACATTTACTATCTCCGAAGCATTGAACAAGAACATGGAAGATAAAATACAATATGGATAAATCTGAAATTGGTGCAGCAAACGGAAAAACAAAGCGTGTATTTTTTTTAAGTTTGCTGTTCAGGAAAACCTAGTTATCCTAGTACCCAAGCCATAATGCAGATCCAGCAAGCAACTGGGGAGACAACTGGTGTTTTATTATTCATCACCAGAGGGTTTGAGTGCAGGAGTAGCGGTGATTTGCTGAAATTATGTGGAGCCTTGGTGAGACCTTATCTGGACTGTTGTGGATAGTTTTCGATTCCCTGCCTGAAAAAGGAGTACCTGCCATAGAGTTAGCGCCACAAAAGGGTAACAGGTTTACTGGATGCAGTGTGAGGTGAAATTAGATAGGTTAGGTCTGTATTCTCTAGAGTTTAGATGAGCGTAAAATGCTTATTGGATTCGGCGAGGCATGTCCGAGACTGACGAGACTCGAAACAAAGGCCGCAGTATCAAAATAAACAGGAGGCCATTTATGACTAAGGTGAATAGAATGATGCGGAGGCAATTCAGAGGACCTTGGAGGCTAAATCATTGAGTTGTTCGAAACATATCGATGGATTTCTGTATATTAAGAAAATGGAGGGATTCACGAAAATGGCACTAATGGAGAGAATATTGGCATTCAGATTGGAAAAGGTTCTTCCACAAATTATCTCTGAAGACCAGACAGGGTTTATTCAGAGTCGTTACTTACATTTTAATATTAGGAGATTAATGAATAGTATATATACCTCTTCATCCCAAATTCCAGAATGTGTTGTTTCACTAGATGCTGAAAGGGCGTTTGACAGAGTCGAATGGGAATATCTAGTCATTAAACTTCAAATATTTAATTTTAGCCCTAAATTTATATCTGCGATTAAACTGATTTACTATACACCTATGGCTTCAATACTTACAAATAATCAAAGATCTCCTTTGTGTAGGCTTTTCCTGGTACTAGGCAAGGTTGCCGTTAAGCCCTTTATTATTTGCTATTGCTTTAGAACACATGGCTATTGCATTCCGGGTCTCTTCAAATATATGTGGCATTACTCGCAGACAGAAGATTCATTGATATCTCTCTACGTAGATGACCTGTTACTTTATATTTCTCATCTGGAGGAATCTATCCCCGCAGTATTATCACTACTAGATCAGTTTAGTTGTTTTTCTGGCTATAGATTAAATCTTAATAAGAGCGAACTTTGTCATTAAATATGCAAACCGCAATTTATAGGCAATTACCTTTTAGATTGGTAACTGACTATTTTATGTATTTAGGTGTTAAAATTACCAAGAAACATAAGGTCTTATTTAAGGCTAATCTATTGCCTTTAATTGACCATGTTAAACAACTATTTACTAAATGGTCCCCTCTGTCTTAATCATTTGTAGGCCAAATTAATGCGGTTAAGATGCATATTTTACCAAAATTTTTAAATTTATTTCAAGCGATTCCAACTTTCGTCCGGAAATCTTTTTTTTTGACACTATTGATTCTAAAATTCTTTCATATATTTGGCAGAATAAAAAAACCCAAGGTAAAGTAAGAAATATTTACAAAAACTAAAAAAAAGGGTGGTGGCATGGCTTTGCCTGACTTTAGATTATATTATTGGGCAATTAATATCAGATTTTTTTTTGGATACAAGATTTAGATGTAATTCAATGCCCCAAATGGGTAAACCTTGAGCATCAATCAGTTCTTGAATTTTCATTAGTTTCTATTTTAGGAGCTTCACTCCCTTTTGCACTTACCAAATTAAGTAAACATATGATTAACCCAATTGTTAAACATACAATACGAATATGATTTGTTTATATTTTATTCTTTATGATTATCTATGCCATGATTGTTCTCCTGATCTCTTTGTATTGTATGTACAAACATTGATGTTACATATTCATCTGTATTAATTTAAAAACTACTAAAAAGATTAAAAAAGAAAGATTTTGATTGAACGGGCGCGAAGGTTCAGATTGCTTGTACTCCTTACGAGATCATTATTTTATGCACCCGCGACGTCTATCCTATCTTATTTAAACCTGTGCATTTTTTCTAATATTCTTATCTCATCAAGTGTCAGAGTTATAAAATACATGTATTTCTTGTCTGTGTATTGCTGCTGCCGGAAGTCTATTCCATTACCTTTCGTGCCTTCTTTTCTATTTCTTGCAGCTAATTTACTGGCGATTGTGATCCTGTCCCAAGGAAGGTGTGGCCTCTCCGGATGTGTAACTCGCTACCTGGTCTCCATGGCAGTGACGGATCTTCTCCTCATTATTACCGCTGTGATTATAAACCGCATCAGTGGCATTTACTATCCAGGTAGTTTCTTCTCCATCACCCCGGTGTGTAGTGTCATCATCGCGCTAACTTATGCAGCCAGGGTCAGTTCCGTTTGGTTAACGGTCGCTTTCACCTTTGACCGTTTTGTGGTTATTTGTTGCCAAAAGCTGAAGACGAAATATTGCACCGACAAATCGGCAGCTGTGGTCATAGGAACTGTCTGTGGACTTGGTTGTTTCATCAATGTTCCCTGGTACTTCATTCATGAACCCATCTATACAACTAATAATGTACCGTGGTATTGCAAACTGAAGGATATCCGCTTTACTTCTCCCCTGTGGACGGCTTATGATTGGTTTGATCATCTTTTAACCCCTTGCCTCCCTTTCCTTTTGATTATTTTGCTCAATGTTCTCACCGTCAGACACATTTTAAAAGCCAGTAGAGCCCGGAAGCGACTCCAGATCCAGAGCAGTGGAATCAATCAGAGTGACCCAGAGATGGAGAGCCGGAAGAAGTCCATCGTTTTACTCTTCGCCGTCTCGGGTAGTTTCATACTGTTGTGGATGACCTATTTTGTACAGTTCCTATATGAGCGAATTACCACTGACTATCAAGTCAACAGTTACAGCGATCCTAAATTTATTTTCATCGAAATTGCCAACATGCTCCAGCTGTTGAGTTGCTGTACAAACACATTTATTTATGCAGTGACTCAGAGCAAATTCAGGGAGCAGCTAAGAACCGCGGTGAAATATCCGTTAAACCTAATAGGTAAATTAAAATAATGGAAGAACCAAATTGAACCACGAGTGTGCATCACGTCATATCCTACATTTGTTTTAAATTGAATTTGTCTTGTTGGGTTAAATGTGAATCGAAGCCATTCTCTGTCACAAACCCCACTTCTGCAAATATAACGAAAATGCACTAGAATGAAATTGTTGCAGAATCTACCAGTTGATGTACATCTACTGGTTTCCAAAATGTACAGCAGAGCTTCCTGCATCAATTCCAGAAAGCCTAGAAGTGATTAACAACGTGGTCATGACAGAGACTTGACTGAGATAAGGAGAGGACTCAATGCCTAATGTTCCAGGGTTTTGATGCTTTAGATAAGATACAGAGGGAGGTAAAAGGAGGGAGAGTTGCACTGTTAATCAGATACACTATCACAGCAGCACTCAGCGGGGACATAATGGACGTTCCCAGACAATATATTCACCCTGGTTCTGTCTGAAGTAATTCACTGTAATAACCTTTCATTTCTTTCTCTGTTCGTCTTCTCCATCTTCTTCATCATCCAATGTGCTCTGCTTTCTTGGGGATACATGTAGCCTGTATCTGAAGCTTCTGCTTCTGAAGGTTTAATGAATATTCAATGATTTCTATGAATATTTGGTTCCACTTTAGCCTGATCATCTTCTTTCTCGTTCCAGTGAAGTCAGCTCCCCTCCGTATTAGAAGCTGTGTTGTAGATTTCTCCATGCCTTTCTCCGTTCTTGTGACTTTATGGTCCAAAGATCACTGGTCACCGAGTTTACTCCTATTGACATGTAATTTATCGACCGAAATACCACAATCAGATCCTTTCTTTCGCATTGACATGTAATTGATCCACTAAAATGCCAGAACCAGATCCTGTCACTCTAACATTGTCCCATCCATTATTGGGATAAATGGACCCTACTGTTATTGCATATTTCTGCAATTTCTCTTCAGATTTGCTCCTCTGTGTCCCTTTTAATTTGCCTCATCTATAGAAAACCTCCTGTGCATGAGGGCTACGTTCTTGAATCTTAAATCTTTCAAACGGGATTCCGTTTTGAAACTCGCAAATGCATGGTCCCTTTCTCTCTATCTCTCTCGTCCCTCAATTAGAGCCACCACCACACTATTTATTTCTATTCTTATCATTTCTTAACATCTTGTATCCGAGACTATTAAGTGCTCAAGTACTCTTCTTGAACCATGTTCCCGTTATTGCACCTGTGTCATAATTCCATACGGCCATTCGTTCTCGTAGCTCACCAAAGGTATTCAGTTTATTTTGTCCTTTCTAAAATAGATTATATTGCTTACAGTTTATTTATATCTACAACTGTAATATCTCTTCCGACATTACGAACTAACAATCCTTTTCGCATCCGATTCATATTTTCTATTACTATATGCTGTTGCCAACCCACTGCCAATTTAATATGTTACAGTAAAACAGTTTTGGTTGACTTGTACAAGATCACAATGCATTTAGATAGAACAAATTCAGAGAAGCTTGATGTTTCGAGGATCAATGGTCAAAGACTCAAGGAGATGGGCAAATGGCCTAGTGGTCTTCTTCCTACCCTGATTATCCTTCATCTTCTATTCTTTAAAGTGATAATCACTCGTCCATTCCTATCAATTTAATGGGAGTAAGTCTTTCCTTTAATTATTTCATTCATCGGGTTACGACAAAGGTAACGCTGCTCTAAGCTATATGGATGGCCATCTTTCAGCTTCTCTGTCAAAAAAAGATTAAGCAAGAATCTTCCTTATAGTTGGTCCCTGGGAGTAATTGGTGGAATGGTGAGGCAGTGGGGCACGGGGAGGGTGGGGTGGGGGGATGGTATGATTTTGGTGGGGTGGGAGAGAAATCTTATAATGTTAGCCAGTAGGAATGAAGAAAGGAGTTAATATTTCTGGTCAATGATCTTTCATTTGAACTTGTCTCCATAAGCATGCTTATCAACAGTCTCCACAATGTTAAAACGCAGTTTCTTTTTATTTATACTGATTTGTGCTATTAACACAATCCAATGCGCTCTGGCAATTAACAAGACTGTTTCTATATTTCTCTATGATGAGTCTCCACTGATTTTTTCGATATTTGCGGATTAGAATTTTTTAAAAAGCTACTATACCCTCTTTTCCAACACCTCACAAAACTGAAATTACGGAAAAAATAATTCGGTTTTAATCCTCGTCAGAAGGGCTTGATAGCAATAATCTATGATCGAATTATGAAAATTCGTTCTGAACCACTGGACAAAATTAAGAATGAATGGGAAAGTGAACTCCAGACATCTTTACCTACAGAGACTTGGAAGAAAATTCTTCATTTAGTTAATATATATTCAATGTGTGCCAGACATTCTTTGATATAGTTTAAGGTAGTTCACAGGACCCATATGTCAAAAGATAAGCTAGCTCGTTTTTATCAACATATAGATCCTATATGTGACAGATGTAAATCGAATGTGGCTTCTTTGACACATATGTTTTGGTCCTGTCCTCTTTTGGAAAAATATTGGAAAGATATTTTTAACATTATTTCAAATGTATTGAAGATTGATTTACAACCTCATCCTATCGCTGCAGTTTTTGGATTACCAAGGATAGAGTCTGGCCATCTGTCTGCCTCCGCTGACCGTATGATTGTCTTTGTTACCTTAATGGCCAAACGATCCATTTTGCTTAAGTGGAAGGCTCCAATACCCCCTACTACATTTCAATGGTTCTCTCAAACTATATCATGTTTAAACTTGGAAAAAATTAGGAGTGGTACTGTTGATCCTTCGCTTAAATTTGAGGAAGTTTGGAGTTCATTTATTCAATATTTTCACATGATATAGATCCCTTTGTAATAACCTTTCAACTTAGAGGAATGGAGTTGATGACATAATATTGCTCTGTTTCTACTGAGAAATCTTAGTCCAGTTTTTTTTTTCTGTTTGTTTGTGTTCTTTTAATTTTTTTCCTTAGCTTAGTTTGGTTTGATATACTGTTTATAAATTTTCTTATTGTTTTGGGGATTTTTTTTCTATCTTTTATATTTTATAATAAATCTTTTTTCTTTCCTTTCTTTTGTATTATTTTCATTCACTGAGAGATCATTTGATCGACAGCTTTTTTATACTTTATTGTTCTTTATGATTATCCATGCCATGATTTTTCTCCCGATCTCTTTGTATTACAGGTACAAACATTGATGTTATATATTAATCTGTATTAAGTTGAAAACTAATAAAAAGATTGAAAAAGAAAGAGTCTCCACTGATAACACCTAAAACATAAACTCATTCGGAATCGTTCTCTGTAACGTAGCCTTTGATGATTCTTCCGATGTAAAGAAATAAATGCAATTTTCCTGTATCCATTCCTGTACCAGATGCAATTTTTGAGTTTGAAACTGGGTTCACTTGTTGGCGTATTAAGACACGCTCAGGTTTTGACATAATTACGCTTCCTTCTTGCTTTACAAACCGAACGTCACAGTCCAGATCATTAATAAAGATCGTGAAGTGCAGTTGACGGAAGACTGATCACCAGGGAAATTATCAATAACAAAAATATCGTAAACTTTATTATACTTTAATCACTATTTACTCCCATGTATAATTCGGTGTTTCTTCTCGTTCATTTCCCATCACCACGTCTGGAAGTTGTACCTCCTACGTTGGGGCTTCTTACCTCTCGGGTCAGAATGGATTCTTCGGAGTCCAGACTCCATCCATTAATTCATGACCCAATATCTCTGCGACAATTCATGTGAGGGTAGCTGAAAAACTGAACAAAACATACCTTCATTGATTCTCAACTCTGCCATGTGTATTGCCATTCCAAACATTTGGCTAGCCACAGTCCCTCAGACAATATGCATTCTCGTTTCGAATTACCATCTCTATTTCGCATTTTCCTGATGTTCTTCAATCCTTATACATCCAAAGGCAAAATGTTCTTTTTTGCAACACTTTATTAGGTATTTAATTATTTCGTCCTATAAATACTTCTATTCCGTCATTAATTATCGACGTTATTACTCATTACTTATTCCTCATGACTCATATTCCGTCATTACTTATTACTTATAAATATATTTTCTCCTCCAAACTCAACCTCGTCTCTTCTCCATTATTTCAGCCGAACCCGCTTCCTCTGCTGCCCACTTTCGTCCTACAGCCTTCTCTATCGTCTCTGTTAAGACCCTGCCCTCAATGCAGTTCTGGTGCAGCCTAACCCAGAGGAATATGCGTTTTATTAGGATTATTTGGGGTGGGGTCCAGGAAAACATTGATTTTTCTAGTAGATTTTTGTGAAATTGGCATGAAAAAGACGGTTGCTGATGTCACAATAATCGGACATGTGGTTAACAACGAGGAATAAAGTTCGAGTCTGCAGGAAGATATATATGGCGAAGGCAGAGTCAAATGAAATTTGACACAGAAAAGTGTGAGAAAATAAATTTGTAACGGTGAGAATGTGTAGGGATAATAAACGTATGAATATCTAGGAGTGTGCGGCCATAGAATGATCTTGCAATGGATGTTGACAGGTAATCCCATGTGCAGGCAGATGTGATTAGATTAAATTGACATTATGGTCGACACAGATATCGGAGGCCGAAGGGCCTGTTGCGGTGCTGTACTGTTCTACGTTCTAATTAAATTCAATATAGTGGTTTAAAGGGGATTGATGCTGTTTTGTTTCATTATTAGACGCTGCATACTATACAGAAGTGGGGTGGCAATGCCAGAACAATATGCATTAATAGGCCTCAACTCCAGTATCATAGAATCATGGAATCAAGTATCAAGAATCAAGAAGAAAGTACAGCACAATACAGGCCCTTCGGCCCACAATGTTGTTCCAACCTTTAAACCTCGCCTAAGACTATCTAACCCCTTCCTCCCATATATCCTTCTATTCTAAATTCCTCCATTTGCTTATCTAGCAATCTCTTGAATTTGACCAATGTACCTGCCTCCACCACCACCCCAGGCAGTGCATTCCATGCCCCAACCACACTCTGGGTAAAAAACCTCCCTCTGATATCTCCCTTGAAATTCCCACCCATTACTTTAAAGCCATGCCCTCTTGTATTGAGCATTGGTGCCCTGGTAAGAGGCACTGATTCTACCTATTCTTCTTAATATTTTGTGTACCTCTATCATGTATCGTCTCATCCTCCTTCTCTCCAAAGAATAAAGCCCTGGCTCCCTCAGTCTCTCCTAATAATGCATTCTCTCTAAACCAGTCAGCATCCTGGTAAATCTCCTCTACACCCTTTCCAACGCTTCCATATCCTTCCCATAATGAGGCGACCAGAACTAGATACAGTAATCTAAATGTGGTCTAACCAGAGTTTTGTAGAGCTGCATCATTACCTCGCGGCACTTAAACTCGATCCCACGACTTATGAATGCTAACATCCCATAAGCTTTCTTAACTATCCAATCCACATGTGAGACTACTTTCATGGATCTGTGGATATGAACCCTCAAATCCCTCTGCTCCTATACGCTACCCAGAATCCTGCCATTAACTTTGTACTCCGCCTTGGAGTTTGTCCTCCACACTATCCACAACACCACCAACCTTTGTGTCGTCTGCAAATCTGCCAACCCACCCTTCTACACCCTCATACAAGTCATTAACAAAAACACGAAAATTAGAGGTCCCAGAAACGACCCTTGCGGGACACGGCTAGTCACAGCCCTCCAATCTGAATGCACTCTCTCCACCACAACCCTCTGCTTTCTACAGGCAAGCCAATTTTGAATGCACACTGCCAAGCCTCCCTGGATCCCGTGCCCTGTGACCTTCTGAAGAAGCCTACCATGTGTAATCTTGTCAAATGCCTTACTAAAATCCATGCAGACCACATCTACTGCACTACACTCATCAATCTTCCTGGTCAACTCCTCAAAATATACTATCAGGCTTGTGAGACATGATTTGCCCTTCACAAAGCCATGCTAGCTGTCCTTGATCGGACAATGATTCTCTGAATGCCCATAGATCCTACCTCTAAAAATCTTTTCAAACAGCTTGCCCACCACAGACGTAAGGCTCACTGGTCTATAGTTCCCTGGACCATCCGTAATTCCTTTTTAGAATATGGGGACAAAATTTGCCACCCTACGATCCTCTGGGACCATTCCCGTGGACAACAAGGACTCAAAGATCCTAGCCAACGGTTCAGCAATCTCCTCCCTCGCCTCTTGGAGCAGACTGGAGAATATTCCGTCAGACCCCGGGGACTTATCTGTCCCAATATTTTCTTACAGCTCCAACACATCCTCCCTCTTGATGTCTACATGCTCCAGAACATTAACCTTAACAACACTGCCCTAAGCGTCATCAAGGTCCCTTTCCTTGGTAAATACTGAAGAGAAATATTCATTGAGGACCTCACCCACTTCCACAGTTTCCAGACACATCTCCCACCTTTGTCTCTAATCGGTCCTACCTTCACTCTCGTCATCCTTCTGCTCTTCACATAAGTGAAAAAAGCATTGGGATTTTCCTTAACCCTACTCGCCAAGGCCTTTTCATATCCCACTCTTGCTCTCCTTAGCCCCTTCTTAAGTTCCTTCCTTGCTGCCCTATATTCCTCAAGAGCCTATTCTGATCCTTGCTTCCTAAACCTTATGTATGCAGCCTTCTTCTTCCTAACTAGTTGTTCCACCTAACTTATCATCCATGGTTCCTTCACCCTGCCATTCCTTCTCTGCCTTACAGGGATAAATTTATCCCTAACGTCCTGTAAGAGATCCCTCAGCAACAACTACATCTCCAAAGTACATTTCCCTTCAAAAATGTCATCCCAATTCACACTCGCAAGTTCTAGCCTTATAGCCTCATAATTTGCCGTTCTCCAATTAAATACTATCTTCCTGTCCTCTTTGCTCCTATCCTTGTTCATGACAATGCTAAAGGTTATGGAGCGGTTGTCACTGTCTCCCAAATACTTACCCACTGAGACATCTGTCACCTGACCCGGTTCATTACCTAATACTATATCTAATATGGCATTCCCTCTAGTCGGCCTGTCAACGTGCTGTGACAGGAATCCATCCTGAACACACTTTACAAACTCTGCCCCATCTAAACCTTTGGTACTAAGCTGATGCTAATCAATGTTTGGGAAGTTGAAGTCTCCCATGATAACAACCTTGTTATTTTTGCACTTTCCAAAACCTGCCTCCTAATCTGCTCCTCATTATCATTGATGCTACCAGGGAGCCTATAGAATACTCCCAGGAGAGTAACTGCTGTTTTCGTTTTCCTAACTTCCACCCATACTGACTCTAGAGACGATCCTTCTTCATTACCCACCCTTTCTGCAGCTGTAATAGTATGCCTGACCGGTAATGCCACCCCTCCTCCTCTTCTCCCCCCTCCCTATCCCTTTCAAAGCACTGAAATCCAGGAATATTCAGTATCCATTCCTGCCCTGGTGACAGCCAAATCTCTGCAAGAGCTACAACACCGTAGTTCCACGTATTTATCCAAACTCTCAGTTGATCTCCCTTATTCCTGATGCTTCTTGAATTTAAGTAAATCCACTTTAGCCCATCCACCTTTCTACTTTTACACCCTATACTCTGATTCTCCTTCCTCAAATCTTCTCTATATGTTAGATACGACTTTACTTCTTCCACTGACCTACCCCTCCGGTTCCCTTCCCCCTCACAAACTAGATTAAACCCTCCCGCACCACATTAGCAAACCTGCCTGCAAGGATATTTGTCCCCATCGAGTTCAGATGTAACCCATCCATTGCGTACAGGTCCCACCTTCCCCAGAAAAGATCCCAATGATGGAAAAATCTAAAACCTTGCCCCCTGCACCAACTCCTCAGCCATGCATTCATCTGCCCAAAGTACCAGACATCCCATCAAAGGAAAGATGTGGTTGCATTATTGATGGCCTGGATTTACAAGGTGTGGTAGAGATTTAGATCTTACTGCCTGAAACCTGCAGAAGGTGGGGGTTAGCCTGGAGAATTTTGTTTTGTTACAATGGGCTGAATGACTTATTCGATAGTTGTATGAATTCTGTGATTCAGGTTCAGTAATTTAAATTGTTCACTACCTCCAGTTAATTCAAAGAAATTAACAAACAAACATAAGCGAACAACAGAAAGTATTCACGACCGAAATATACCCGGCATACAATGAAAATGGAAGAGGTGCATAAAAGCTAGAGCTTGTAGTCAAATCGTGAAATGAAGAAATGTCACTGCCTAAACTCATATTTGGTTTCATTTTTCATGGTGTCCACTCCACAGTCGCACCTACTTCCAAAGAATCATTAACACACTGAAAGTCCATGTCATTATGCTTTTCTCTGATTAACTTACTCCCTCTGAGCTCTTCTCTCTCCATACATGTCTATCTCCCATCTGGACTATTCCTCTCTGTGTGCATGTGGTCGGAGAACTGGTTGACAAGCAGTTAATAAAGAGTAGGAATAAACAATATTTTTCCAAGTGGCAGGCCGTGACCAGTGGGGTACCAAAGGGATCAGTATTCCAAGCATTCACGATATATAGTAATGATTAAGATCAGATAATTAAATGCAACATCTCCTGTTTTGCTCAGGACACAAAACTGTGCAGTAGTGTGGGCTATGGGGAGGATGTTGATATGCTCCAGTGTGATCTGGACAGGTTGAGTGAATGGCAAATACATGGAAGATACGGTGCAATGTGGATCAATGTGAAGTTATCCCCTTTGGTGGCAATAATACAATGGCAGGTTGTTAAACAGCGAAAGATTCAGAAATGAAAGGTGCAACAGGATCCGGATATTTTTGTGCACTAGGTTCAGGGGGATATGAGTCAATCGCGGGCAAACTGGACTAGCATAGATGGGAATCTTAGTCGGCATGAACCGAAGGACCCATTTCTGTGCTTTATGACTCTATGACCCTAGACAATGAAAATGGGCATACAGCTGCAGAAGTTGATTAGGAAGGAACATGGTAAATAAGCCTAAATAACTAGAGAACATGAGTGCAGATGTAGGGATGAGGGCCTCCATGAGATCACAACTTTAGTATCGTGTGCACTGCAGGTCTCCCTCTCTGAGGAAGATGCTCTTGCTTTAGATAGAGTAGAGTAAAGATTCACCATATTCCCAGGCTGACAAGACTGACGTCTGACGTCTGACCAGAGATTGGTGTGATTAGGCATATATTCGCTAAAGAACGAGAGCGGGATCTCGTTTCATAGAATCATAGAATATTATAGAAGGGCCCTTCCGGTCACCTCGTCCATGCCGAACGTGATGACTATCTACCCTGATCCCATTTGCCTGCATGAGGTCAATATCCCTCGACACTTTTCCTGTCTAAGTACCTGTCCAAATGCCTTTTAAATGCTGTGATTGTTTCCTCTTCCAAGCTCATTCCAGATAACCATTACCCTCTGTGTGAAAAACCTGCCCATCGGATCTCCTCTCGCCCTGAACCTGCACAGTCTAGTCTGGACTTTGCTGCCTGGAATAAGACTCTGACCATCTATCCTAACTATGCCCCTCATAATTTTATGAACGTCTGTCAGGTCAGACCCTCATCCTTCTGCGATCCAGCGAGAATAAAGCCAGCATATCCAATCTCTCACTATAACTACAACCTTCTGTTCCAGGCAACATCCTGGTGGATCTTTTCTACACCCTCTCTAATGCCACCACATCCTTCCGAGAGTGTGGCGAACAGAACTGTGCACAGCACTCCATATGCGGTGCAACAAATGTTTGTACAGCTGTAACATAACGTAGCATCTCTTGTACTCAATGCCTCAGCCTACCAAGGCAAGCATACCAAACGCCTTCTTCGCTACATATACAATTGCAATGGTTAAAGGGTATTTGGACAGTACTTAGACAGGTAAGGCGTAGAGTGATACAGGCCTAATGCGTAGATAGTATCGTGGTTGGCATAAATGAGGTGGGCTGAAAGGGCTTGTTTCTATGTTGTACGTTTCTATGATTCTAATTATTCTACCTGTGCTGCCAGTTTCAGAGAGCTATGGATTTGCACCTCAGGGTCTCTCCGTACATCAACACTTCACACTTGTCTGGATTCCTTCTTTGTCTGACCTTTGCTCTCTTTATTCCGTCAATTTTCACGTCAGCTGCAAACTTACCAATCAGATCACCATCTTTCTCAACCAAGTCATTTGTATGCATTACAAACAACAAAAGTCCCAGCACCAACCTCCTTGTTACAGACTTCCAGTCAGAAAAGCACCCATTCGCCACTATCCTCACCCTCCTCTCACCAAGACAAATTTGGATCGAGTTTGCCAACACGCCTTGTATCCTTTGTGCCTTTACCTTCTGGACCAGCTTACCATCTGGAACCCTGTTTAAAACCTAACTAAAGTCCATGTAAACGACAACAGCACTGCCGTCATTAATTTTCTAAGTTACCTCCTCAAAAAAAGACATTCATATTTGTGAAACATGATCACCACTGCACAAAACCATGCAGATCCTCCTAACCAGACCCCACCTTTCCGAGGGAACATAAATCCTATCCCTCAGTATCTTCTCCAACAACATCCCTGCTACTGATATAAGATTCACTCGCCTGTAGTTTCCAGACTTACCTTACTCACCTTTTTGAACAAGACGGCGCCATTAGCCGTCGTCCAGTCTTATGGTAGATCAGCTGTGGCTATTGAAGATGCAAACATCTACATCAAAGCCCCACCAGTCTCCTCCACTGTTGCCTCATAGCACCAGAGACCTGGGCTCAATCCTGAACTCCTTTGTTGTCTGTGTGGAGTTCGCAGGTTCTACCTGTGCCTGCGTGGGTTTCCACTGGGTGCTCAAGTTTCCTCTTACATCCCAAAGACTTGCGATTTGGTAGTGACTTGGCCGCTGCAAATTTGGGTTGGATCCCGTCCAGCCCTGGGGATTTATCCATCCTAATATGCCCCAGTATTTCTAATACTTCCTCCTTCCTGATACAGACATGCACCAGAATATCAGCATAACTCTCCAGCCTTCATATCCTTCTATCTGGTGAATACCAATGATGTGTATTCATTTAGGACCTCGCATATATCCCCTGGCTCCACACATAGTTTATCCCTTTGGTCCCTGGTGGGTCTACCTTTTCCTCAGCTGTGCGCTTGCTTCTAATATACTTAGAAAAGGTTTCTCCTAGATCCCGTTTCTTATGAAATTCAGCGAAGTCCAACAAGACTGGACAGGGTAGAGACAGGAAAGATATTCCCTGTAGCAGGAGAGTCCAGGATCAGGGATCACAGTTTATCGGTAAAGAGTAATCCATGTACAACTGAGATGAGGATCAATTTCTTCGCCCAGGAAGTGGTAAAACTCAGGACTATCTACCACAGAAGACAATTGAAAATATATCATTAAATACATTCAACAAGGAATTCGATATAACCCTTTGAACTAAAGGAATCGCAACATATGGGGAGAAAACAGGAGCAGGATATTGAATTTGATTAGAGTCAGAGTTATGGAAAGATACAACACAGATGCACGCCCTTCAGCCCACCGAGTCTTCGCTGACCATCAACCATCCATTTATACTAATCCGACATTAATCCCATGCTTGTTCTCCCCACATTCTCATCCAGATTCTACCACTCACCTGAACTCTGGGGGAAATTTGCAGCGGAAAGTCACCTACCAAATCGCAAGTTTTTGGGATGTAAGAGGAAACTTGAGTACCCAGTGGAAACCCACGCAAGCACAGGTAGAACCTGCGAACTCCACACAGACAACAACGGAGTTCAGGATTGAGCCCAGGTCTCTGGCGCTATGAGGCAACAGTTCTACTATCTGCGTCATCGTACTGCCCAACATGGTCAGCCATGATCATATTGAATGGTGGAGCAGACTCGACGTGCCGAATAAACGCCTGCTCCGGTGTTTCAGTATACATGTCCATTATATATGTGTGGAATTATTTGCATTTTAAATTCCAAATTATATCAAGCCCAAAGTTCACACATCGAATGAGTATTTTACACTAATTTTACACTAATACAACGTCCCCATTTTGCAATGCTTTTATTGAATTGTGTCTGTGCAGCAATACACCACAATATTCTAGCGTCACCCCCATCCCTGCATTCCTCGAGCTGCTCAGTCAAATAGCTCGTTGAAATGCAAATACTTTGCCTACCACCAACAATAGTATCACACGAGTCATTTGTCGTTTGAGGCATCATTTCTTCCCTGCTCTCCGATGGACGTTTTTTGTTAAAAGCCAAGGTTACGTTTTGTTCATTTGTAGAAAAGTTTGGTTGAACAGCACGTAATATGCCCATTTTCTCTATTTCAGTTATTATTCGTATCATTTTAAGACGTAGGATACAACCTAAATAGCATGCGATGGTAAGAATTTAATTCATCTGCCATAAGGTTTTTTTTCTCTCAATCTATCTATGCCCTTTAGTAATTCACCTTTTGAATGCTGTTGTGCTCCCCAGTATAGTGTTGCCTTCAAACAGAGTATGCGATTTCTTCACCCAAGTCATCGGCATATGAAGAACGGTAGTAACCCTGCGGAACACCACTTGCCAAGTACATTTCTCCTTGTGCCCTGCCTCCAACCCATGACACAATGTTGCCTCTGATTCTATATTTCTGTTTCTTTTCCGATAGACCTTGAGTTATGAGGTGAAATGGGGCGGCAAGGTGGTGTAGCGGTTAGTGTATCGCTATTACAACGCCAACGACCCGGGTTCAATTCCCGCCGCTTTCTGTAAGGAGTTTGTACGTTTTAACCGTGTCTGCGTGGGTTTCCTCTGGGTGCTCCGGTTTCCTCCCACATTCCAAAAAGACGTACAGGTTAGGAGTTGTGGACATGCTATGTTGGCGCCCGCAGAGTGACGACACTTGTGGGCTGCCCCCAGCACATTCGTAGTAATGCGAAAAGACGCATTTCACTGTGTGATTCGATGTACATGTGGCTAATAAATAAATATCTAATGCTTCCTGGAGGTCTGGTTAGACATCATGCATATACACTCTCCTATTCACCTTGAGTGTGGTTACACCTTTACAAGGCATTATCGTGAGGTAAAGCACGGATACATCACCTTTCTACCCATAGTAGTGATGACGTCAAATGGGCCGCAATTTAAGGGCATCGGATCACGAGCATTGATATTAATCTAAATCGATTTTTTCAACTGCCATGGACACAATATACTGTACCATACCATTTTCTACCATAACTTCTATAATTCTCAAAGCCATGGCAGCATTGTTTCCTCTGCTCTTGCTTTATGAAGTGCTAATTTCCACTGTCCTTAAGGACAGATTGCAGCAGCTTCCAATAATTGATATGAAACGGACAGATCCGTTCTTATATAATAAAATGATGATCGTATTTTACTAATTCAATTGGCCTTGCGAGCAGGGATACAGAGCGCATTTGCAGTGCGCAGTATGTGATAGAGAGAAATGAATGAAATAGAATGTTACAAACACAGAGACTCTGAGGAGCAACAACGAGACTGGTGAAGCGAAAAGATATGGGATAGAAAACATAAAATATTAGCGCCACAACCATCAATTCTAGTTATGCAAGAACTTCCAAATCAATTGGAGCGGATATTTCATCGCCTTCTTTATCTCCTCTCTAAATTTCCTCTGGGTCCCTGCATAGATGCACGTGTTAGTGCAACAGCTCCACAGCTGAAGCATATATCCACTTTCTTGCAGAATGAACCTAGGGTTGCTGAAATCGGATCCTGCAAAATAGCTACTGTTTGTAAATCGCACATACAATAAATTTATAACATATGTCATCCATAATAGTATAAAACTCCCCGATATGGACAAAAGTAAAACGATGGACTTTCTCCGGTTCTCTATTTCCGGGTCATTCTGATTGTCTCCCTTGTTGCGCACTTGGAGTCTTCTCCTAGCTCTATTGGCCACTAGGATATGCCTGACTGTCAGAGCATTGAGCGCCAAGATCAAAACGAAGGGTACGCATGGGGTTAAAATACGATCAAGCCAGTCAAAGGTTGCCCACCCAACTGAAGTGTAAAACACGGATCTTATGCTGCAAAACCACGGCACATTGTTTACTACATACAATGGTTCATACATAAAGTAACAGGGAACGTTTCTAACTGAACTCAAAACACAGACGGTACCTATAACCACAGCCGATGTTTTCTGGTTGCAATATTTTGTTTTCAGTTTTGGGCAACAAATTGCTAAGTATCGATCAAAGGTGAAAGCGACAGTTAACCAGACGGAGCTGTCTCTGGCTGCATATGTTACGACGGCAGTAACACTGCAACCTGGAGTATGGGTCAGAAAACTCAGTGGGAAATAAATACCACGGATTCGATTTAATATCACTGCAGTGATTACAACCAGTAGATCCGTCACCGCCATGGACACCAGGTACTGAGTAATGCATCTGGACAGATTGCACCTTCCTCGTGAGAGGATCAAAATCGTCACTAAATTAGCTGCAAGGCAGAGAAAACACGGTTAGTACAGTAATAATACATGAAGGTGAATCCTTGCTGCTATAACTGATACATCCCGCAGCACTTCACATTTAAAAAATGATTTAAAACCTAAACTGCCTTCCGCAATAAATCATTACTCTACCTGGAACCGCAAAAGCGGCGAAGATGGGATAGTATATTGCAAATACAGGACCGGTGACTGGGTTGTGCATTTCAAGAGATGCAGGGACGAGGAGCCCACTTACGGTTTAGCAGACTTTCAAAGGATCCGAGAAACTTTATATATTACTCCGATAACTCCAGTGAGACAATTAGGTTACATGATCGTCACATGGAGCTGAGTAAACAAATTAAGGCAGTCATTTTCACGGTTATCTAACATTATCATAATATGCTTTACATAATTATAAAGCAGTACTTAAAATCCGAATTGCCACAGTTTGTACGCATTCATTGCAACATAATTTCAGAGTGCAGCCTTCATGCAAATTCAACAAATATATCTGTAAAAATTGTGTTTAGTTCTAAATAAACTGTTCTGTGCCAGCACGGACAAACTGAGGGATGCAACTGAGGATATTTGATGTCGGGTACAGGAATTGTGGTTATTTTCTACGGAGAATATACATGTTTTACATGTTCTGATAATTTCAGTTTTTGGCAGAGGAGTACTCAGGAGGAGACAACGTAATTTCAGAGTCGGGAAGTTATGTTGTAGCTTCAGAAACTCGGGTTAGGCCGCTGCTGGAGTATTGCATTTTAGGAAGGATGTGGAGGCTTTGGAGAAGGTGCAGAAGAGGTTCACCAAGATGCTGACTGGATTGGAAGGCAAATGCAATCGGGAGAGGTTGGACAAACTTGGGTTGTTTTCTCTGGAGCGGCAGAGGCTGAGGAGAGGTTCATAAGATTATGAAAGGCATGGATAGAATAGACAGCCGGTATTGTTTTCCCAGGGTCGAAATGTCTAATACTGGAGGTCATGCGTTTAAGGTGAGTTCAAGGGAGATGTATGGGAGTGGTTTACACAGTGAGTGGTGGGTGCCTGGAATGCGCTGCCAGGGTGGTGGCAAATACAATAGAAGCATTCAAAAGCTCTTAGATAGGCACATAAATGTGTGAACTTTCATTCTCTGGGATGAATTTGCCTGGACTGAAATCCAATCCTGTGTCTGTTACTTCCTGCCTATGTCCAATATTCGGGGATATGTTCCCTAGTCATATCAAAACAATGTAGGCTGATATTACAGAGAATGAAATAACTTTTTTCTCTCTGCTGGCATGCCTATTTTGTCTGATACTCACCTCGTATTCAACTGTGACATCAAATATTTGCACATCTTTCAGTTTTTCACATCTACTTTAAGAATGCTAATATGGTGACTCATCAATGCTCAATTGAATTAATTCGCCATTATCCCATCATGGGATATTCCCAAGTACTGGGAGATGTGATTAGTATGGATTGGTGTCCACTAGTCGACGTGGATGTGGTGGGCCGAATGGCACGTTTCCGTGCTGTATTATTCTATGACTCTATGATGTCAGTTGCACTGGAACCAATGTTACACCGAAGATGAATACTCATCCCATTGAAATGATTCATAACTGACGTCCAGAGGGAAGATGAGAGTGACTGCCCTTGATAACAAGGCAGTATTTGACTGAATATTGCATCAAGGAGCCCGAGTAAAACTGAAGTCTCTGTGCATCAAGGGGGAAATATTCCAACGTTTGGATATGTGCCTCACACAGGAAGATGATTGTGATTATTCGAGGTAATCATCTCAGTCCTGAGACATCACAGTAGGAGTTCTCTATGACAGAATCCAATGCTCAACCATTTTCAGTGTTTCATTAATAGAACTTCAACTTTACCAGCCACATAAATACTGTGGTTACAAGAACCGGGCAGATGATCTGATGACTGACACACCAAAGTCTTTCCATCATCTGAAAAATGCAACATAAGATTGTGGTAGAATTCTCTGCACGCCCCTGTATCAGCTCCAAGGAACTTACCACTCACGAAGGTTGATCCCATGCAGTACGAAGCAGTCCACTTGATTTGTACCCTCTCCACCACCTCAAACTTTCATTCCATCCACTATTGTTGCACAGTTAACCAATTTGCAAAGAATATCCTGTGTTTATTTGCCTAGGTTGCTCTAACAACATCCCACAAACTTGCGACCTCTACCATCAATTAGGACGAGGGTAACAGGTACATTGGAACACCGTCTGCAGCTTTTCTTCCAAGTTGGACACCTTTCTTAACTGGAAATATGCCATTACCCTCTTGTCATTGAAATGCTCCATTCCTATGAACCCTTGAAAATCTATGGCTGTTGGGATGCATTTAGTGTCTTCTATTATGAAATTATTTACTCTCTCTGCCAATCCTCCAACTCAATAACTCCTCTATACTATACACACATCCAGAGCAAGAAAATAAACAGGGAGAGGGTAGAGCCACTCAAAGGTAAAAGTGGGAACATGTGCTTGGATGCAGAGGATGTGGGTGAGCTCCTAAATGAGTACTCTGTGTCAGTATTTTCCAAGAAGAAGGATGTGGAGGACAGTAGGATCAGTGTGGAGTGTGCTAATATGCTAGGGTATATTGAGATAAAGAAAGAGGTAGTGTTAGTTCTCTTGAAAAACATAAAGGTGGATGTCTCCAGGACCTGATGGGATATACCCAGGTTATTGATAGAGGCAAGAGATGGGATTGCTAGTGCATTGACCAAGATCTTTGTGTCCTCTCCAGCTATAGAAGAAGTCCCAGAGGGCTGGTGAGTAGCTAAAGTTGTTCCATTATTCAAAAAGGGAAATAAGGATAATCCTGGAAAGTAAAGACCAGTGAGTCTCACGTCAGTGGGAGGGAAGATATTGTAGAATGTTCTTAGGGATAGGATTGATGTGCATTTGAAAAATAATGGCCTAATTAAGGATACTCAGCATGATGATGTGCAGGGCAAGTCGTTTCTTAATAATTTGATTGAGTCTTTCAAGGAGGTGACAAAGATGATTAATGAAGGTAGAGTCGTGACTGTTGTCCACGTAGATTTTAGTAAGGTGTTTGACAAGGTCACTCGTGGGAGGCTCATTCAGAAGGTTGAGATTCATGGGATCCACAGTGACTTGGCCATTTGGATTCAGAATTGGCTTGCTCATAGAAGACAGAGGATAGTGGTTGATGGGACTTATTCTGGCTGGAGGTCTGTGACTAGTGGTGTTCCGCAGAGATCTGTACTGGGACCTCTGCTGTTTGTGATATATATAAATGACCTGTATGAAAATGTAGATGGGTGGGTTCATGCATTTGCTGATGATAAAAAAATTGGTGATGTCAAAGGATACAGCAGGATGTAGATCAATTGCAGATATGGGTGCAGAAATGGCAGATGGAGTTTAATCTGGCCAAATGTGAGGTGTTGCACTTTGAGAGATCAAATGTAAAGGGACAGTACACTGTACATGGCAAGATCCTTAACAGAGGGATCTTAGGGTCCAAGTCCATAGCTCCCTGAAAGTAGCAGCACAGGTTGACAGAATGGTAAAGAAGGCATATGGTGTGCTTGCCCTTTTTAGTCGCAGCATTAAGTTCAAGAGTCGAGAAGTTATGTTGTTACTTTATAAAACTCTAGTTAGGCCACATCTGGAGTATTGTATTCAGTTCTAGTCACCTCATTATAGGAAGGACATGGAAGCTTTGGATAGAGTGCAGAAGAGCTTTGCCAGGATGTTGCCTGGATCAGAGGGCATGTACTATAAGAAGAAAATGGACAAACTTGGGTTGTTTTCTCTGGAGTGGCAGGGGCTGAGGAGAGACCTGAAAGAGATTTATAAATTATAAGAGTCATAGATAGAAAAGACAGCCGATATCTTTTTCCCAGCGTTGAAATGTGCAACCATGGAGAAGTGCGGGGCAAGATATTCCACACAGAGAGTGGTAGGTGCCTGGAATGCCAGGGGTGGTAGTGGAGGCAAATATGAAAGATGCGTTTAAGAATCTCTTAAATAGGCACACAATTGTGCAGAGAATGAAGGGATATGGATATTGTGTAGGCAGAAGGGATTAGTTTAGTTAGGCATTTAATTATTAGTTTAATTTGTTCGGCTCAACATCGTGGATTCTTAAAATGTTGCAGTCTTCTGACTGCTATTAATTTTTGCTACATTACATGTCATTTCTTTCAATTTGATACTACCCATCACTTCCTCGATTCGCCAAGTTTGGTGCACTCTTCTGATAGATATTTTCTTTCTAAAAGGAATATACCTCTGCTCATATTTATGAAATGTCCACTTAAATTTTGCCATTGCAGATGTGCTGTCTTGCCCTTTAGTATATATTTCCCATTCGACTTTAGCCAACTTTGTCCTCATTCTGTCATAAGTGCTTTATTTAAATTTAGGACACTAATTTCAAACCCAAGTTTCTCATCCTTCAACTGATTTTAAAATTCTACCATACCATGATCCTATGATCACCTATTCCTCTGAGATCCTTTACGATGAGATCATTAATTAATCCTGTCTCATTACACAATAGCAGATCTAAAATACCCTGCTTACTGCTGGGTTTCTCAATGTATTGTTCCAAGAAACTATCCAAATAACACTCTATGAACCCCAAACAATTTGATTTCTTTTATGTGATGATTAAAATCACTGATTATTATACTACCTTTCCTTTAAGCCCTCAGTATTATTTTTCATTCCTACTCTGTTGTATAATATATCTAGTGAAAGATAGTGTCAAAGTGAAAGACAGTGTATACAGTGCTGTAAAAACTAACGGTTGGTCAGAGTCATAAAGTCAGAGTGTCATAGAGTTGTAGAGCACAGAAGCAGGCTCTTCGGCCCAAACTAGAATTGTTGAGGGGTTGGATCCGTACTGGAGAGACTGGGGAAGAGGTGTTTGGCTCTCAAATAGAGGAAGCTAGGAGTAAGTACCATAGGCAGGTGATTGAGAAGGGAAGTGTTCAGACAGGCTTGAGATGTGTCTATTTTAACGCACGGAGTATTGTGAACAAGGTGGATGAGCTTAGAGCTTGAATCAATACTTGAGCTATGATGTGGTGGCCATTATGGAGACTTGGATGGCTCCAGTGCTGGAATGGTTGATTCAAGTGCCGGGTTTTAGATGTTTCAGGAAGGACAGGAAGGGAGGCAAAAGAGGTGGGGGAGCAGCACTGTTGATCAGAGATAGTGTCAAGGCTGCGGAAAAGGTGGACGTTGTGGAGGGATTGTCTACGGAGTCTCTGTGGGTGGAGGTTAGGAACAGGAAGGGGTCGATAACGGTGCTGGGTGTTTTTTATAGGCCGCCCAATAGTGACTGAGTTATTGAGGAGCAGATAGGAAAGCAGATCCTAGAAAGGTGTGAGAATAACAGAGTAGCTGTGATGAAGGATTTTAATTTCCCAAACATCGACTGGCATCTCCAGACAGTGAGGGGTTAGATGGGGTGGAGTTTGTTAGGTGTGTTCAGAAATGGTTCTTGACACAATATGTAGATAGACCTACAAGAGGAGAGGCTGTGCTTGATTTGATATTGGGAAATGAACCTTGTCAGGTGTCAGATCTCTCAGTGGGTGAACATTTTGGTGATAGTGATCATAATTCTATCTCCTTTACGTTAGCACTGGAGAGAGATAGGAACAGACAGACTAGAAAGGCATTTACTTGGAGTAAAGGGAATTATGAGGCTCTCAGGCAGGATATTGTAAGATTAAATTGGGAACAGACGTTCTCTGGGAAAAGTACGGAAGATATGTGGCAAATATTCAGGGGGTATTTGTGTGGAGTTCTGCATGAACATGTTCCGATGAGACAGGGGAGTCACGAGAGGATACAGGAACCATGGTGTATGAAGACTATAATAAATCTAGTCAAAAGGAAAAGAAAAGCATACAAAAGGTACAGAGAGCTAGGTAATGTTAGAGATCTGGAAGAGTACAAGGCTAAAAGGAAGGAACTTAAGAAAGAGATTAGGAGAGCCAGAAGGGGACAAGAGAAGTCTTTGGCGGACAGGATTAAGGAAAACCTCAAGGCGTTCTGCAAGTATGTGAAGAGTAAGAAGATGTGATGCGAAAGGATAGGGCCTATCAAGTCCAGCAGTGGGAAAGTGTGTATGGATCCGGAAGAAATAGCGGAGGTATTTAATCAATACTTTACGTCAGTATTGACTACAGGAAAGGGTCTAGGGTATTGTAGTGGGGACATGCAGTGGCCTGAAAAGCTTGAGCATGTAGATGTTAGAAAAGAAGTAGTGCTGAAACTTTTGGAAAGCATCAAGTTAGATAAGTCGCCGGGACCGGTGGGATGTACCCCAAGTTGCTGTCGGAGGCGAGGGAAGAGATTGCGGAGCCTCTGACGATGATCTTTGAGTCATCGATGGAGACTGGAGAGGTTCTGGAAGATTGGAGTGTTGCAGATATTGTTTCCTTATTCAAGAAGGGGAGTAGGGATAGCCCAGGGAATTATAGACCAGTGAGTCTTACCTCAGTGGTTGGTAAGCTAATGGAGAAGATCCTGAGAGGCAGGATTTATGAACATTTGGAGAGGTATAATATGATTAGGAATAGTCAGCATGGCTTGGTCAAGGGCAGGTCCTGCCTAATGAGACTGATTGAATTTTTTTGAGGTTGTGACTAAACACATCGATGAAGGGAGAGCAGTAGATGCAGTGTATATGGATTTCAGCAAGGCGTTTGATAAGGTATCCCATACAAGGCTTATGGAGAAGGTGAGGAGACATGGTATCCAAGGGGACATTGCAGTGTAGATCCAGAACTGGCTGGCCCACAGAAGGCAAAGTGTGGTTGTTGAAGGGTCGTATTCTGAGTGGAGGTTGGTGACAAGTGGTTTACCTCAGGGGTCTGTACTGGGACCCTTACCCTTTGTGATTTTAATAAATGACCTGGATGAGGAAGTGGAGGAGAGAACTCGGCCTTTTCTCCTTGGAGAGATGGAGGATGAGGTGGACCTGATAGAGGTGTATAAGATGATGAGAGGTATTGATAGGGTAGATAGTCAGTGGCTTCTCCCCAGGGCTGAAATGGTGGCTACAAGAGGACATAGGTTTAAGGTGCTGGGAAGTAGATATAGAGGAGATGTCAGGGGTAAGTTTTTTACTCAGAGAGTGGTGAGTGCATGAAATGGGCTGCCAGAAATGGTGGTGGAGGCGGATACGATAGGGTCTTTCAAGAGACTGTTAGATAGCTACGTGGAGCTGAATAAAATAGAGGGCTTTGGGTAAGCCTAGTAATTTCTAGGGTAGGGACATGTTCGGCACAGCTTTGTGGGCCAAAGGGCCTGAATTGTGCTGTAGTTTTTCTATGTTTCTCTGTCCATGCTGACCTTTTTGCCCATCAACAGAAATCCCATTTGTCTGCTTTCGGATCGTATCCTTCTATGCCTTTTCACCTTAAGTGTATGTCTAAAGGCCTCTTAAGCACAGTAACTGTATCTGATTCCACCAGCATATCTGGCAGCATGTTCCAGATATCCACGACTCTCTGTCTAAAAATCTTAACCCTGAGACCCCCTTTAAAACCCTTCCTCTCATCTTAAACCTATGCCCTCTTGCTTTTGATACCCATACTATGGGGAAAAGATTTAGACCATCTACCCCTTCTATGTCTCTCATAGATATCTAGCCAACATATTTGACCTACCAGAATGAATCACTTCACACTTATCTATGCTACTACAGCGCCAGCAATCGGGGTTCAATTCCCGTCGCTCTCTGTAAGGAGTTTGTACCTTCTCCCGTGTCTGCGTGGGTTTCCTCTGGGTGCTCCCGTTTCCCCCCACATTCCAAAGACGTATGGGTATGTTAATTTGGGTTTAAGATGGGCGGCGCGGACTCGCTGGGCCAGAAGGGCCTGTTACTATGCTGTAAATAAAAATTAAAAAAAAATAATAGTCTTCTGTACTTCTATCAAGTCATCGCTCAGTCTCCTTCACTCCAGGGAAATTAAGCCTACCTAGCTAATTTCTCCCCATGTCTGCACGGGTTTCCTTCAGGTGCTCCAGTTTCCTTCCACATTCCAAAGAAGTACAGGTTAGGAAGTTGTGGTCATGCTATGTTGACGCCAGAAGGGTGCCGACGCTTGTGGGCTTCCCCCAGAACATTCTACGCAAAAGATGCATTTCACTGTGTGTTTCAATGTACGTGTGACTAATAAAAATATCTTATTTTAACTAAAGTCGACCAATTCCAGACAACATACTGGTGAATCTCCTCTGCACTCTCTCCATCACTATCACATCCTCCCAAAGTGTGGTGACCAAAACTGCACACAATACTGCAAGTGTGGCCTAACCAGTGTTCTGTAAAATTGCAACATAACGTTCCAACATTTATATTTCAATGCCTTGACCCTGAAGGCAAGCATGCCACATGCCTTCTTCAACACTTTATTGATCCTTCAGGAAACTACAGACTTGGACCCTTTGGTCACTCTGTTCATCTTCATTACTTAGTGCCCTACCATTTACTGTATTTATCCTACTCCCTACTTGACTTCCCAAGATGCACCATCTCGCACTTGCTGGGATTACGTTCCACCTGCCAATATTCTTCCCACATTTCCATCTGATCCATATCCTACTATAGCCTTAGCCAATCTTCCTCAGTATCTACACCACCACAATTTTTTGTGTCATTCACAGACTTACTAATCATACTTCCTGCATTCACATCCAATTTGATAATATATAACACACACTGCAAATTCACAGCACTGATCCTTGTGGTACACCACTAGTCACAAACTTCCAGTCAAAAGAACATTCATCCACCTCCTGCCTCCACCAAGCAAGTTTTGGATCGAATGTGCAGATTACCTTGAATCCCATGTGCCTTAACATTCTGAACCACCTACATGCAGGACCTTGTCAAGTGCTTTACTGAAGTCCATATGAACAACATCTATGGAGGACTGGGAGTTTTTTAGAAAACAACAAAGGGTGACTTAACCTGTTATAATGCAATTCCACATGTATTGGAGTAAACTAATGACTAATATAAAGACAGATAGTAAGAGCTTCTGCAGTGATGTTAAAAGTAAGAGAGCAAATAAAGTAAACTTTAGTTTCTTAGAGGATGAGACTCGTGAATTAGTAATGAGACATACAGAAATAGCAAAGATTGTAAATTATTAGTTTGGATCAATATTCATAATTAAAAACACTAAAAGCAGAGGACCTGACTTGTGACTTCTTGCCCTTATTATTTCATAACTCCACCAAAACTCTTCATACATCCAGAGCTTCTGTGTCAGTAGCCTGTGGCAGGGCCCTGGGAAGTGTTATTGAACAGCAAGGCCCAGGGGTACAATTGAAAGTGGGGACATGGGTATTCAGAATAGCGAAGGAGACATATGGTATGCATACTGGCTGAGGCATTGAGTACAGGAGTTGGGACATCATGTTACAGCTTAGAAATTGGTGGTTAGGCTGCACTTGGAAAATTGTGTGCAGTTCTGGTTGCCATGCTATAGGAAGGATGTGGTTAAGCTAAAGAGGGTGTGAAAAGCTTTACAGGAATGTATCCTGAACTGGAGAACTTGAGGTATGAGCAGAGGTTAGATAGGCTGGCACTGTTTTCCCTAAAGTGAATGAGGCTAAGGAGTGACCTAATAGAGGTTTATAAAATTCTGAGGGGCATAAACAGGGAGATAGTCACAGTCCTTTTCCCTGGGTGGGGAAGTCTAAAAGTAGAAGGCATAGGATTAAGATGAGAGGGGAAAGGTGTAAAGTGAATCTGAGAGGCAACTTTTTCCACACAGAGGGTGGTGGGTATGTGGAACGAGTTGCCAGAGGAGCTGGTGAAGTGGGTACAGCCGAAGAGATTGTTGCGGCATTAGTAGTGATCTTTCAAGAATCACTGGAGTCAGGGAGGGTCTCAGAGGACAGGAAAATTGCAAATGTGACATCACTGTTTAAGGAAGGAGGGAGGTAAAAGACGGGAAATTATTGGCCGGTTAGCCTGACCTCAGTGGTTAGTAAGATTTTAGAGTTATTAGGAATGAAATTTTGTAGTACTTGGAAGTACATGATAAAATATGGTGAAGTCAGCAGGGTTTCATCAAGGGGAGATCTTGCCTGACTAATCTGTTAGAATTCTTTGAGGAGATAACAAGCAGGTTAGACAAAGGAGAGTCAATCAATTTTACTTGCTTGGATTTTCAGAAGGTCTTTGTCAAGGTGCCACATACGAGGCTGATAAACAAGATAAGAGCCCATGGTGTTAGAGGCAAGGTACAAGCATGGATAGAAGACTGGCTGACTGGCAGAAGGCAGAGAATGGGGATAAAAGGATCCTTTTCAGGATGGCTGATAGTGATGAGTAGAGTTCCACAGGGGTCAGTGTTGGGACCACATCTTTGTACTTCATACATTAATGATCTGGATGAAGGAACTGATGGTGTTGTGGCCAAGTTTGCAGATGATACAAAGACAGGTGGAGGGTAAAGTTGTGCTGCGGAGGCAGGGAGTCTGCAGAAGGAATCAGACAGGTTGGGGGAGTAGTCAAAGTGGCAGATGGAATACAGTGTAGGGAAGTGTGGGTTTATGCACTTTGGTAGGAAGAATAAAGGTGTAGACTATTTTCTAAATAGGGAGAGAAATCAGAAATTGGAGGTGCAAAGGGACTTAGGAGTCCCAGTTTGAGTCTGCAGTAAGGAAGGCAAATAAAAAAAAAGCATGGAAACAGGCCCTTCGGCCCACCGTCCGTGCTGACCACCAAGCACACTAATCCCATTTTATTCTCCCTGCACTCCCATCAGATTCTATCACTAACCGACACACGAGGGGTAATGTACAGCAGCCAAATAACCTATCCACCCGCACATCTTTGGGAGGTGGGAGGAAACTGGAGCACCCGGGGAAACCCATGTGTTCACAGGGGGAACGTGCAAACTCCCTGCAGACAGCACCCGTGGTCAGGATCGAACCCAGGTCTCTGGCACTGAGAGATAGCAGCTCTACCAGGTGAGCTCTACCAGGCTCTACCAAATGCAATGGTAAAGTGGTAAATTGGTTTATGTTGAGAGGACTAGAATATAAAAGAAAGGATATACTGCTAAGGATTTATAAGGCGTTAGTCAGACTGCATTTGGAATATTGTGAGCAATTTTGGGTCCAGTATCTAAGGAAAGATTTGCTGACCCTGGAGAGGGTACAGAGGAGGTTCACAAGAATGATCCCAGGAATGAAAGGCTTCACATATGAAGAGTGTTTGATGGCTCTGGGCCTGTACTTAATGGAGTTCAGAAGGACGCAGGAGATCTCATTGAAACCTACAAAATATTGAAAGGCCAGGATAGAGTGGACATGTAGAGGATGTTTCCATTAGGAAGAGATTCCAAGATCCAAGGGCACGGCCTCAGAATAAAGAGAGGCCCCTTTAAAACTGAGATGAGGAGGAATTTATTCAGCCAAAGGTGGTGGAACTATGGAATTCGTTGCCACAATCATTGGTGGAGGCCAAGTTATTGGGTGTATTTAAAGCAGAGATTAATAGGTTCTTGATTGGTAAAGGGGTTAAGGGTTAAGGCAAGAGAATGGGTTTGAAAGAAGTCAGTCATGATTGAAAAAGAGAGCAGACTCAATGGGCCAAATGGCCGAATTCTGCTCCTATATCTTATGGTTTTATAGTCTACAATTATAACATTTAAATATATATTTAGACATGTATATGGATAAGAAAGGTTTAGAGGGATAGAGTTGTCAAAGGTTACAATGAAGTCTAGGTTAACTGGGTTAGTGAGCAAAGGCATAGCAGATGGAATTTAACTCAGACAAGTGTGAGGTGATGCATTTTGGGAAGTTAAACCAGTGCAGGACTTACACAGTAAACAACAGGGCTATGGGAAATGTTGTGCAACAGTGAGACTTGGGGGTACATGAACATAGTTCCCTGAAAGTGGCAACACAGGTAGACAAAGTGGTGAAGAAGGCATATGACATTCTTGCCTTCATTGAACTGGGCAGTGAGTAGAAGAGTTGGGATGTCATGCAACAGCTATAGAAGACTCGTGAAACCACACAGGGACTATTGCGTGCAGTTCTGGTTGTCATACCATAGAAAAGTCGTGATTAAGCTAGTGATGGTGCAGAAAAGATTCACAAGGATGTTGCCCAGACTAGATAGGCTGGGACTGTTTTCTATGGAGCGAAGGAAGCTGAGGGTTGACCTTATAAAATCATGAGAGGCATAGATAAGTTGGATGGTCACAGGCTTTTTTGCAGAGCAGGAAACTCTATTTTTCGAGGTTTAAGGTGAGAGGGGAAATACTTAAGGGGAGGGGGCAATTCTTTCATATAGAGGGTGGTGGTTTTGTGCAACAAGCTGCCAGAGGAAGTGGTAGAGCTAGGTATAATTACAGTTAAAGACATTTTGACAAAGGAAAAGTTTAGAGGGATATGGGCCAAACACAGGGAAATAGGACTAGCTCAAGAAGGCAATTTGGTCAGCATGAATGAATTTTGTCAAAAGGGCTTGTTTCTGTTTCTGCATTTGTTCCACACCTTGCAGCTCTTGTAAAGAATAAAATGTGTCATTAAACCTAAAATAAAACAAACTAAGCTTGAAGTATTTGATAGGATTACATTGAATAAAAGGCACACAACATGCCATTTGGTCTCTGATACTAAGGACACAAGACATCTGTGGCAGGGCATCCAGGCCATCATGCACCTGCAACAATGACAACCCCCTCCCAGATGTGCTGAACGACTTCTATGCTCGGTTTGATGCACTTAACAATAAGCCTGCGAGCAAGACACCTCCACCACTCAATGACCAGGTACTCTGTCTGTCCTCAGCCAGTGTGAGGAAGATATTATCCAGGGTGAACCCTCGGAAATCAGCGGGACCTGATAACATACCTGGTCGTGTGCTCAGAGACTGCGCAGACCAGATGTACCGACCGATATCTTCAACATCTCTCTGAGCCAAGCAGTTGTTCCCACATCTTTCAAATCCACCACCATCATACCAGTGCCTAAAAAGTTGCCCGTAACCTGTCTAAATGACTACCGCCCCATGGCACTGACACCAATCATCATGAAGTGCTTCGAGAGGCTAGTCCTGCAACACATCAAATCCATTCTCCCCTCCCCACCTCACCAGACTCCTTCTAGTTTTCATATCGCCCCAATTGGTCAACCTCACCAGACTCCTTCCAGTTTGCATATCGCCCCAATTGGTCAACCCTCCACCTGGCCCGGTCTCACCTAGATCAAAAGACACTTACGTCATGATGCTCTTCATTGACTTCAGCTCTGCCTTCAACACTATTGTCCTACAGAACCTCATAAGGAAGGTACATCTGCTGGGCCTTAGCACCTCCACCTACAACTGGATTCTTGACTTCCTCTCTGAAAGGCCACAGTCAGTTCATTGCTGTTCACGCTGCTGACCCATGACTGCTCTGTCAAATCAAGCTCCAACCATATCATCAAGTTTGCTGATGATACAACAGTGGTGGGTCTCATCAGTAGGAACGATGAAACAGCTTACAGAGAGGAGGTGGAGAGGCTGGTGGATTGGTGCTCAGTCAACAATCTCTCCTTGAATGTGGACAAAACAAGGGAGATGATTGTGGATTTTAGAAAGGCCCAAGCTGACCATTCACCCCTGTGCATCAATGGCACCATTGTACAGAGAGTCAGCTGCTATAAGTTCTTGGGAATACAGATAGAAGATGACCTGTCCTGGTCAACCAACACCTTCTCCCTTGCCAAGAAGGCAGAGCAGGATCTCCACTTCTTACAGCGGCTGAAGAGAGCAAACCTGCCCTCCCTCACCCTCACCACATTCTACAGGGGTACCGTTGAGAGAGTCCTGACCAGCTGCATCTCTGCCTGGTATGGTAACTGTAACACCCCAGACCACAAGACCCTGCAGAGAATTGTGAGCACAGCTGGAAAGATCATTGGAGTACCTCTTCCCTCCATCCTGGATATTTACAACACATGATGCATCTACAAGGCCTGCAGAATCATAGATGACCCCTCTCATCCCTCCCATGACCTATTTGTCCCACTGCTGTCTGGAAAGTGGTACTGGAGCATCTGGGCCAGAACTACTAGATTGTTAAACAGTTTTTTCCCTCAGGCTGTCAGGATCCTGAATACCCTGGAGGCAGTCTCAGACAATGCCACGTCAAAGTCCTGGTTTGCACAATGGCGCATAAGAACTTTGGCTGCTGCTGAACATGTCTATACACTTAGTGCAATACACTGAGTTCTGTATTTTCTTTGTCCAATTCGGTTTTGCCCTAACCTTGCACTAATTTTGTATCCTGTATATACAATTTTTTTGCATTATTTGTGTTTGCACAATTTTTCTGTCGGCGTTTATTGAATGTTCTCTGTTCTATGTATGTCCTCTGTTGTGTGAGTCTGGGGGATATGACATTTTGTTCCTCCATGTGTTTTACAGCATGTGGGTGAGTGACAATAAAGTATAACTTGAACTTGAACTTGAAACTAATCATAGAATGTAGAACAGTACAGCACAGGAACAGGCCCTTTGGCCCACCATGTCTGTGCTGACCATGATGCCAATTGAAACTAATCCCATCTGCATATCGCCCATATCCCTCCATTCCCTGCCTGTTCATCTGTCTGTGTAAACGGCTCTGAAACATTGCGATGATATCTTCTTCTATCACCTCCCCTGACAAAATATTTCATGCACCTAACACTCACTGTATAAAATATACTTGCCTCACTAATGTCCTTTTAACTCTTCCTCTCTCACCTTAAATCTGTGCTCTCTCACATTTGACATTTCCACCCTGGGAAAGAGACTCTGACTAGCTACCCTATCTATGTCTCTCATAATTTAATGTACTCTCTCAGGTCACTGCTCAGCCTCTGAGCAGTGACCTGAGAGAGAAAGTAATCCAAGTTTGTTCAGACACTCCTTAGAGTTAATACACTCTAATCCAGGCAACATCCTAGTGAACCCCTTCTGCACCCTCTCAAATGCCTCCACATCCTCCTGTAGTGTGCCAAAAAGAACTGCATACAATATAACAAATGTGGCCTAACCAAAGTTTTATACAGATGTAACATGACTTCACAACTTTTATACTCAATACACTGACCAATGAAAGCAAGCATGTTGGACACCTTCACCTTCAAAGACTTTGTATGTGAACCTCCACATCTCTGTTTCTCTCACTTTGTTATAATATAAACCATTAAGTAGATTGTTTTCCTCATTTTCCTTGCACCATTATCCCTATCCAACCATTGCCACTATGCTGACCCATGGTAAAATCTACTTGCTGTTTTTCTGCTCATTCTATGACCCTGCTGATGTTCCTAATGAAGTCCTTTGCTGGTATACCATTTTCAGTTTCTTCAGCTTTAAAGATGCTATATCAGCATTTTAACTTTGTTTCGAGAGGCTCCCTGGTTCAGTGAGACTCCCAACACTTTCCCTCTGTTGCAGAACTTCTGGGACACTGCTTTATGTCCCTGTTTGAATAGGCCGAGGAAATGACTTTTGTTGCTTCAGATTGAGTCCATTGAATTTATTCTCCACTATACTAAAAGTGCATTTCAGACAAAATAGTCACAATTTTGTACTATGTACAATGAAATCATGTTTTACATTAGAGTCCTGAGCACAATGTTTATTGTTTTACACTGGAAGCCTGGAGAAATTGTTCACTGCTGTAATTCTGAGATCTGACAGATAATGTTCATTGTGTTAAAACTGAGCTATAAGATAGGATGTTTACTGAATTAGAGAAACAAAGGACCGCAGATGCTGGAATCTAGCTGAAAAACACGATGATGCTGGACGAACTCAGCAGGCCAGGCAGCATCCGTGGAGAAAAGCAAGCATTCAACGTTTCAGGTCAGGACACTTCTTCAAGATAGGAAGAGGGGAAGCCCAATATATAGGAGGGAAAAGCAGAGCAGTAATAGATGGACAAAGGAGGGGAGGCGGGTTGGGCACAGGGCTGTGATAGGTAGATGCAGGTAAGAGATAGTGATAGGCCGGTGCGGGAAGGAGGGGAGAGCAGATCCACCGGGGGATGGGTAAAAGTTAAGAGAGAGGGAAAGGCTAGGAAAGGAAAGAAAAGATAAATTACTATAAATTACTGAATTATATTGGGATCTGGGGAAGAACCATTTCTGGTTTATATAGGGTCCATCTACATAATATTCACTGTTTTATACTGGTGTCACGGGATAAAGTTCGTTGCTCTATATTCAGACCTGGGACACAATGCTCATACATTGAAATTGGCGACTCAGAGATTTGATCAACTACTTTACATTACAGTCTGAAGAATGCCGTTATTTAGAGAGAGCGCTTTATGTGTTCTTCCAGATTCCAGTATCTGCAGTCTCTTGTGTCTCAAGATTCAGGTCAGAGATTCAGTTTAGAACAGACTTGTGGTGCCTGCAACTACCCAGAATGCAATACGGGCCAGAAAGCTGCCTATCTGCATCAGAGGAGGGGGTGGGGAGGGTTTTTTTCGTGCGCGGCCCGCCTGCTGCTGCGCAGGTGCAAAGTTGTGTGGCCGCCGCGACAGACCGTGGTGGAGTGAGCAGCGCCAGAGTCGGTAGGAGATTGTTGGCACAGGGGAGGCGCTGGATGTGGGCAGGCGGGGAGGGAGGCTTCATGGGTGCTTCAGGACGAGAACAGGTTCTCTCAGAGCCCGAGTTTCTCGTGCGGGGACGGGTAAAACCGATGATCCCGGGGGTGTGCGGCTGCGCCATCTTTGGTAAATCTTACCCAGTCTTTGCCAAGGAGAGCGGTCCTCGCCTCCCATCTATCCCAGGAACCATTCTCATACCCGGGAACAGGCGCTACGGCCCATGAGGTTTTGCCGAACTAAATTAAACTAATGATGCTTAATTACACTAATCCCTTCTGCCTACACAATGTCCATATCCCTCCGTCCTCTGCATATTCATGTGCTCATCTCAGAGCTTCTTAAACACCTCTATCGTAGCAACACCCCTGACAGTGCAATTTAGACACCCACCACTCTCTGTAAAAAAAAGACTTGCCCCTTTCCTCTCCTTTCAACTTTCCCTCTCACCTTAAATCCATACCCTCTAAGTGTTAGACATTTCGACCCTGGGAAAAAGATGCCAGCTGTCGACTCTTAATATCGACTCATAATCTTATGAACTTCTATCAGGTCTTTGCCTTAGCCTTCGCTACTCCAGAAACAAAACAACCCAAGTTTCTCCAAACTCTCCTTGCAGCATCTGCCTGCTAATCCAGGCAGCATCCTGGTAAACCTCTTCTGCACCCTCAACAAAGCCTCCACATCCTTCCTATAATGGGGCTAGCAGAATTGAATATAATACTCCAGATATGGCTGAACCAGAATTTTATAAAGCTGCAAAATAACTTCCTGACTCTTGAACTCAATGCCTTGACTAATAAAGGCAAGTATGCCATGTGCCTTCTTTACCGCCCTATCAACTTGTGCAGCCACTTTCAGCAAGATATGAACTTGAACCCATGATCCCTCTGTTCCTCAATGCTGTTAAGGCTCCTGCAACACCTTACAAATGTTCTTATAAACATTTTATGAACCTACTCTGAGACACAAGAGATTCTGCAGATAATGGAATCTGGAGCAACACACAAAAATGCTGGAGGAACTCAGCAGGTCAGGCACCATCTATGGAGGGAGATAAACAGTCGATGTTTTGGGTCGAGACTCTTCATCAGGATTATGAAGCGCTTTCCCTTTTTTCAGTGATTATTACATTTATTTCTGCAACAATGTGTTTCGTTGTTCCTTTTGGTTTTGTCATTTTTTTAGTAGAGGTTGGAGGATTTGGAGGTGCAGTTGGCTTAGCTTAGTTGAGAAATTACCAAGTGTCTACTGTGACTACAGGGTGCCATCGAGGAGGAGAGTGAAAGGCAGTGGGTGGTGGATAGATTGCCAATGAAGCAAATTAATTTTGGCCTGGATGGTGCCAACTGCACCAGATGCAGCAAGATCTGGACAATATACAGGCCAGGGCTGATAGGTGGCAAGTAACATTTATGCCACACAAGTGCCAGGCAATGACGATATCCAACAAGAGGAAATACATCTATCTTCTCCTGACATTCAATGGTATTACCATCACTGAATCCCCCACTAGCAATATCCAGGGGGTTAACATTGAGCAGTAACTGTGTTACACTTTGGGAGGTAGAATGTAAGGGAAAAGTGTGCAGTAAATGGCAGGATCCTTAGCATTGATGTACAGAGGGATCTTGCATGCAAGTGTATTGTTCCCTGAGAGTGGCAACACAAGTAGATAGAATGGTAAAGAGGGCATACTTGCATTCATCGGTTGGGTTGTTTAGTATAAAAGTTGAGAAGTCATATTGCAGCTGTGTAAAACTTTGGTCAGGCCAGCGAGGGCCAGCTTAATGTCAGTAGTGGAAAGTTACTGGAGGGGATTCTGAGAGAAAGTATTAAACTGCATTTGGAAAGGTAAGGACTGATTTGGGATAGCTTGGGTTTAGAACATACAACAGTATAACAAAAGAACAGGCCCTTCAGACCACGATGTTGTGCAGATATAATTAAACTAGTAGTTAAGTGCCTAATCCCTTCTACCTACAGAAGGTCCATATCTCTCCATTCTCTGCACATTCATGTGCTTTTTTTAAGAGCTTTTTGAATGCCTCTATCGTTTTTGCCTCCACTGCCACCCTGGCAGCGCATTCCAGGCACCCCCACTCTCTGTGGAAGAAAAGAACTTAGCCTGCACATCTTCTTTGAACTTCCCCTCTCACCTTAAATGCATGCCCTGGTTTGGTTCCTGGGGAAATCATGTCACAGGAATTTGGCTGAATTTTTTGAAGAGGTGACCAAGAGATCTGACAAGGGCAGGACAGTGGATGTTGTCTCCATGGACTTCAGCAAGGCCTTTGACAAGGTTCCACATGGTAGGCTGGTCTAGAAGGTTAGATCACATGGAGATGCAGGGTGAACTATCAATTTGCTACAAATTAGCTTGTTGGTGGGAGTCAGAGGATTGTTTTTTTTAGATTGGAGGCCTGTGACCATGGGCATCATTGTCCACCATTGTTTGTCATCTATATTAATGATTTGGATGAGAATTTAGTTGGCACAGTGAGTTTGCAGGTGGTAGTTTGCAGGACCGAAGGGCTTGAGTAACAAGAAGAGACTGGATAGACTGGGGCTTTTTCCCTGGAGCGTAGGAGGCTGAAGGGTGACCTTATAGCGGTGTAGAAAATCATGAGGGGCATCGATAGAGTGAAAGGCCATAGTCTTTTTCTGAGGGTAGGGAAGTCTAAAACTAGAGGGCATAGATTTAAGGTGAGGGGGGAAAATTTTAAAGGGATGTGAAGGACAGCTTTTTCACACAGTGGGTGGTGGGGATGTGGAATGAGGTCAGAGGAAGTGGTAAAGGTTGGTATAATTACAACATTTGAAAGGGATTTATAGTTAGTATGAAAGGTCATAGTCATAGAGTCATACAGCACGGAAACAGGTCCTCTGGCCCAACTGATCCATGCGAACCAAGATTCTCACCCAAGCTAGTCCCATTTGCCCGTGTTTATCTCATATCTCTCAAAACCTTTTCTATCCAAGTACATTTTAAATGTTGTTAATGTACCTGCAGCATCCACTTCCTCTGACAGCTCATTCCATATACTTACCACCCTCTGGGTGAAAAAGTTGTCCCTTAGGTTCCTATTAAATTTCTCTCCTCTCACCTTAAACCTATGCTCTCTAGAACAGTACAGCACAGGAACTAATTAAATGTCCAACTAAATTAATCCCTTCTGCCTACACAATGTCCACAGCCCTCCATTGTCTGCACATTCATGTGCCTATCTCAGAGCCTCTTAAACGCCTCTATCGTATTTGCCTCAACTACCACCCCTTGCAGCACATTCCAGGCATCTACTGCTTTCTGTGTTAAAAAAACTTGCCCACACATCTCCTTTGAACTTATCCCCTCAATTTAAATGCATGCCCTCTGGTATTAGACATTTTGACCCTGGGAAAAAGATACTGACTGTCTATTCTGTCTATGCCTCTTATAAAGTTGCATCAGCCTCTGACGTTCCAGAGAAAACAGCCCTAGTTTGTCCAACCTCTCCTTATAGAACATGTCCTCTAATCCAGGCAGCATCCTGGTAAACCTCTTCTGCACCCTCTCCAAAGCCTCCACATCCTTCTTATAATGGGGCAACAAGAATTGAATGTAATACTCCAGATGCGGCCTAACCAGAGTTTTATAAAGCTGCAATGTAGCTTCCTCAATGTAGCATGCCATATGCCGCCTTTACCGCCTGATCATCCTGTGTAGCTTCTTTCAGGAACCTATGCATTTGGACCCCAAGATCCCTCTGTACATCAACACTGTTTAGGTTTAGAGGGATATGGGCCAAACTCCGGCAGACAGAGCCACAAGAGACCGCAGATTTGTAATCTGGAGCAACAAACAATCAGCGAGAAGAATTCAGTGGATCGAGTTGCGTCTGTGGTGGGTGGTGGGGGGGAAGGAAACTCCCCCCCCATTGGGTTAAACCACGCTTGAGGTCCTGATTATTTGTTGCTGCAGGCAAATGGGACTAGTTCAGTTAGGCAACTTGGTCGCCATGGACAAGTTGGGCCGAAGGTCCTGTTTTCATGCTGAGTAATTCTATGACTCTAAGTACTTATATGACCGGGTGCAGTTAAATTTCTGGTCAGTAGTAATTCCCAGGTTGTTGATGAGCCGCTGATTGATGCTAATGCCATGAATTTCGCAAGTGACTAGTCAGGCTTTATCTTGGATATGGTCAATGCTTGGCACTTGGCGTGATTATTGCTTGTTGCTGCCTGAATGTTAACTAGCCTTGCTGCCTGCAGGCATCGGCTGCTTCATTATGCAAAGAGGTGCAAAAGGAATAGAATATCGGTGAACATTGTCATTGTTGGCTTTATAACTAGAGCGCCTTGGCTGGAGCTACAGCAGGTCCTCAGGTGCAAGTCTTCAGCACTGAAATTAGGATATTGACTGGCCTTTACTGTATCCATCCGGGCTGGCGGTGTAACAGATAAGAGAGGGTCAAGTGAATGGTTGTTTTATGGGCTTGTCGGCAGGTGAAAAGTGATGAATCCCATGCGGTCGTGGAGAGAATATGCAAACTCAGCAAAACATGTAGGGTTAGGGTCAACGTAAGGTCCCTTGAGCTGAGGCAGCAGCATTAACTGTAAATTAGAAATAAACAAAAATCTAGGTGAAAATATCCAAGCTGAAATCTAGCATCAAGTGAGTCTTCAAAGCAGAATGTGCTTGGGTACATAAGAAAAGACGGCATCCATAGTGGAGTTCTATGGATAACAAAGAGGTTAAGATAAAACAGTATGAGATTTGTATGACAAATTGTATACAAGTTTCTATCCACAGTGACTGGGTAGATTGGATTCATAACTGGCTTAGCCAGAGAAGACGGGTGGAGGGGTGTTTCTCTGACTGGAGGTCTGTGATTAATGGTCATAGATTAATGTGCTGATTAATACAGCACTGAAATGGGCCCTTTAGCCCAACTGGTCTATGCTGACCAAGATTGCCATCTAAGATACTCCCATTTGCCCCTTTTTGGCCCATATCACTCTAAACCTTTCTTATCCATGTACCTTCCTGAGTACCTTTTAAATGTTGTTAATGTACCTGCCTCAACCACTTCCTCTTGCAGCTCATTCCATAACACTTTAAACCTGTGCTCTCCAGTTCTTGTTTCCCCAACTGTGTAAGAAAGATTGTGCACATTCACCCTGTCTATGCCCCTCACAATTTTATATACTCGTGTAGTAATAGTGAGGAAGGTTGTCAAAAGATACGGCAGGATATAGATCAGTTGGAAATATGGGCGGAGAAATAGCAAACAAATGGATTTTAATCTGGTCATGAATGAGGTGTTGTGCTTTGGGAGATCAAATGTAAGGGTAAAGTATATAATTAATGGCAGGATCGGAGGGATCTTGGGATGCAAGCCCATAGCTCCCAGAAAGTGGCAACAAAGGGTGTAAACAGGGCATTTGGCATGTTTGCCTTCATTGGTCAGGGCATTGAGTACAAAAGTTGGAAAGTCATGTTGCAGCTGTTTAAAACCACATTAGGCCACATGTGGAGTGTTGTGTGCAGTTTAGGTCACATGTTTAGGCCACATGTGGAGTGTTGTGTGCAGTTCTCTTCACCACATTACAGGAAAGATGTGGAGGCTTCGGGGAAGGTGCACGGTAGCATAGTGGTTAGCGCGACGCTATTACAGCGCCAGCGATTGGGGTTCGATTCCCGTCACTGTCTGTAAGGAGTTTGTACGTTCTCCTGTGTCTGTGTGGGTTTCCTCTGGGTGCTCCGGTTTCCTCCCACATTCCAAAGACATACGGGTAGGTTAATATGGGTTTAAAATGGGTGGCGTGGACTTGTTGGGCCGGAAGGGCCCGTTACCACGCTGTAAATAAAATTTTAAAAAAATATTCACCAGACATTGCCTAGATTGGAGATTACAAGGACAGGTTGGACAAACTTGTTTTCTCTGGAATGCAGGAGGCTGAGAGGCAACCTGATGGACATATATAAAATTATGAGAGACATAGGATAGATAGTCAGAATCTTTTTCCCAGGCATAGCTTTAAGGTGAGGAGGAAGTTTAAAGGAGATTTACAAGGCAAGTTTCTTTTTATTCAAGAGATTTGGAGATGCCTCGGACTCATTACCAGGGGAAGTGGTGGAAGCAGATACAATAGCAATGCTTAAGTGGTATTTAGATGCGTGAACAGGCAGGGAATGGAGGGATTGTGACCATGTTGAGGCAGATGGGACTAAATTAATTTTCATCATGGTTGGCGCAGATGTTGATAGCCAAGCCGTCTGTGCTATGTTCATCTTGTGCAACCTGAAGGCTTAACTTGGGTATGTATACTTGTTAGGTTGTCTTTTTCTAAAGAGAATGTTGTTAATATTTTACAGTATTATTGGGGAGTGAAAATATTGAATGAAATAAAAATAAATAGAAAGCAAGTAGTGACTACTTGGCATCTCACAAAATTGAAGTCTCCCTGCCAGATGGGATGCTTCCAAGTTACTGGGGGAAACAAAAATGGAGATGGTTGTCTGGATGTGGGGTGCCATCAGAGTGAAGTTTGCAAGTGTTCCAACCCTATTCAGTAAAGCGGTGAGAGTAAAAGCTGATAACTGCGGACCAGTCAATCAGGCAGCAAGGATTTGTGAAAGACAATTCATGTTGTCTGAATTGAGTTTGGTCAGGCAGCAGCCAGTAAGTTAATGAAGGTGTGTCGTACAGTACATATTATACATATGAACTTTCAAAAGGCATTTTGTTCAGGTATCACACAATAGACATTTGGGAAATAGAAATGGGTGGGATTAATGGGAGAGTTGTAGTTTCTCATGGAATGGTTGTGACACAGAGGGAAACCATTTGGCCCATTGAATCACCACTGTTACAGAAGGCAAAATAGGATTTGATGAAGGTGTTTAAAATGAATCATTTCAACAAAATCAAAGAAGGGAATCTGTTTTCAGTGACGTTAATGTGCGAAGGGCACAAACTTAGATTAATTGGCACAAGAACCAAAGACAACATTTTCCACAAAATCTTATAGGATTTGAAATGTACTCTCTGATAGGACAGTGGATACAAATTTTACAGCACCTCATTTCTGAGAGAAATGCTAGATAGTCAGAAAGACAAGTGAAAAAATTATGTAATGAGATCACTTGGCATTTTGTTTGAGGGAATTTACATTATTATTCATAAAGAACTGGATTGCTACAGGAAGAACAATTTTGGAGTTTGCAGATGATGTGAAAGTTAGCAATATAGTAAATAAGGAGCAGGATGGTATGGAAGTTAATAAAAGGAACATTTATTTGGCAATGTAATTTAACACAGGCAAGTGTGAAGTCATGGACTTTGGGAGATAACCTGGACCAGTTTAACCCAACTGTTGAAAGCCAGAAAAAAAACTGCAGATGCGAAAATAAAAGCAGAAAATGGTATTGGTATTGGTTTATTATTGTCACTTGTACCGAGGTACAGTAAAAACCTTGTCTTGCATACCATTTGTACAGATCAATTCATTACACAGTGCATTGACGTAGTACAGGGTAAAAACAATAACGGAATACAGAGTAAAGTGTCACAGCTACAGGGAAGTGCATTGCAAGTAGACTATAAAGTGCAAGGTCAAACAAGGTAGATTGTGAGGGCAAGAGTCCATCTCATTGTATAAGGGAACTGTTCAATGGTCTTATCACAGTGGGATATAAGCTGTCCTTGAGCCTGGTGGTATGTGCCCTCAGGCTCTTGTATCTTCTACCCGATGGAAGAGGAGAGAAGAGAGAATGACCTGGGTGGGTGGGGTCTTTGATTATGCTGGCTGCTTCACTGAGGTAGCAAGAGGTGTAGACAGAGTCCAAGGAGGGGAGGCTGGTTTCCGTGATGGGCTGGGCTATGTCCACAACTCTCTGCAGTTTCTTGCAGTCCTGGGCAGAGCAGTTGCCATACCAAGCTATGATGCATCCAGATATGATGCTTTCTATGGTGCATCGATAAAAATTGGTGAATGTCAAAGGGGACATGCCAAATTTCTTTAGCCTCCTGAGGAAGTAGAGGCACTGGTGAGCTTTCTTCACAAGATCACAAGACAAAGGAGCAGAAGTAGGCCATTCAGCCCATTGAGTCTGCTCTGCCACTTCACCATGAGCTAAACTATTCTCCCATCTAGCCCCAATTCCTGGCCTTTTCCCTATATCCCTTGATACCCTGACCTATTAATCTCCTCCTTAAACACCCCCAATGATTGGGCCTCTACAGCTGTATATGGCAACAGATTCCGTAAATTCACGACCCTCTGGCTAAAGAAATTTCTCCACATCTCTGTTCTAAATGGGTACACTCTAATTCTAAGGCTGTGCCGCCTTGTCCTGGACTCACCCACCAAGGGAAACAACTTAGCCACATCTACTCTGTCCAGTCCTTTCAACATTCTAAATGTTTCTATGAGGTCCCCTCTCATTCTTCTGTACTCCAATGAATACAGTCCAAGAGCCGACAAACAGTCCTCGTATGTAAGCCCTTTCATTCTGGGCATCGTCTTCGTAAATCTTCTCTGAATCCCCTACAACATCAGTACATCCTTTCTAAGATAAGGGGCCCAAAACTGCACACAGTATTCCAAGTGAGGTCTCACCACTGCCCCATAGCACCTCATCAACATATCCTTTTATACGCTATTCCTCTTGAAATGAATGCCAACATAGCATTCGCTTTCTTTACTGCCGATCCAACCTGGAGGTTAACTTTTAGGGTATCCTGCATGAGGACCCCCAAGTCCCTTTGCACTTCCGAATTTTGAATTTTCTCCCCATCTAGTTAATAATCTGCCCATTTATTTCTTCTTCCAAAGTGTACAACTGCATGTTTCTCAACACTGTATCTCATCTGCCCCTTTCCTGAAGTCATAGACCAGCTCTTTTGCTTTGCTGACATTGAGGGAAGGGTTGTTGTCATGACACCGTGTCACTGAGCTCTTTCTCCTTCCTGTACTACGACTCATTATTTGAGCTATGGCCTACTACGTTGGTATCATCTGCAAACTTGTAGATGGAGTTGGAGCAGAATCTAGCCACGCAGTCATGAGTGTATAGGGAGTTGAGGGCTGAGACACAGCCTTGTGGGGCACCAGTGTTTAGAATAATCATGCTGGAGTGTTGCTGCCTATCCTCACTGATTGTGGCCTGTTGGTCAGAAAGACAAGGATCCTGTTGCAGAGAGAGGTGTTGAGTCCCAGGTCTCGGAGTTTGGTGATGAATTTGCTTGGAATTATAGTATTGAAGGCGGAGCTGTAGTCAATAAACAATAGTCCAACGTAGGTATCTTTACTGTCCAGATGCTCCAGAGATGAGTGTAGGGCCAGGGAGATGGTGTCCAATGCATGCCATGACCAGCCTCTTGAAGAATTTCATGATGGTGGATGTCAGAGCCACTGGTCAGTGGTCATCAAGGCATGTTACCTTGTTTTTCTTAGGTACCAGGATGATAGTGGTCTTAAAACAGGTGGGAACCTCAGACTGAAGCAGGGAGAGGTCAAATATGTCTGCAAATACCCCCACCAGCTGATCAGCACAAGATCTGAGAACTTGGCCAGGGACACCATCCGGGCCAGATGCTTTCCTCGGGTTCACTCTCCGGAAGACTGATCTTACGTCTTCAGTAGTGACCACAGGTTCAGTTGCATTGGAGGCTGTCAGGGTGCGTGGTGACAATCACTTCTCTTCTGTTCAAAACATGCATTAAATGCATTAAGCTCATCATGAAGGGATGCGCTGTTGTTAACTATGCTGCCTGACTTCGTTTTTTAGCCCGTTATAGCATGTAAGCCCTGCCACAACTGATGGCTGGTCTGGGACTCTATTTTAAACAGGTATTGTCTCTTGGCATTCCTGATAGCTTTCCGGAGTTCATATCTCAATTTCTTTTTAGTATCAGGGTCACCAGATTTGAATGCAGCAGTCCTCAACTTCAGTAAGGAGTGGATTTCCCAGTTCATCCATTTTATCCTCTTTGGGAACATCCATTTTGTCCTCTTTGGGAACATCCATATTGTCCTGGTACACAGTCCTCAACACACTTGCTGTTAAAGTCTGTGATGGTGGTGACATACTCATCAAGGCTGGCAGCTGAGTCTTTGAACGTGGACCAGTCCACTGACTCAAAGCAGTCACGTAGAAGCTAATCTATTTCCTCAGACCAGCACTGCATGACTCTCTGTACTGGATCCTCCTGTTTCAGTTTCTGTTTGTATGCAGAGAGAAGGAGCACAGCCTGGTGGTCTGATTTATCAAAGTGAGGGCAAGGGGTGGCTCAGAAGGCATCTTTGGTTGTATAGCAATGGTCAAGGGTGTTAGGGTCCCTAGTGGGACAGGAGACGTGCTGGTAGTACTTTAGTAACACACACTTGAGGTTGGCCTGGTTGAAGTCACCTGCAATAATGAAGAGGGCCTCTGGGTATCCTGTCTCAAGGTTGTTGACCGTGGAGTATAGTTCATTAAGTGCAGGCTTCATGTCCGTCTGGGGTGCGATGTATACTGCCATCAGGATAGCTGAAGTAAACTCCCATAGCAGGTAGTATGTTCAACACTTCACTGTTAGATATTCCAGGCTGGGTGAGCAGGAGCTCGCCAGGATCAACACGTCTGAGCACCAAGAAGCATAATTAAGAAGCAGACCCCTCTGTCTGTTATGCTGGAAATATGCAGCAGGGCAGGCCGCATCTGTGGGAATAGAAACAAAATTAACATTTCAGGTTGAAAGCCCTTGATCAGAAATGGGAAGGAGAGAAAAGATGCTTGTTAAACTGTGGGGAAGGTGGGGGAGAACCAAAGTGACCATGGTGATAAGCTGTAAACAAGGTTATTTAGTCAATGGGTGAATGGGATCAGTTCTGACATCCACCACCATGAAGTGCTTTGAGAGGCTGGTCATGGCATGCATCAACTCTAGCCTACCAGACAACCTGGACCCATTGCAATTCGCCTATCACCAAAACAGGTCTACAGTGGATGCCATCTCCCTGGCCCTACACAGCTCTGGAGCATCTGGACAGGTAAATACACCTACATTAGACTATTGTTTATTGACTACAGCTCTGCCTTCAATACGATAATCCCAAGTAAGCTTGTCACCAAACTCCGAGACCTAGGACTCAACACCTCCCTCTGTAACTGGATCCTTGACTGTCTAACAAACAGACCGCAATCAGTGAGGATAGGCAGCAGTACCTCCGGCACGATTATTCTCAACACTGGTGCCCCACAAGGCTGCGTCCTCAGCCCTCTACTCTACTCCCTATACTGTTTGGCCAGATTCTGCTCGAATTCCATCTGCAAGTTTGCAGATGATACCACCATTGCAGGCCGTATCTCAAACAGCAATGAGTCGGAGTACAGGAAGGAGATAGAGAGCTTAGTGGAATGGTGTCATGACAACAACCTTTCCCTCAATGTCAACAAAACAAAAGAGCTGGTCATTGACTTCAGGAAAGGGGGCGGTGTACATGCACCTGTCTACATCAATGGTGCTGAGGTTGAGAGCTTCAAGTTCCTGGGAGTGTACATCACCAACAGCCTGTCCTGGTCAAATCACGAAGAAGCCACTGCCAAGAAAGCTCACCAGTGCCTCTTCTTCCTCAGGAGGCTAAAGAAATTTGGTTTGTCCACTTTGACTCTCACCAACTTTTACAGATACACCATAGAAAGCATCCTATCTGAATGTATCATGGCTTGGTACAGCAACTGCTCTTCCTAGGACCGCAAGAAACTGCAGAGAGTTGTGGACACTGTCCAGTGCATTACGGACACCAACCTCCCCTCCTTGGACTCTGTCTTTACCTCTTGCTGTCTTGGTAAAGCAGCCAGCATAATCAAAGACTCCACTCACCCGAGATATTCTCTCTTCTCTCCTCTTCCATCGGGTAGAAGATACAGGAGCCTGAAGGCACGTACCACCAGACTTAAGGACAGCTTCTACCCCACTGTGATAAGACTATTGAACAGTTCCCTTATACATTGAGATGGACTCTTGACCTCACGATCTACCTTGTTGTGACCTTGCACCTTATTGCACTGCACTTTCTCTGTAGCTGTGACACTTTACTCTGTACTGTTATTGTTTTTACCTGTACAACCTCAATGCACTCTGTACTGACTCAATGTAACTGCACTGTGTAATGAATTGACCTGTACGATTGGTTTGTAAGACAAGCTTTTCACTGTACCTTGGTACAAGTGACAATAATAAACCAATATCAAGAGAGACAGAATGTAGGTAAATGAGAGAAACAGAATGTAAGCCAACTATGTCAACCTGCCAACCTCAAAATCATCTGCTTATTGCCACTGTTTTCTGTCTTCTACCCAATCATATCTGCATTCTAATACAGTGCCTAATCCTCTGATGCCTTGTTTCATATAAGAATCTTTTGTTTGGTGTCTTTTGAAAATGCAGATGTTCATTGCTTCTCCTTTATTTATACTGCTATTTAATTTCTCAGAAACTTACACTTGTCGAAGCCTGTTTCTTTTCCATACATTAACATTGACTCTGTCCATTACAGAATCCTGAATAATGGACATTTTTCCAACTACTGACATTAACAGGCTTGTGATTTCCCCATTTCTCCCTTCTTTCTTGAACAGGCTTCTTATATTTCCTACTTTACATTCTGGAGGAACTTTGTTGAACCTCGTACTTCATGAATGTCTGTTCAAGTTAAGAGTATTATATACAATTCTAGACACTGCATATTAATAAGTAAGTCAGTTCCTTGGACTGTGTTTTGAGCAGGTTTAGCTTAATGATACAAAGGATGAAATCAATTGCTTGGAGATATTGGAAAACCTGAGTTTGGAGCAGAGGGGTTTGCAGGGTTGTGGGAAGGATAGGAGGGTGGGGATTAAGTATGGGAAGGATGGAGATATATTTGAAGTGTTGAAGGCAATGAGGAATGTGGATTAAGAAGTCATGAAGTTCCCAATGGCAGGCAAGTCATTACCAAATTGATTGGTAAAGGAATTAGAGAAATTTGTGGAGAAATGGATTGTTATGATCTGGAGCATATAACAAAGGTGATGGAAACAGATTCAGTGTTAGCTTTGAAAGTGGTAATTTGACTAAATATTTCAAAACAAACATTTTCCAGGGCTGAAGGGAGAGAGCTGAATGTGTGACTTGTAGAGAACTTGGCAGATACAATGAACCAAATGTTCTCAATTTGATTTGATGAGCAGGTCAGAGGAGAAATGGAGAGTATTCAAATGAGAACAGATCAAAAGAAACTGGAAGGATTACAGGACAGGGGAAGAAGGTGTATTCCCCAGCGAGTGACAGTACCTTCAGGAGAGAAAGTGGAACCAATGTGCAGAACTGAACCCAGCTAAAATCAACCTGTTACAGGAGGAGGCAGACAGGAACTAGTTTGTGCAAAATTGAACCCAGTCAGCTAGCACCTTCAGCAAAGAGAAAAGGAAACCAAAACAAAAATCGTTGGCTTGGGGCACAAGGTTTGAGTTTTGCGACAAGGAGGATTGTTGCGTGGGGCACGGATTAACAGCTTTGAGAAATGGGAGTGGACAAAAAACGTTGACAAAAATCAGAATTGTCTGAAATAAATTTCGATGTTGAAATAAATTTACAACACTGACTTTTGTAAACTCCTTTTACAGGATGTCAGAAGATGAGGCCTTACGTTTAGGAAATTCAGGCTAAACATTACGTAAACATCTGACAATAACTGGATTAATCAGAATCTGATTACTATTGGTACTGAATATGAAAGAAAAAACGTTTGCTTTGTCAGTGAGAAAAGGTTTCAAACATCATTGTGACTAGAACAGCATCAAGACAGAAACTCAAATGGTCAGTTGACTGACTATGCAAAAAACTTCAACCTGTCACACAGTCTGAAATACACTTGGAGAAGTAGAGTATGTTCTGTGTGTGAACAAGGCTTCAATCCGGAAAGAGGAGTGTGTGCATCTATGGAAAAACCATGTATTTGTCGCGACTGTGGCAAGGGATTCAATTATCCATCCCAGTTGGAAAATCATCGACGTAGTCACACTGGGGAGAAACCATTCACCTGCACCATGTGTGGGAAGGGATTCACACAGTCATTTTGCCTCCAGTCACATCAACGAGTTCACACTGATGAGAGACCATTTAGTTGCTCTCATTGTGAGAAGAGGTTCAGGTGTTCATCCAACCTTATCCAACACCTGCGAGTTCACACCGGAGAGAAGCCATTCACTTGTTCTGTATGTTCGAAGGGGTTCAGTCAATCGTCCACTCTGCTGACGCACCAGAGAGTTCACACTGGGGAGAGGCCATTTACCTGTTCCATGTGCGAGAAGGGGTTCACCAATACATCCCACCTTCTGAAACATTTGCGAGTTCATACAGGAGAAAAACCGTTCACCTGCTCTGTGTGTGGAAAGGGATTTGCTCAGTCATCCACCCTGCTGAGACACCAGCGAGTTCATAAATGACTGTGATTCTGTTATTAGTACTACTATTAATCACATTTGGGACTAAATTACATTCATTCTGCCAATCAGAGATTTCTTTTCCCCATATAACGGGCTGGCTTTTGACACTTTGTATATATAGCTCATTGACTTGTTGAGACTGCAATAACCTTGAAGGATCACTTCCTGGGACATTTCTTAACTTAAGGATTCTCAACAGAAATTTAATTGCAATAAAATTGTGAGCTTTTACTTCATGACTAAAATTTCATCAACTTAAAATTGTAGATTTTCTTCTAAAGATCAACTTGAAGGTCCTAAAGATCAAAATCTCCAATCAAAAATTGTCAATTAATCCTTGTTGACAGTTCTTACTGAGGACATTACATAGATGATCAACCTCAGAATCCACCAGAAAGAAGGATAATGTGAATTGCTGATTTTGGGGTCTCCAAATATGCTTCTCTCATTTGTTGAAGGATTCTTCTTTGCAAAGGTTGAGGTTGATCATTCTGACCCTGGAGGGTAGGCTTATATCGGGCAGGAAGAGATTGGTTATGCAGGTAGCCTCATGATTTAAGTCAGAATCAGGTAGCAGGTATCAGGTGCAGGCTTGCTCTAGACAGAGTAAGTGTTGAGGCTATCACTCTGACCAGTCGAAGGTTAGAAGCAGTGTTCCACAGAGATTTGTGCTGTGACCACTCATTCAATATTTAACAATCAGATAATACAAAGTCAAAATTTGGCTTGCCTCCAAATTGGGACATAGTTAACAATGAGGAAGGCTACAATTGCATTCAGTTGTATTCATGTTGGAATGCAAGAAACAAAAGTAGCAGGCCTATTCTGCCATTCTGTTGGGTGATGGCTAGTCTTTTACCTTGTATGACTTTCCAGTACTGACTGCATATCTGTTGATTTCTTTTAATGACTAAAAGTTTGTGTATCTCTATCTTAAATATGCTCATCAAGTGAGCCTTCATACCTCTGCAGGGAAGGGGATGACAAAGACTCACTATCGTCTTGGTGAAGAAGTTTCTTCTCAACTCAGTCCTGAATGGTGATCTCTTATTATGATACTGTAAACCAAACCCCACCCCTCCACTTTCCCCTACCTCGGTTTTGGACACTCTAGCCAGAGGAAACATCATCCCTGCATCTTCCATTCTAAAGTCCATAAGAATTTTATGTATTCATTTTTCATTCTTCTAAACTCCAGAGAGTTGGGACCCATTCTGCTTAATCTCTCCTCACTGGACAATTTCCTTCCATCAACCTCCCTGTGCCGCTTCCTCAAAGGCACTAACAAAGCTGGTGAACCTTCATTGCAACTCCATTCTTCCCTTAGGCAGTGAGAAGTCACCTGTGCATATCCCAGGAGTGCTATCTCAAGCATTATGTAATTGCAATAATACATCTTTATCCTTGAACTCAAACCTTCTTGCAATAAGGACCTTCCATATTGCTCGTTGCAACTGTATGTTAATTTTAGTTCATTTGTGTACAAGGACAACTAGAGCCCTCTGAATACCAACACCTTGCCACCTCTCACCATTTAAAACATAACCTGCCTTACTATTCTTTCTACCAAAGCGGATGAATTCACAGTTTTCCACTTAATAATTTCATCTGCCATCTTCACCAAGCTTATTTTTATCCCCTTAAAGCCTCTCTGCTTCTTTTACTCTAATCTCACAGCTATCTAGCTTTGCATTGTCATGCATTAAGTAAATAACAGCAGTAATTTTTAATTTACTTTGAATGTATAGAACAATATGAACAGCAAAACTTATTAACATCTGCCTATTTAAGAAGTGGCAGATTCTTGTAAGAGATGTGGGTGAGATATTAGTACTGTTGTCCAATTCTTCAACCATAGTGACATTGAATTCAGCAACTTCACAGCCAATCCTTGTTATTATTTAACAAATTGATGTGAGGGAACTTTTGTGAATTATAGGAGTCATCGTCTTGGTATACTCAATTCTTTTTCTAAGTGTGCCAAACAGAAGAAATATTATGTTCTTTTGATTTCTGTTTCTGACAACAGGAAACAAGAAAAGATGAAGCAGAGAAAGGGAACCAAGGATGAATGCAAGATTAATAACGCAAGAGAGTCAGGATACGGAAAGAATAGAGAAGAGGTAAAAATGAAGGGAAAAGGGAGAGTACAAAAATAGATCAGCAGCTAACATAAGATGGGGGCATAGTTAGGAGAGCTGCTGCCTCACAGCTCCTGCGACCTTGGTTCAATCCTGACCTCCTGTCTGTATTAAGTTTGTACTTTATGTTCTCCTTACATTTCCTCCAGGTGCTCCTGTTTCCTCTTACATTTGAAAGATGTGCTGTTTGATGGGTTAATTGGCAACTGTAAATTGCCCCTAGTGAGTGGTAGAGTTTGGGGGAATTGATGGGAATGTATGGAAAATAAAATGGCATCAGAATAGGATTGGTGTAAATGGGTGCTTAAAGGCTGGCACTGACTGAGTGGGCTGGGCGGTCTGTTTCTGAGCTTGAAATAACAATAAAAAATGCCTCGAATAGACATACAACTGATAAACACAGTGTGAAGAGGGGTAGGGACCAAAAATGATATTCCCCCCTATAGAGGCTGAGGATATGGTAGAGTTTTTCCCACTTGACTTTGTCAAGGAAGATGTCAAGGATGCAGCCATATTCAATAAGAGGTAGTTGAGATAGTACCAGACTGATGACATATGTTAGGGAGGTAATGGATTGGCATGCTGTATTCAAGGTCGAGATGGAATACATTTTAAGTTGAAGAGGAAGCAAAGATTGAAATCATGAAGGTAGGAGCTGTGATTTTTTTTTAAATCTGCCTTGGGCACAGGGTGGTACCAGGATGATTCCATACATTACATCCTTGTTCCAAACAGAATGTAAATGTAAATCCAGTAACTGCAGGTCAATCACGCAAACTTGGATGCAAGGGATATTGCTAGAAAGCAATAATTGAAGACAAAATTAATATTCATTTGACGAGCAGAAAAGGCATCGCAGATTTGATCAAGACAAATCATGCTGGACTGATTGTGTTTCACTTAGAGGCAAAGAGTCATTGAGTTGTACAGCACAGAAATGGGCCCTTCAGCCCACCACATCCATGCTGACCTTTTTGCCCATTTACACTACACCCTTTGCCTACACTAGGTCTGAATCCTTTGGTGCCTTGCTCATTTAAGTGCCTGCCTGAATGTCTCTTAAGCATAGTGATTCTACTTGACTCCACCACCACCACCTCTCACAGCAAGTTTCAGATATCAACCACTCTGTATAAAAGCAAAAGTGAAATAGCAGAGGGTTGCTGAGGGCAGTACAGTATAGGTGAGTATATGGACTTCCCAAAAGCATTTGATAAGGTTTTGTAGTTCATGGAATAAGAGGAGTAATAAGAACTTGGTGACAAATTAGCAGAGTGCAGGCTTTGGTAAGTGAGTGAGTAAGGCTGAGTTGATATTATTTCATTAAGTTTATCCTAAATGTATAATCAAATTTAGTAACTTATCCAGTTAAATCATTGCAGGCTGTTTTTTTTTAACCTGAAGTTTGTCATTTTCAGGTGAGCAGATGAACAATCTTGAGTGGAGATTTCCCTGTGTAATTGAAAGGAAGGACAGGCAGAGGGACAGGTTAATATACATGGTGCAAATGATAGGCTGAAGTGTGTTTTTTAATGCAAGGAGGATTATGAGTAAGGCAGATGAACTTAGAGCCTAGTTCAGTACATGGTATTATGATGTTGTGGCCATTACGGAGATTTGGTTGCAAGACAGACAGGACTGGCATTTCAACATCAATGTTTTAGACAAGATAGAAAGGGAGCTAAAAGAGGATGTGTTACTGATCAGGGAGAATGTCACAGTTACACTCAGAGAGGACATACTGGAGGGCTCATCCACTGAGGCAATATGGGTAGAGCGCAAAAATAAGAAGGGTGCAATCACTCTGATGGGATTATACTAAAGGCCTCCCAATAGTCACCAGGAGAGAGGAACAGATATGTAGACAGATTATGGAAAGATGTAAAGGCAACAGGGTTGTCATGGTGGGTGACTTTAACTTCCTAAATATTGTCTGGTACTTCCTTAGTGCTAGAGGCTTAGATGGGGCAGAATTTCTTAGATGCATCCAAGAAGCTTTCCTGAAACAACACATGGATAGTCCAACTAGAGTGACACACTGGACCTTGTTTTGGGCAATGGGCCTGGTCAGATGACTGACCTTTCAATAGGAGAGCATTTGGGGAATAGTGATCCCAGCTCCTTAAGTTTTAAGATAGTTAAGAATATGGATTAGTCTGGACTTTGCAGGAAAGTACTAAATTAGGGGAGGGCAAATTATGACACCATTTGACATGAGCTATTGAGAGCAGCTGTTATTGGGTAAGTCCACATCTGTCATGTGGGAGTTGTTTAAAGACCAGCTGATCAGAGTTCAGGACCAGCAGGTTCCAGTAAGGAGGAAGGACAAGGTCAGCAAGTTGAGGGAAACTTGGATGATGAAAGAAGATGTGAATTTAGTCAGAAAGAAAAAGGAAGCATATGTAAGATTCAGGAAGCTAAAATCGGACAGAGTCCTTGAAGATAAAGAAAGCAGGAAAGAACTCAAGCAGGGGATTAGGAGAGCTAAAAGGGGCCATGAATTGTTGTTGGCAAGAAGGATTAAAGAGAATTGAAAAGCATTTAATACGTTAAAAACAAGAGGAGAACTAGGGAGAGGGTAGGACCATTCTAGTGATTCTCTAGGGAGAGAATTAATGCTTGGAGTCAGAGGATGTGTAGGAGGTGCTAAAATAGTACTTTGCATCGGTATTCGCCAGGGGAACGACACGGAGGATAGAGTGAGAGCAGTGTGGGGCATGCTAATGTGCTAGGGCATTTTGAGATCAAGAAGGAGATGGTACTAGAAGAGCATCAAGGTGGATAAGTCCCCAGGGCCTCATGAGATCTATCCCAGGTTATTGAGAGAGACAGCAGAGGAGATTGCTGGGCCTTTGACAAAGGTCTTTGTATCCTCACTAGCAACAGGTGAGGTCCAAGAGGACTGGAGAGTAGCCAGTGTTGTTCCTTTGTTCAAGAAGGAAAATGGGGATAATCTGGGAAATTATAGGCTGGTGAGCCTCACATCAGTGGTGGGAAGCTATTGGAGAGGATTCTTTGGGATAGGATTTGCATGCATTAGGAAAAGCATAGCCTGATTAGGGACAGTCAGCACAGCTTTATGCGCGGCAGATCATGTCTTACAAACCTGACTTTGTTGAGGAGGTGACAAAGGTGATTGAGGGCAGGGCAGTGGATGTTGTCCACATGTAAGGCATTTGACAAAGTCGCTCATGGTTGGCTGATCCAGAAGATTAAGATGAATTAAGATGGACTTGGTAATTTGGATTCAGAATTGGCTTGCCCATAGAAGACAGAGGGTAGTGTTGGAAGGGTGTTAACAGACCTCTGTTGTTCATGATATATATAAATGACTTGGATGTAAATGTAGATGGGTCGGTTGGTGAATTTCAGGACAACACAAAGATTGGCAGAGTTGTGGTCAATGAATCTCCATCCAGGGACTCAAACAGTCCTATCAGGTGAGACAGACATTCACCTGAACCTCCCTTAATATCATCTACTGCATTCAGTGCTTCAAGTGTGGCCTCCTCTACATGGGTGAGACCAAACACAGAATAGGTGACCATTTCACAGAACACTCTGTCCATAACCGCAATCAGCATTTCCCCGTTGCCAGTCACTTCAACTACCCCTCCCACACTATCACTGATATGTCAGTCCTCGGCCTCCTTCACTGCCAGAATTCCAAGCGCAAACTGGAGGAACAGCACCTCATTTTCCAGCTTGGAACTTTGCAGCCTAACGGCATGAACATTGAATTCTCCCACTTTAAATAATCCCCACCCCACTTCCCCACAACCGCCCCCCCCACACCATGCTTCTTCTCTTCCCTTTCCTAGCTTATCTCTCTTTTTTTCTACCCCTTTCAGATCCCTGTGGATCTGCTCTCCCTTCCTCCCCCGCACCTGCCTATCTCTTACCTGCATCTACCTATCACTGCCCTGTGCCCACCCCGCCTCCCCTCCTCTGTCCACAAATTACTGCTCTGCTTTTCCCTCCTATATATTGGGCTTCCCCTTTTCCTATCTTTAGTCCTGAAGAAGGATCCTGACCCGAAATGTTGACCACCTGCTTTTCTCCATGGATGCTGCCTGGCCTGCTGAGCTCCCCCAGCATCATAGATTGGGAGTACCTACTTGCAATAAGTCTACATTTGCACAGTGGAAGCATTCACAGGAGAAATAGTAGGAGTTCAAGGACAACAGATTTAAAGGGGACCAGAGGGGCAAAGTTTTCCACATAGAGGGTGATGGGTATGTGGAATGAGCTGCCAGAGGAAGGGGTAGAGATGGGTACAATTACAACATTTAGAAGACATTTGGACAGGTAGATGGATAGGAAAGGTTTAGAGGGATATGAGCCAAATGTCTTCTAATTGTTGTAATTGTACCCATCTCTACATCTTCCTCTGGTCGGCATGGATGAGTTGGGCCAAAAGGTGTGCTTCCAGGCTAGGTGAAATGTATAGGTAAGCATAGATGTGGAAGGATATTGCGGGTGAGCTAAAGAGAGAAAAGGAAGTATATGACAAGTATAGGGAACTAATCACAGGGGAAGCCCATCAAGAGTACAAAAAATATAGGGAGAAGCTTAAAAAGGAAATTAGGAAGGGTAAAAGGCATCACAAAAAAAATCACTGGCACTCGGTTAAAAAGGCATTTTTAATTATTATTAAGAGTAAAATTAATATTAAGGGTAAAACAATAACCAGGGAAAAAGTAGGGCCCAATGGGGACAACATACGTAATCTGTGCAATGGAGCCAAAAGGTACAGGTGAGGCTCTAAATTGAATACTTTTTATTAGTATTCACAAAGGAGACAGACTTTGTAGTTGGAAAATTCAGTGAAAGGGTAAATGAAAGTCTTGTGTAAATGTGCACAAGTCGAGGATACACTGGGTGCCTCAGTGAGTGTAAAAGTGGACACATCCCCAGGACGAGATATGATTAATCCAAGGCAAGGGAGGAGATTGCTGGGGTTGTGGCTGAGATTTTTAAATCTTCGCTGGACATAAGTGAGGTATCAGATGACTGGACAGCAAACATGGTCTCCCCTTTCAAGAAAGGCTGTAGGGAAAAGTCTGGTGACTGTGGACCTGTGAGTCTAACAACATTGATATAGAAGATACTGGAAAATATTCTGAGAGAGTGAATTAATGGTCACTTGGAAAGATGGGGACTAACCTCGCACTCAATATCAGTAAGACCTCACGATCTACCTTGTGACCTTGCACCTTATTGCACTGCACTTTCTCTGTAGCTGTGACACTTTACTCTGTACTGTTACCGTTTTTACCTGTACTACATCAATGCACTTTGTACTGACTCAATATAACTGCACTGTGTAATGAATTGACTGTACAATCAGTTTGTAAGACAAGCTTTTCACTGTACCTCAGTACAAGTGACAATAATAAACCAGTACCAATACCAAATTGATCGTGGACTTCAGGAAGGGGAAGTCTGTAGAACACACACCAGTCCTCATTGAGGAATCCGTGGTGGAAGGGGTGAACTGTTTCAAGTTCCTGGGTGTCAACATCTCAGAGGATGTATCCTGGGCCCAACACATTGATGCAATCACAAAGAAGGTGAGCCAGCTTCATTGTGAGTTTCAAGAGATTTGGTATGTCACCAAAGACTCTTGCAAATTTCTATAGATATACAGTGGAGAGCATTGTGACTGGTTGCATCACTGCCTGGTATGGAGACTCCAATGTGCAGGATTGAAAGAGGCCACAGGAGGTTGTAGACTCAGCCAGCTCCATCATGGTCACAACCCTCACCACTATTGAGGTGCCTCAAGAAGGCGGCATCCATCATTAAGGACCTTCACTATCTAGGACATGCCCTCTTCTCAATACTACCATCAGGGAGGAGGTACGAGAGCCTGAAGACCCACACTCAACATTTCAGGAACAGCTACCTCCCCTCTGCCATCAAATTTCTAAACGGTCCATGAACTCTACCCCGTTATTTTTCTTTTGCACTATTTACTTATTTTTGGTAACATAGTAATTTTTATGTCTTGCACTGCACTGCTGCCGCAAAACAACAAATTTCACAATGTATGTCAATGAAAATAAACCTGATTCTGATTTTGACTAATCAGAATCAGGCTTTGTCTATGGTAGAACAATTTTATTGAATTCTTTAAAGAGGTAACAAAGTATAACAATGAGGGCGGGGCAGTAGATGTGATTTACATGAATTTAGGTAAGGGCTTTGATGAGAGAGAGAGACAACGCAGAAACAGACCCTTCTGCCCACTGAGTCTACACTGCATCTAGTAAAGCATCTATTTTTACACTCATCCTACCCTATTTATTCTCTCCACATTGTCATCAGCTCCCCTCAGATTCTACTGCTGATCTACACTAGGTGCAAATTACAAAGGCCAATGAATCTATCAACCCCGCACATCTTTATGATGTGGGAAGAAGCCGAAACACCCAGGGAAAATCCACACGGTCATCGGGAGAATGCGCAAACTCCACAGTAACTGAGGTCAGGATTGAACCACGAATGCTGGAGCTGTGAGGCAGTAGTTTTACTCGCTGCACCATTGTGTCCTGGTGAAATAAATTGCTGTTACTGCCCTCGCTATCCAATTTTGTGTCATCTGCAAACTTGCTAAACAGACCACCTACAATTTTCACTTAACGTAATGCTATTACAGTGCCAGCAACCTGGGTTCAATTCTGGCTGCTGTCTGTAAGAAGTTTGTATGTTCTCCCTGTGTCTGTGTGGGTTTCCTCTGGGTGCTCCAGTTTCCTCCCACATTCCAAAGATGTGCAGGTTAGGAAGTTGTGGACATGCTGTGTTGGTGCCAGAAGCGTGGCGACACTTACAGGCTGCCCCCAGAACACCCTACACAAAAGATACATTTCACTGTGTGTTTCGATGTACGTGTGACTAATAAAGATATCTTGTATATATTACAAACAACTGAGGTCCTAGCACTGATCCTTGTGGAACACCACTGGCCACAGACCTCCAGTCAGGAAAAACACCCACCTCCCACTACCTTCTCTTTTCTATGACCAATCCAATTTTGGATCCAATTTACCAAATAGAACCATAGAACAATACAGGCCCTTCGGCCCACCATGTTGTGCTGCCCTTCAAACCACACCTAAGACTATCTAACCCCTTCCTCCCACATATCCCTCGAACTTATATTCCTCCATATGCTTACCTAACAATCTCTTGAACTTGTCCAATGTATCAGCCTCCACCACCACCCCAGGCGGCACATTCCATGCACCAACCACTCTCTGGGTGAAAAACCTCCCTCTGACATCACCCTTGAACTTCCCACCCAATACCTTAAAGCCATGTCCTCTTGTTTTGAGCATTGGTGCCCTGGGAGAGAGGCACTGGCTGTCCACTCTATCTATTCCTCTCAATATCTTGTATACCTCTATCATGTCTCCCCTCATCCTCCTTCTCTCCAATGAGAACAGCCCTAGCTCCTTTAATCTCTCCCCATGGATCCATGTGATTTAATCTTCTGGACCAGCCAACTACCAGGGACCTTGTCAAATGTTTTACTCTGTATAGACAATATCCACTACCCTACCCTCATCAATCATCTTTGTCACTTCCTCGAAAAACTCAATTAAATTCACGAGGCAGTACTTCCCTTGCACGAAGCTATGCTGACTATCCTTAGTCCATGTTTTTCCAACTGCGAGTAAATCCGACCCTAAGAATCTTCTCCAATAACTTCCCAAATGGACAATTCAAGAGCTTATTGTTAATTTATGATGTTAGCATTGTACTTGGTTATCGTCACTGCGAGCAAACCTAAAATGGTGTTATAATTCATGCTCGGTGATTCATCTTACATCCTCAACCCCTCTGGCGATAAAGTCTGAAGATTGGACATTGAAGGACTTAAACCTGTAGGCAAACATTAAGAAACTATATTTTGTTGACTTTCCTTTTGGCTCCTTGTCTCCATTAGCAACGCAAAAAGACGTATTTCACCGTGTGTTTCGATGTACATGTGACTAATAAATAAATATCTCAAATATCTAATGCTGTGGTAGGAAACAAATTACTATCGACTTAAATGGCGGGGATTTTACCCAAAGATTCCGTCAAGAGGACAATGCGCCATATCTTCTCCACAGGGCCCAAGCACGCAGGCGCAATGTTGGAGCGGGCGTGGAGCATGCGCCGTGGGAAGCTGGCTTTTCAATGGAGGTGGGGCAGGCGCTTCAGTCGCGGTTGAGGTACGGCAGAGCAGCGGGATCTGGCAGTGGGCGGAGGCACCTGGTGTTGGCCGCCAGTTACAAATAAAATATTGTTGGATAGGCATCCGCACTTGTTGGACTTAACGGGCGAAGAGCATATCCTTGGTAAAGGGGAGGAGAATATTCCACGGTAGCCAGTTCGGTGTGGGGACAGCGGGTGGGCGAGGCCTGGAGAGAGCGTCACGGGCGCTTAGGCGTTCGGCCGGAGACCAAGGGGAAGATGGCGCATGCGCAGACACATTCGGTCCTGTAGGAAGATGTGATACAGGTCGGAGGTATCTCTAGGGCAAAAAACCAATGATCTTAAAAATTATGCGTTCGATATGGGAAATGCAGAGAATAGTTGCACCTATTTTGAGTGCAAGTAGGTTATTTAAAAAAATATATACGTGAAATAAAAGAAATTTATTCACTGGTTGGAAGTGGTTGAGGGAAACTGCTGCTGTTTTGAAAAGGAAGGTGAAAGTGGGAAGCCATGTGGAGTATAACAGCAGCACAGAGTATTTGCACAAACGCCCAGTTTCAATGTTTTATGTTCTCCTCTTAGAAGGTACTGGCATGGGAGGTTTTGCAGATGTGAAGCTTGAACCAAATTTAAATCCACGTTCTGATAAAGCAATGTTGATCTGGACTTGACTATTATTACCTCCAAACGGAACAGGAATTCTATGTTTCAAGTGCGAAAAAAGATGTAAAACATAATTGTGACTGGAAAGTGTCAACTTTCAACCACTTGACAGAAGTTGCCCATGTGGATGGAGCGCTGAGCTTTTATATAGTCTGACAAAATGTTGCATTGTTCCTTGCAGGTAGGAACCATACTGATTTGTGAGTGGACTTCAATTTATTGCTGAAAGTGAGGCAAGGACACCTAAACCATGGAGAAACCGTGGAAATGTGGGGATTGTGGGAAAGGATTCAGTTACCCGTCCAAGCTGGAAACCCATCGACGCTGCCATACTGGGGAGAGGCCATTCATTTGCTCTGCGTGTGGAAGGGGTTTCAGTCTGTCTTCCAACCTCCAGATTCACCAACGCATTCACAGTGGGGAGAGACCATTCACATGCCTTGAATGTGGGAAGGGTTTTACGACTTTATCCAACTTGGTGAAACACCAGCGCATTCACACAGATAAAAGACCCTTCAAATGTTCTGACTGTGAAAAGAGCTTTAAAAGCAGAAATGAACTTCTGACTCACCAACGCACTCACACTGGGGAGAAACCATTCACTTGCACCCTCTGTGAAAAGGGCTTCACGCAGTTATCACACCTCCTACGACACCAGCGAGTTCACTCTGGGGAGAGGCCATTCACCTGCTCCATGTGTGAAAAGGGATTTACTAATTCATCCGAGCTTCTGCGACATCAGCGAATTCACACAGGAGAGAGGCCCTTCACCTGCTCAGTTTGTGGGAAGGGATTTACTCGATCCTTTACCCTCTTGACACACCAACGAGTACATGTTTGACTGCAGATTCTGCTGTTGATTGTATATGAATTTAACTGTTTATTCTTTCAGTTATAAAAGCAAGGGCAGGTCATAATAAGCCTGTTCTGTTTATTGATATCATGGCTGATCTGTGGCTTTTTTAGCTTCATTACTAATGTGATGAACAGAAATTACTGCACTTAAAAGAAAAAATCATAGATCATTGAATCCTACAGCAAAAACAAAAATGGGCCTTTCAGCCCACCTCATCTATGTGGACCACAATGCCTTTCTACACTAATCCCACTTATCTGCATTAGGCGCATATCCTTGCCTGTCCAAATGCCTTTTAAAACAATGTAGTTGTGTCTGCCTCTGCCACTTGTTCTGGCAGCTTGTTCCAGGTAACCACAACCTGAAAGACACCCTCAGATCTCTTTTAAGTTTCTCCCCTCTCATCATAAATCTGTGCCCTCTAGTTCTAGACTCCTCTGCTCTAAGACTGAATACCCATCTCATCTATGCGTCTCATGATTTTAGAAACCTCTAAAAAGTTATCCCCTCAGCCTTCTACATCTCAGTGAGAATAAGCCCAGCCTATCCAATCTCTGCTAATAACTACAGACCTCCTTTCCAGGTAACATCCTTGTGAAGACCGAAGAGACTGCAGATGCTGGAAGAATCCAGTGGGTCAAGCAGCATCTATGTGGGCAGGGTCTCAAGCTGAAGCATCGTCTACACCTTTGCTTGCTTGACCCATTGTGTTCTTCCAAATTCTGGTTTTTGTTTCCTAGCCTAGTGAATCTCTTCTATACTCCCTCTATTCCTACCACAGCTTTCCTGTAATGTGGTGACCAGAAATGTACACAATACTCTGAAGTATGGTCTAACCAATTTTTTGTACAGCGGAAACATGACGTACTCTTATAATCAATGCCTTGGCCAGTGAAGGCAAGTATACCAAATGCTTTCTTCACTGGCCTATGCACCTGTGTCGCTACTTTCAGTGAGCTATGGACTTGAACCATAGGGTCTTTCGGTACATCAATGCTCTGAATTTCCCTACCATTTACTCTATATGAACTCCCAGAATTTGACTTTCCAAAATGCATTGCTTCAAAGTTATACAGCATGGAAATAGGCAATTCTGCCAACGCAGCACGCCAGCCAAGATACCTGCCTGAGTTAATCCCACTTGCCTGCATATGGCCTATATCCCTCTAAACCTTTCCTATCCATGCACATGTCTAAGTATCTTTTAAACACTGTAATTGTACCTGCCTCTACCACTTCCTCTGGTGGCTCGTTCCATATTCTCACCAGTTGAGAAAACTTGTCCCTCAGGTCCACTTTAAACCTTTCCCCTCTCACTTCAAACCTATGCCTTCTAGTTTTAGACTCCCCTACCTGGGAAAAAGACCTTATCTATGCCCCTCAGGATTTTATATACCTCCATAAGGTCACCTCTCAGCCTCTGACACTCCAGGGAAAACAGCCAGAGCCTCTCCTTACAACTCAGTCCTGGAAACATCCTTGTGAATCATTTCTGCACCATTTCCAGCTTAATGACATGTTTCCTATGGCTAGGCAACCAGAACTGCACACAATACATTAAGTGCGGTCTCACCAACATCTTGTACAGCTGTAACATGACATCCCAACTCTTGTATTCAATGCCCTGACCAATGAAGGCAAGCGTGCCACACACCTTCACCACTGTCTACCTGAGTTGCCACTTTCAGAGAACAGTGTTTGTACCTAGAGGTCTGTCTTCTACAACACTCCAGGGCTACATCATTTACTGTTAATGTCCTGTCCTGGTTTAACTTCCTAAAATGCAACACTTTGCATTTGTCCAAGTTAAATTCCATCTGCCATTCCATGGTCCATTTTCCCAGTTGATCTATTTCCTATTGTAATCTTAGATAATCTGTATCCATAGAAAGCCGCCTTTGTTGTCTACAACTCCACTAATATCCATGTCGTCTCCAAACTTGATAGACCAGCTACATTCTCATTCAAGGCACTTATTTTTATAACAAACAACAAATGCGCCTGTACCAATCCATGCGATACACCACTTACTACAGACTTCTAATCAGTAAAACACTCATCCACCACTACCTTCTGCCTCCGATCACCAAGCTAATTTTGGATCCAGTGCCTTTGCCTTCTGGACCAGCCTACCATGTGGAACCTTGTTAAAAGCCTTACTAAAATCCACATAGACCGCATTTACCACACTGCCTATATTGGTTTTCTTAGTTACCTCCTCAGGACCAGCCTACCATGTGGAACCTTGTTAAAAGCCTTACTAAAATCCACATAGACCGCATTTACCACACTGCCTATATTGGTTTTCTTAGTTACCTCCTCAAAAGAACTCAATTAGATTTGTGAGACATGATCTCGCTTGATCAAAGCCATGCTGACTAGGATTGACAAAGATGCAAAATTTTCTGTCAGAACCTTAGCAATTGCTTCCCTTGCTTACCCTAGCATCTTGGGATAGATCCCATCAGACACTTGGAATTTATCCACCTCAAGTTGCGCCAGTATTTCTAACACTTCCTCCTTCCTGATGCAGACAGGCTCCAGAATATCAGTGGACCCGTCTCTTAACTCTGCAGCCTCCACATTTCTTCTCCCTGTTGATGGGAGACTTGTAAATCCTTGGAATTCCCTTTCTCAGAAAGTCGTGGATGCTCATGGCTGAACATGTTAAAGGCAGAGCAATAGATATTTGAACATTCAAAGGAACAGTGTTTATGGTGATGGGGAGAGAAAATGGATTTGTGGCAGTATGAGCTCAAAGAGTCAACTCTCGCTGCTAACGTACTATATTCTTTCCCATCTTTGCCATCAGTTGGTTGAACCCTATGGTTATTGGATCTGCAGTCCTCAAATGGTATCCACAGATTTTCAAGCCAAGCTGTGGCTGCATGAATAGCCTGATGGATGTTTGTTTAGGAAATGGCTGTCAACCATCCACTATGGGTAGTGGTTTACAGTGTGGTCCATGATCAGATTTCACCCTTGGCTGCTGGGTGGATTTTTTTTTAAGCAGTGGAGTGGGTAACTGCTTTCCCAAAAGTAGTCATTATCAGTAAATGCTGCTCGTGTTTTCTGTAGTAGGTGCAATTCCTTTGGCATTTATGGGATGGCTGATGAACTCTTAGAAATAGGCATGGAAATAGGCCCTTTGGTCCACTGAGTACATACCAACCGTTGTCTCCATTTGTGGGGTACAGTGTCAGTAAGGCCCAGTGGAAGAAACAAGTATTTGTGAAGTTAATTTAATCCCATGTGTTTTCTTGGTTTAAACCATGTTGGGTTATTGCAAGATCTATGATTTTCACAAACCCAATTCACAATAGTACAGCACTGAAGCAGGTCATTTGGCCCACTAGGTTCATACCAGCTCTATACAAGAACAATTTCACTTGACCCATTCCTCTCTCTTCTCCTCTCCCTTCTCCCTCTTTTCAAATACTTTTACAAGTCCCCTGCGAACACTATACATTTCATACACCCCACAACATGCTGATTCATTAAAGTGCTCTTTGTTCTGGAGTCCAAATGCATGCGGGTACACACCAACTTTACTGTAAAAAGTCATCTGCCTGGGCTGTGCCGGGAGCCTGGTATGAAAACCTGACCTCTGCTGGCTTGAGTGATCTCATCACCACTGAGCCAATATGCCACTGTCTGCTGAGCTGGGGCTGGATGGGCTGAGGTGAGCAGTGCAATTGCTCAGCGCTGAGATGCAGGACTCGGGCCAAGGTGGTGGGTGTCACAGTGAGTGCAGGTCATTGCTGGAGACTGGCACCAGTTGCTCCATGTACTTGCAGACCACATGGGTCCTATGGTCTCTTTCATCACCACCTGTTGGATTCGATGGAAGCTGTCGTCTCCCCGTGTCTTTGCTTGGCTGCACAGCTCTCCCAAGCATGGAGATTGCAGCATGGGAATAAGCTCAATGGTGATGGCTACACCTTGTCTCCTTGTTTCGCTACACACCAAGCCAAGCGGCAATTAGATCAATTTAACTGTTTCACTGCTGTGGGAGCTCCAGCGGTGGATCGAGCCCTCAAGCAGGTTCCCAGCATAGCAGCACAGTCAGTAATGCAATTGTACCTATGGATCTATACCTATGTCAGTATTTGCCAAGGAGAAGGACGTGGAGGACAGTGAGATTAATGTGGAGCGTGCGAATATCCAGGGCATTTTGAGATAAAGAAAGAGGTAGCGTTGGGTCTCTTGAAAAACATTAAGCTTGATATCCCCAGATCTTGATGGGATATACCCCAGCACATTGAGAGAGGCAAGAGATGAGATTGCTGAGGCCTTGACCAAGATTTTTGTGTCCTGTCTAGCTAAAGACAATGTTCCAGAGGACTGGCGAGTAACTAATGTTGGTCCATTGTTTAAGAAGGGAAATAGGGTTAATCCTGGTAACTATAGACCAGTGAGTCTCACATCAGTGGGAGGGAAGTTATTGTAGAGCATTCTTAGGGATAAGATTTATGAGCATTTGAAGAGCCATGGCTTAATTAGGGACACTCAGCATGGCTTTGTGGGGGCAAGTCGTGTCTTACTAACGATTAACTTTTTGAGGAGGTTACAAAGGGGATTGATGAGGGTAGAGCTGTGGATGTTGTCTACATGAATTTTAATAAGGAGTTTGACAAGGTCCATCATGGGAGACTAATCCAGAAGATGAAGATGCATGGTGACTTGGCTGTTGGATTCAAGATTGGCTTGCCCATAGAAAACAGAAGGTAGTGGTTGATGGGACTTATTCTGGCTGGAGGACCATGACTAGTGGTGTTTTACGTAGATGGGTGGATTAGTAAGTTGCAGACAATACGAAGATTGGTGACATTGTTGATAGTGTAGAGGATTGCCAGCGGAAACAGCGGAATGTAGATCAGTTGTAAACATGGGCGGAGAAATAGCATATGGTGTTTAATCCGGCCAAGTGTGAAGTGTGAGGAGTACTGTGTCCAGTTCTGGTCGCCTCATTATTGGAAGGATGTGGAAGCGTTGGAAAGGGTGCAGGGGAGATTTACCAGGATGCCACCTGGTTTGGAGAGTATGGATTATAAGGAGAGACTAAGGGAGCTAGGGCTTTACTCTTTGGAGAGGAGGAGGATGAGGGGAGACATGATAGAGGTTTTCAAAATATTAGGAGGAATAGATAGAGTAGACAGCCAGCGCCTCTTTCCCAGGACACCAGTGCTCAATAACAAGAGGGCATGGCTTTAAAGTAATGGGTGGAAAGTTCAAGGGAGATATCAGAGGGAGGTTTTTTACCCAGTGAGTGGTTGGTGTCACAAACCAGCAACAAAAGAAACACACTGAGCATGATTTAGTGTTAAAAACTATTTTATTAATCACTACTTATGATAATACGTAAAATAAAAGTTAAAAAAAAACTGTTAGTGTGTTAGAATTCAAGAATGTTAAACCTCGAACGTTAACCCCAAAACTAAACTCTTCGTGTGTGTGTGTGACAAAGTCCAAAACTCCCAGTTCCTGAATGGTTCTTAAAGTTCAGTTCCGCAAGCCATAAGGTGAAACATGAGCAAGGGCTTCTTCAACAACCACCGTTGTCTGAAGATAAGATGTAGATGTAGAAAAACATAGGGAGAGTAAATACGAAATCCAAATGTTCCACGATGGAACCCAAAAGACACTCCAGTGTTTACTCGGTAGTGACTTCCTCACCCCGAAAAGCATCCGAACCGTGGTCGTCCACACACAAATACCTGTTTCCTTCTACAGGTCAGCAACAAAGTGAACTCCACCGGATTACTTCCAACTTCCATACATGGATTTCAGTGGCAAACACAGTTATTGTTTCTCATCCATCGATAGAGAAAACAAGCAGGCTGGTGTCTCTCTCCCTTCTCCCTCTCTCCTTCTTCTTCTTCTTCTTACTTCTTCAACAACGTCATTACGTCCTTTATCTTCTATTGACGTAAGCACGCCCCACACACACATACACACACACTCTCTATCTTAAAGGGACTTTCACTGAGTCCGTAACATTGGGGCATGGAATGCACTGCCTGGGGTGGTGGTGGAGGCAGGTACGTTGGTCAAATTCAAGAGATTGTTAGATAAGCATATGGAGGAATTTAAAATAGGGGGATATGTGGGAGGAAGGGGTTAGATAGTCTTAGGTGTGATTTAAAGGTCGGCACAACATGGTGGGCTGAAGGGCCTGTATTGTGCTGTACTGTTCTATGGTTCTATGGTGTTGCACTTTGGGAGGTCAAATGTAAAGGCACAGTACACAGTTAATAACAGGGCCCTCCGCAGTATTGATGTATAAAGGGATCTTGGAGTCCAACTCCATAGCTCCCTGAAAGTGGCTGCACAAGTTGATAATGCAGTAGAGAAAGAATATGCATGCTTACCTTTATTAGTTCAAGAGCCAGGAAGTTACATATGTTGCAGCTTTATGAAACTGTGTTAGGCCACATATGGAGTATTGCATTGAATTCTGGTGACCCCATTATAGGAAGGATGTGGAGGCTTTGGAGAGGATGTAGAAGAAGTTTACCAGGGTGCTACCTGGATAAGGAGAGGATGGACAAATTTAGGTCACTTTGTCTGGAACAGCAGAGGCTGAGGGGAGACCTGATAGAAGTTTATAAGATTATGAAGAGCATGGATAGGCAGCCAGTATATTTTTCGCAGGGTCACAATGTCTAATACTAGATGGCATGCATTTGAGGTGAGAGGGGGTAAATTCAAAGGAGATGTGCGGGGCAGGTTTTTTCTTACAGACAGTGGTGGGAGCCTGGAACGCACTGCCAGGGTTGGTATTGGAGGCAAAAACAATAGAGGCATTTAAGAGGCTCTTAGGCAGGCACATGAATATGCAGAGAATGGAGGGATATGGATTTGTGTAGGCAGACAGGACTAGTTTAGTAGGCTTTTAATTATTAGTTTAATTAGTTCAGCACAACCTAGTCAGCCGAAAGGTCTGTTCATGTGCTGTTCTGTGTTCTATAATTTTGCATTCTTCTGCAATGAAAGTATTCTATACATATCTACCCATTCAACCCAGCCAAATTTTTAAAGATCTCTATCAGATCTTTTCTAAGTATTCCCTTGACTTAAAGAAAAATCACAGTGTGTTCAATTTTTCCTTGGAAGAAGTAATCTACCACCCTGGTAAATCTTCTGTGCTCTAATGTTAGAATGTGAAAACAATATTAAACAATATATGTTGGCTTTAACTCTCAGCTTCGTGTTATCTGTGAATGGTGTTACATATTCCTTCGTCTAAATTGTCAATGCCACTTGCTAATTTCTACATTCTCTTCTATTTTTTAACCAACTTTATAACTATGCAGCAGTTTCCTTCCGAGCTGCACATGCCTTCATCTTTTGCCATGAGTCTATCGATGTTAGCTTTCATAAATTTTGGGATTGAGTTTAAGAGCCGCAAGGTAATGATGCAAAGGTAATGCCTACCTACAAAACTCTGGTTAGACCACACTTGGAGTACTGTGTCCAGTTCTGGTCACCCCATTATAGGAAGGATGTGGAGGCGTTGGAAAGGGTGCAGAGGAGATTTACCAGGATGCTGCCTGGTTTGGAGAGTATGGATTATGAGGAGAGACTAAGGGAGCTAGGGCTTTACCCTTTGGAGAGGAGGAGGATGAGGGGAGACATGATAGAGGTATACAAAATATTAAGAGGAATAGATGGAGTAGACAGCCAGCGCCTCTTTCCCAGGGCACCAGTGCTCAATACAAGAAGGCATGGCTTTAAAGTAATGGGTGGGAAGTTCAAGGGAGATATCAGAGGGAAGTTTTTTACCCAGAGAGTGGTTGGGGCATGGAATGCGCTGCCTGGGGTGGTGGTGGAGTCAAGTTCAAGAGATTGTTAGCTAAGCATATGGAGGAATTTAAAATAGGGGGATATGTGGGAGGAAGGGGTTAGATAGTCTTAGGCATGGTTTAAAGTTCGGCACAACATGGTGGGGCCGAAGGGCCTGTATTGTGCTGTACTCTTCTATGGTTCTAAGGGTGATACATTATCCAAGAGGATTTGAGATCAAGGTATGATTCCATTCACTACCCGGTACTTCTACTTGTTGTGTTAGTTAAACGTTCATTGATTTGAACTGACTACTTTTACCTATTATTACATTTTCTGTCTCAAGGTAACATTTTGAATACTTTTTGTACAGATTTCAGCATACATTTAAACACATTTTTAATTATTTCTTTATTGGATGTGCGAGTCACTGAGAAGAGAGTATTTATGGCCCACCCCTCATAGTCCTTGAATGGTGGTCAGATACCAGAACTAATCAAAGTAGCCAGTAGTTCCCTGTGGCTCAGAAGGGTAGGGAAGGAGAGAGGAGGGCAGTAGTGACAGGGGACTCTATAGTTAGGTGGGCAGACAGGCGATTCTGTGGACGCAGGAAAGAAACTCGGAAGGTAGTTTGCCTCCCAGGTGCCAGGGTCCGGGATGTTTCAGATCGCGTCGAACATATCCTGCAGAGGGAGGGAGAACAGCCAGAGGTCGTGGTACATATTGCTACCAATGACATAGGTAGGAGAAAGGATCAGGTCCTGAAAAAAGACTTTAGGGAGTCAGGAAGGAAGTTGAGAAGCAGGACCTCAAAGGTAGTAATTTCAGGATTAATGCCTGTGCCACATGACAGTGTGTATAGGAATAGAATGAGGTGGAGATTAAATGCGTGGTTGAGGGATTGGAGTAAGGAGCAGGGATTCAGATTTCTGAATCATTGGGGCCTCTTTTGGGGCAGGTACAAAGATGATGGGTTGCACTTGAATCCCAGGGGGACCAACATCCTGGTGGGGAGGTTTGCCAAGGCTACTGGGGGGAACTTAAACTAGAATTGTTGGGGAGTGGGATCCAAACTGGAGAGACCGACGAAGAGGTGTTTGGCTCTCAAATAGAGAAAGCTAGTAGTAGGTACGAGAGGGAGGATAGGCAGGTGACAGAGAAGGGATGTGCTCAGACCAGTTCGAGATGTGTCTATTTTAATGCAAGGAGTATTGTGAACAAGGCAGATGAGCTTAGAGCTTGGATAAATACTTGCTACGATGTGGTGGCCTTTACAGAGACTTGGATGGCTCAGGGACTGGAATGGTTGCTTCAAGTGCTGGGTTTTAGATGTTTTAGAAAAGACAGGGAGGGAGGCAAAAGAGGTGGGAGAATGGCACTGTTGATCAGAGGTAGTGTCATGGCTGTGGAAAAGGTGGACATTGTGGAGGGATTGTCTACGGAGTCTCTGTGGGGAGACTCTGTGGTGGAGGTTAAGAACAGGAAGGGGTCAATAATTTTACTGGGTGTTTTCATAGGCCACCCAATAGTAACAGGGATATCGAGGAGCAGATAGAGAAGCAGATCCTTGAAAGGTGTGAAAATAACAGAGTTGTTGTGATGGGAGATTTTAATTTCCCAAACATCGATTGGCATCTCCATACAGTGAGGGGTTTAGGTGGGGTGGAGTTTGTTAAGTGTGTTCAAGAAGGATTCTTGACACAAAATGTAGATAAGCCTACAAGAGGAGAGGCTGTGCTTGATTTGGTATTGGAAAATGAACCTGGTCAGGTGTCAGATCTCTCAGTGGGTGAACATTTTGGTGATAGTGATCATAATTCTATCTCCCATACGTTAGCACTGGAGAGGGATAGGAACAGATAGGCTAGAAAGGTGATTACTTGGAGTAAAGGGAATTATGAGGCTCTCAGGCAGGAAATTGGGAGATTAAATTGGGAACAGATGCTCTCGGGAAAGTACGGAAGAAATGTGGCAAATATTCAGGGGATATTTGTGTGGAGGTCTGCATAGGCATGTTCCAATGAGACAGGGGAGTCACAAGAGGATACAGGAACTGTGGTGTACAAAGGCTGTAATAAATCTAGTCAAAAGGAAAAGAAAAGCTTACAAAAGGTACAGAGAGCTAGGTAATGTTAGAGATCTGGAAGAGTATAAGGCTAACAGGAAGGAGCTTAAGAAGGAAATTAGGAGAGCCAGAAGGGGACACGAGAAGGCCTTGGCGGGCAGGATTAAGGAAAACCCCAAGGCATTCTACAAGTATGTGAAGAGCAAGAGGATAAGATGCGAGAGAATAAGGCCTATCAAGTGAAGCAGTGGGAAAGTATAGATGGATCTGGAAGAAATAGCGGAGGTACTTAATGAATACTTCACATCAGTATTCACTATGGTAAAAGATCTGGGGAATTGTAGTGAGGACTTGCAGCAGGCTGAAAAGCTCGAGCATGTAGATATTAAGAAAGAGGAGGTGCTGAAACTTTTGGAAAGCATCAAATTGGATAAGTCGCCAGGACCGAATGAGATGTACCCCAGGCTGCTGTGAGAGGCAAGGGAGGAGATTAAGGATCCTCTGACGATGATCTTTGCATCATCGATGGAGATGGGAGAGGTTCCAGAAGATTGGAGGATTGCGCATGTTGTTCCCTTATTCAGGAAAGGGAGTAGAGATAGCCCAGGGAATTATCGACCAGTGAGTCTTACCTCAGTGATTGGTAGGTTGATGGAGAAGATCATGAGAGGCAGGATTTATGAACATTTGGAGAGGTATAATATGATTAGGAATAGTCAGCATGGCTTTGTCAAGAACGGGTCCTGCCTTACGAGCCTGATAAAATTTTTTGAGGTTGTGACTAAACACATCCATGAAGGGAGAGCAGTATGTGGATTTCAGCAAGGCTTATTGAGAAAGTAAGGAGGCATGGGATCCACGGGGACTTTGCAGTGTGGATCCAGAACTGGCTGGCCCACAGAAGGCAAAGAGTAGTTGTTGAAGGTTCGTATTTTGCATGGAGGTCGGTGACCAGTGGTGTACCTCAGGGATCTGTTCTGGGATCCTTACTCTTTGTGATTTTTATAAATGACCTGGATGAGGAAGTGGAAGGATGTATTAGTAAGTTTGCGGATGACACAAAGGTTGGAGGTGTTGTGGATAGTACAGAGGACTGTCAGAGGTTACAGCAGGACATAGATAGAATGCAAAGTTGGGCTGAGAAGTGGCAAATGCAGTTCAACCCAGATAAGTGTGAAGTGGTTCATTTTGGTAGGTCAAATACGATGGCAGAATATAGTATTAATGGTAGGACTCTTGGCAGTGTGGAGGATCAGAGGGATCTTGGGGTCCCAGTCCATAGGATGCTCAAAGCAGCTGCACAGGTTGACTCTGTGGTTAAGAAGGCATATGGTGTATTGTCCTTCATCAATCGTGGAATTGAATTTAGGAGCCGAGAGGTATTGTTGCAGCTATATTGGACCCTGGTCAGACCTTACTTGGAGTACTGTGCTCAGTTCTGGTCGCCTCACTAGAGGAAGGATGTGGAAGCCATAGAAAGGGTGCAGAGGAGATTTACAAGGATGCTGCCTGGAATTCAGAGCATGCCTTATGAAAGCAGGTTGAGGGAACTCGGCCTTTTCTCCTTGGAGCGACGGAGGATGAGGGGCGACCTGATAGAAGGATATAAGATGATGAGAGGCATTGATCAGGTAGATAGTCAGAGGCTTTTCTCCAGGGTTGAAATGGTGGCCACAAGGGGACATAGGTTTAAGGTGCTGGGGAGGAGGTATAGAGGGGATGTGAGGGGTAAGTTTTTTACTCAGAGAGTGATGAGTGCGTGGAATGGGCTACCGGCAACAGTGATGGAAGCGGATACAATAGGGTCTTCTAAGAGACTTTTGGATAGGTACATGGAGCTGGGAAAAATAGAGGGCTATGGGTAAGCCTAGTAATTTCTAAGGTAGGGACATGTTCGGCACAGCTTTGTGGGCCAAAGGGCCTGAATTGTGCTGTAAGTTTTCTATGTTTCTATGTTTCTAGTTATTTGGTTTCGGAGTGAGAGTTTAGGAAAAGGATGGAGGGACGGAGGGAGGAGGGTATCCCTCCCTCTTTTAAAGAATAGTACAAGGTTAGCATTCCTCTAGCACTACTCCCATAGCCAGAGAGAACTGAAAGAGAGTGGTCAGAGCCTCTCAAATATCCCCTCTCACTTTCTTTGATAGCCTGGGATTTATTTCATCTGTGCCTGTGACTTAACTACCTTCAAAGATACTAAACCCCTAAAGTACTTAGTTTTACCATGGTATCCCTAATCTTATTTTACTGGGTTTTAAAATGGGTGGGAGAGAGAGTTTCAAAAGAGAATCCCAAAGCATTCACAGCATGGGGAAGCAAAAAATAAGATGTATGCATGGACTGTTCAGTAAGATGTTTCAACCAATTGTCTAACCTACTGAGAGACAAGGGCACTCACACCTCGGAGGAAATGGAGAGACTGTGACAAGACATACAGTAGAGAGTAAACTGCACCCCTGAAATGGAAGTTCATCAATGCTGTGTGTTTGGAAAGAGATTTACAAAGTTATCCCACCAAACTAAACAACTCTATCACTGATAATGGAACTCCACACTGATAACGAACATTATAATGTTCCAGCTGTTGAGATAATTTGAAAACAAAAAGCGTAATCTGAAAAGCCAGAATATTCAGGTTGAATTCTCCTGTTGGTGTCATTACTAATTGTATCTAGGACCGAAACATGTTCAGTCTGATAGTTCAGTTTATTTCTACTGATATCTAAGCTGCAGTTTAATACTCTACATAGCAAATAAATCAACTTTATAAAAGCAATATTCTGGGGTTTAGGATTTTTGGCTGGAGGTCAGAAAGTGGAACCTTTGGAATGCGCTGCCTGGGGTGGTGGTGGAGGCAGGTACATTGGTCAAATTCAAGAGGTTGCTAGATAAGCATATGGAGGAATTTAAAATAGAGGGATATGTGGGGGGAAGGGGTTAGATAGTCTTAGGTGAGGTTCAAAGGTCAGCACAACATTGTGGGCTGAAGGGCCTGTATTGTGCTGTACTGTTCTATGATTCTATGATTGGGGAGAATCATATGGCAGGAACAAAGCTTCAGCTTAGACCACAATCTCTTGGGAACATACTGAGAGAATCAGCACTTTGGTCTTTTCTGTCATTAAACAGAGATGAAGTTGTTGCTCTTATTCCTGACATATGTAATAAATGTATACCAGCTGCTCTCTTCCAGGGCTCTTGGAATGGAAGAGAATGTTCCTTTCCCGTCGCTGTCTGTAAGGAGTTTGTACGTTCTCCCGTGTCTGCGTGGGTTTCCTCCGGGTGCTTTGGTTTCCTCCCACGTTGCAAAGACGTATGGGTAGGTTAATTTGGGTTTAAAATGGGCAGCGCGGACTCGTTGGGCCGGAAGGTCCTGATACCACGCTGTAAATAATTTTTTTTTAAATTCTAAAAATTTTAAAAATTTTAAAATTTACAATGTGTTTTGAGTCAGGAAGAACAATGGAAGTTGCTGTAAATGTTCTGTTTGATCAGAAATTGATGTTAGGCTGTGATCTGCTCCTGTTTGAAAATGAAGCTGCTGAATGATTCTGAAAAGTTGTGACATTTGTATGACAGTCCTAATCTGCCATTCTAACACTGGCATTAACCGAGTTGAAACAAACCACCACTTGTAGTACTGTGTGCAGTTCTGGTTGTCAGATTATAAAAAGGATGCAGAAACACTGGAGTGGTTGCAAAAAAAAACATGGTTGATGTGAGAACAGCAAAGGTAAAAACTTCAGAAAGCTGGACCTGTTTTCACTTTAAAAGAGAAGTCTGTGGGTTGACTTAATATGGAGAGCTTCTCAAGTATATAATTGGAATGTAGCCCGGTCACTACCAATACCTGAGTCCAGATATTCACAAATATAATTTACAAAATTTTCTGTGAATATAAACATCTCTTGATTTGCTATAAAAATGGAGAATGTTGGGAATACTCAGCAGCACTTGTGAAGAGAGTGAAGATAACATTTTGGGTCAATGATGTTTGTGTCTTATTGTCTGAACTCAACATTCGACTTTTTGTTATCTTCTGTTCAACTCCCATTTCCTGTTCTCCACTATGGGCAGAGATGTCTTCAATTGCTCAGATCCTGAGATCTCTGACCAAGCTTTTACTTGCTTTATATAATGGCTCTTTTTTTTTAGCTCAGAGTTAGTTTTGTTTAACTACATTCCTAATGTACAATTTGACTACAGTAAAAGTGCTCTGTAAATGTCTTTTTACACCATTTCCTTGGGATTGAGGATGATTTGCTTCCCTTCCAGTTTTATGGAGTGGAAGAGACATTTTGTTTAATGTGGGGTGACCATTACATACGAGCTATGACATGAACTTGACTGAACAAAATCTTGGTCCAGTGTCAGCTAGGTCCAAGATGATTGGAGGCCAGGCTCTGCTGCGTATCAATAAACATGAATGCATACACACTGATGAATTCTGGGTACATACATATCTGGATATAATGTTGCTTGTACTGTCTTCCTGACCCACACATGCACATACGCACTGATGTACTCAGTGACTGGGTCTCCACATCCCTCTTGGCTAGGAAATTCCAAAAATTTACCATCTTCCTTGTGAAGAAGTTGCTTTCTATCCCAGACTTGAATTGTTGATGCATATGTGTCTCTGCAGTTTAATGCAAGAACTAAGTGTTCTGTTGGACCATTGGAAGGTAGTTGAAAGTTGACCTTCATTGGGTGGCTTCTCCAGTTTAAGAAGTATACTCAGCAGTGAATATTTACCCAGCTTTCCAGGTGGGGATCCCAGAGGTCTTTTACAAGATTATGATTGACCTCCACTGAACCACCCCTCAGGCTCTCAGTCTGTAAGAAGTGATCCCTATTTATCCTGATGACTGCTCTGGAAATATGATTCTTTGGGCCATTTTTACCTGTAATTATTCCAGAGAATCACCATCAGTGGATTGTCTTCCAAGCTGCACACCATCCTGACTTAGAAATCTATTGTCTTCCTCATGATCATTGAGTCTAAAGTCTGGGACTCCCTACCCAACAGTGTTGTGGGAGATCCTTTACCAGAAGGAATTCAATGGTACCTTGTTACCACTTTCTCAAAGGCAAATAGGGATAGGCAACAAAAGCTGGTTCTGCAATTGACATCCAGATCCTGGAAAAGACAAATAAGTAAATGTAAAGTTTTTGCTGGTGTATGGCTGCTGGCCTCAGCGTTGCCAAGTGGATCAAAACCATGATCAAAGTGATGGCAGTTTAATGTATGGGCTGCCAATCCAGAAGGCAAACAGCAGCTGAGACAAAACCCCACATGGTTTCATACAGCTGAGGCAAATGCTGCATTTTACAAATTATTTGACTTTAAGATTGAGAAAGACCAGTAGCATGTTTCCAGGAATTCTCCATTTTATTGAAGTGTGCATGTTCGACTTGTGGGCAACAGAAAATATACAACCTGGGACATCAAGTCCTGGTAGCTCATCCCTCAGTGAGAAACTCCACAACTGACCCTGCTTCAGGCTGGAAGTTTGGCATGGCTGAAGTATCATAAAATTGGAGGATTGCATCGTTTAAGAGGCTGTTCAATAAACACACGAATATGCAGGGAATGTAGGGATATGGATCACGTACAGGCAGAAGAGATTTTGTTTCATTTGGTATTGTGTTCCGTGCAGACATTGTGGGCCAAAGGGCCTGTTCCTCTGCTGTACTGTTGTATGTTCTAAAGTTGTCCCCTTCTTCAAAAATGTCAGTAGGGTTGAGCCTGCAAACTACAATCCAGTGATCCTTACATCAGTAGTCGGGAAGATACTGAAGGACAGGATTTATGTTCACTTGGAATGGCAGGGACTCATTAAGAGGAGTCAGCGTGGTTTAATGCAGGAGCGATCATGTCTCACAAATCTGATGCAGTGTTTTGAGGAAGTAACTAAGAAAATTGATGAAGGCAGCACAGCAGTCATGGCTGATGTGGATGTAAGGGTTTTGACAAGGATCCATGTAGTAGACTTCTCCAGAAGGTTAAGGCACTGGGGATCTGAGGCATGTTGGCAAACTGGATCCAAAATTGGCTTGGTGATAGGAGCAGAGGGTGTTTTTCTGACTAAGTCTGTAACCAGTGGTCTACATTAGGGATCAGTGCTGGGACCTTTTTTCTCTGTAATATATATGTATATAAATGGCTTGGATGAGATTGTAGGTGGTATGATTACTAAGTTTGCAGCTAACATGAAAATTGGTGGAGACATAGATAACACGAAGAAGGTCGTCTAAGGACACAGTGGGACATAGGCCAGCTGGAAAGGTGGGCAGACTGGTAGCAGATGGAGTTTAATCCAGTGTGAGGTAATGCACTTTGGGAAGTCAAATTCATTAAATGGCAGGGACCTTAGGAACATTGATGTACATAAAGACTTTGGCTGCAAGTCCATAGCTTACTGAATGTGGTGGCACAGGTGATGAGGTAAAAAAGGCATTTGGTATTCTTTGGCATCAACCAAATCATTGAGGAAAAGAGTTGGGATGTCATGTTGTAGCTGTGTACAATATTAGTTAGACCACACTTTTGTGTATTGTCTACAGTTCTGGTCACCAATCTGCAGGAGGGATATGGTAGCAGTAGAGAGAGTGCAGAAGAAATTCACCAAGATGTTGCCTAGAATGGAGGACTGTAGTTATAGGGAGAGAATGAAAAGGCTGTTTTTTTTTTCCTCACTGGAACATGGAGGACTGAGGGGTGATTATAGTGGTTTATGAGGGGGATAGATAGGCAAAATCTTTTTTCCCAGGGCAGGGCAGTCTAGGACTAGAGAGGATAGGTTTAATGAGAGGAGAGAAATGTAAAGGAGATCTAAGGGGTAGGTTTTTTCCACACAGGGTGCTGAATATCTTAAACAGCTTGTCAGAGGAGATGGTAGAGGCAGAAATTATTATAACGTCTAAAAGGTGTTTGCACTGGCATTTGCGGAGGAAAGGTGTAGAGTGATACAGACCTTATGCAGGCAAATGGGGTTATTGTAGATCGGCATCATGGTCAGCATGAACGAGGTGGGCCAGAAGGGCCCCTTTACGTGCTGTATGATTCTATGAAATTACTGGCTGCAAAAGAAAAATATTTCAGTATCCTAACAAAGAGCTTCTCGGCCTATTCGCTAAATAGCTACCTTTTTAAGACAAATATTAATTCATTCAAAATCAACCCCATTAATGACAGAACCTATAAACCACTAGTCCAAATACACATACAGTCATTTGATCTCTCGGCAGAGTCTGCAGTGTGCCTCTTGAATTCCCTACTTTTTTGAAGATTGTTTGTTGCATGTTTAAAAGGTATCAGGAGATGTACATGGATAGGAAAGGTTTAGAGGGATAGGGGCCAAATTCAGGCAAATGGGACTAGCTCAGGTCGACAGCTTGGACAGCCTATACAAATTGGGCCAAAGGGCCTGTTTCTGCACTGCAAAACTCTAACATTGTGCAATCACCAGTGACCATCCCTATTTCTGACCTTATGATTGAAGGAAGGTTATTGATGAAGCAGCTGAAGATGGTTGGGCCTTGGACACTACCCTGAGGAACTCCTGCAGAGATGTCCTGTAGGTGATATGGTTGACCTCCCATCACTATAATCATATTCCTTTGCACTAGGTATGATTCCAACCAGTGCTGGGTTTTCTCTGATTCCCATCAACTCCAGTTTAGTCAGGGCTCCTTGATACCATACTCAATCAAATGCTGCCTTGATGTCAAGGGCAGTCATTTCAACTCTTTTGTTTCAAGTCCAGCTCTTTTGTCCATGTTTGGACCAAGGATGTAATGAGGTCAGGAGCTGAATGGCTTTGGTGGAACCCACACTAAACTTCTGCAAGCAGGTTGTTGCTTAGCAAGTGCCAATTGACAGCACCATCGATTATCCCTTCCATCGCCTTGCTAATAGGGCGGTATTTGGCTCGATTGGATTTTTCCTGCTTCATGTAGACAGGAAGGAGCTGGGCAATTTTTCACATTGTCCAGTACTTGCCAGTGTTGTTGCTGTACTGGAACAGCTTGGTCAAGGGTGCAATTATTTCTGGAGCAGAAGTCTTCAGTACTATTGCCAGAATGTTGTCAGGGCCCAGAGCCTTCACTCTATCCAATGCCTTTAGCTGTTTCTTGATAGGAAAAATCTTTTTCCCATGGAGGGTGTGTCTAAGACTAAAGAGCATAGATTTAAGCTTAAAGGTATGAGGTTTAGAGGAGATAAGAGGGGGAATTTTTTCAAACAGAGGGTGATTGATATCTGGAATGTGCTGTCTGAAGAAGTTAACATAGAACATAGAACAATACAGCACAGGAACAGGCCCTTTGGCCCATGATGCCTGTGCCACTCATGCCAATTTTAACTCATCCCATCTGCCTGCAGTTGCTTGATGTCCCTCCATTTCCTGCCTGTTCATGTGCCTGTCTAAGTGCCTCTTAAATGTTACTATCATATCTGCTTCCACCACTTCCCCATTAGTGTGTTCCAGTCATCTACCACTCTGCTTCGTGCATCTCCTTCAAACTTTCCCTCTCTCACCTTACACCTATGCCTTCTAGTATTTAACATTTGTACCCTGGGAAGAAGACATTATCTACCCTTTGTATGCCTCTCATATTTTTATATACTTTTATCAGGTCGCCCCTCAGCCTCTGACATTCCAGAGAAAATAATCCAAGTTTGTCCAATCTCTCCTTACAGCTAATAATCTCTAATCCAGGCAACATCCCAGTGAACTTCTTTTGCACCTTCTCCAAAGCCACAACATCCTTTCTGTTGTGTGGTAACCAGAACTGCACACAATACTCCAAATGTGGCTTAACTAAAGCTTTAAACAGATGCAACGTGAGCTCCTGGCTTTTACACTCAACACCCTGCCCAGTGAAGGTAAGTATACCACGTGCCTTCTTCACCACCCTACCTACCTATTTTGCCACATTCAGAGAACTATGGACTTGCACCCCAAGATCCCTCTGTAAGGGTCCTACCATTTACTGTATACTTTCCTCTTACATTTGACCTCCCAACAACATCTCACACTTGTCCAGATTAAGCTCACTGGCCATTTCTCCTCCCACATTTCCAACAGGTCTACATCCTGCTGAATCCCTTGACAACCTTCTTCACTATCCACAACTCTGCGAATTTTTGTGTTGTCTGCAAACTTACTAATCAGCCCACCTGCACTTACGTCCAAATCATTTATATATGATCACAAAGAACAGAGATCCTAGCACTGATCCCTGCAGAACACCACTGGTCATAGGCTCCAATCAAAATAACATCCCTCCACCACTATCCTCTGTTTTCTATGCTAAGCCAATTTTGAATTCAATCTACCAGATCTCCATGGATCCCATGTGCCTTAATCTTCTGGATCAGCCTACCTTGTCAAAAGCTTTACTAATGTCCTTGCATGCAATATCCACTGCCCTACCCTCATCAATCATCTTTGTCACCTCCTCAAAAAACTCAATCAAGTTTGGTGGTGGAGACATCCACTTATGACATTTAAGAAGCATCTAGACAAGCACTTGAATCGCCAAGGCACAGAAGGCTATGGACTTTTTGCAGGTAAAGGGATTAGTTAGGTAGTTAGTGTAGTTGGGTATAATGAGAAGCATGGACATGGTGAGCAAATGGGCTGGTGTCTGTGCTGAATTACTTTGACTATGCTCATCTATGCCCCACCACAATAGATGGCAACTGAATCCCTTCCCACATACACAGCAGACAAATGGCTTTCCCCAGTCCCAGTGTGAATGCTGGCCTGCCAGTATAATGGATGACAATTAAATTCTCTCCTGCAGATAGAATGGTTTATCAGATAGAACAGAGACAGTCAATATTGTTAAGAGGTGGGTATAATCTGACTAACTTGATTGAGTTCTTTGAGGAGTACGGAAAGAGGACTTATGAGAGTAATGCATTTGATGTCATTTGCATTGATCTTAACAAGACACTTGACAAGGCATCCTTCTTTGCCTTTAGTGATTTCAAGTGTTCATGTAGATATTTCTTAAAAGTTTTGTTAGACTTTGCCTCCACCACCACTTCAGGCAGTATGTACCAGTTCCAACCACCCTCTGCATGAAAAGATTTTTCCTCAGAACCCTTCTAAACTTCCAACTGCTTACCTTAAACCCACACCCTCTGGTTTTGGATACCTCTACTATGGGGAAAGGTTTCTTAACCTCTACCTTATCCATTCCCATCATAATTTTGTTTACCTCAGTTAGATTCTCCCCTCAACCTCCTGCATTCCAAGGAAAACAAACCAAACCTGTCCGGTCTTTCCTCATAACTTAAGTACTCCATCCCAGGCAAAGCCTTGATAAATCTCCTCTGTGCCGTCTCCAGTGCAGTCACATCCTTCACATAGTATGGCAAGCAGAGCCACACACACTACTCCAAGCGGGGCCTAACCAGTGCTTTATAAAGTTGTAGCGTTGCCTCCTGGTCTTATATTATATACCCCGGTTAATGAATACAAGTATTCTGAATGCCTTCTTAAACAACCATCGCAGGTTGTAGAGTTTTTTTTAGGGCAGGCACGGTTGTGTAGCGGTTTGCTTAACACTATTACAGCACCAGCGACCCAGGTTCAATTCTGGCCACTATCTGTAAAGAGTTTGTATGTTCTCCCTGTGTCTGCATGGGTTTCCTCTGGGTGATCCAGTTTCCTCCCACATTCCAGAGGCGTATGGGTTAGGAAGTTGTGAGCATGCTATGCTGGCGCTGGTAGCGTGGCGAAACGTGGGCTTTCCCCAGAACATTCTGTGCAAAAAGATGCATTTCACTGTGTGTTTCGATGTACATGTCAGTAATAAAGATATCTTATATTTTATTTGTGCCGACATCCTCAAAGATACTTGAACTTTAACAGCAAGGACCCACTGTTCCTCAATCCCTCATAAGGCCCCACCATTCACTGTGCATGCCCTAGGCTTACTAGTTCTCTCAAAATGCATCTCCTGGCACATCAGGATTAAATTCAATCCGCTATTGCTCTGCCCATCTACAAACTCATCGGTCTCATCCTGTAGACCTAAATCTACCCTCCTCATTATCATTACCACCAACTTTCATGTCATCTGCAAACTTAAAAATTATCCTCTTACATTCACATCTAAATTGTTATGACAAAGAGTAAGGGTCCTGGCAACAGTCCCTGTGGTAGACCACTGTGTGCTTAGGCTCCCAATCACAGAAGCAATCCTTCATCATCACCCTCTGCCTCCTATTACCAAGTCAAATTTGAATCCAATTTGCCAACTTGTCCTGGATCCCATGAGCTTTAACTTTCTGGATCGATCTCCCACGTGAGATGTTGTCACAGGCCTAAATGTAGACTGCATCAGCTGCACTGCCCTCATCAATACACTTTGTTACCTCTTCGAAAAATTCAATCAAATTGGTAAGATGGGATCTCCCCAAAACAAAGCCATGTTGATGATCTTTTATTGTAACCTGGCTCAGTGGCAGGAAACAAAGTATAATCATTGGCAAGTGTTTTGTGACTGCAAGATTTTATAGTGTTCCATTGAGTATATACATAAAGACATGTTTAGGAAGTTTGTGGGTGATGCTAAAATAAGCAGTGTGATAATAACAAAGAATGTTCTGGACTGCAGGAATTCATTGTTTATATGGTTCAAAGTAAAAAAAAATGGAAGTCAATCCAGAGAAATATCAAGTGATGTATATTTCTTGACATATGCTAACAAGATGAGGAAATACATGAATAATAGGATAGAAATTGTGTTTGCAAACTGAGATCTTGGAGTGCTCGTCCAAGAATCTATACACTTTTGAGAATGCTACTTTCATTTTAAATTTCATTGCAGAAATCAATCCCAATATGTTCTTAATTTCAATACCAGACCTTTATGGCCTTATCACTTTGTGTTGCTAACCATAGCAATTTTGGTGTTTCTATTCCCAAATCATTTTGTGTCCACGCAGAAATTAGGTCTCACACATTTTGAGCAATAACTGACCAGAATGTAATGTGCATGTCCATGGTTTCCTCAGGGTGGCAGGTAGATAGATAAGGTCTTTATGAAGACTTTCATGATGCTTGCCTTTATTGGCCAGGCCACAGATTGGAAGTGCATGCTATTAGATCATGCTAGGACAGTATAAGACATAAGTTAGGTCATTTCTGGATATATGCATAACACTGCAGGAAGGTTATGACAATATGAGGGAAAGCAAGGGAGGTTTACAAGACTGTTGTCAGAATTGGAAAAAGTTAGTTACGGAATTATTTTTTGAACAATGGAGGCTAATTTTATAAAGGTGTGTGAAACTTTGATGAGAATACAGTTCATAGAAGTTGTTCTGAAGTCATGCAAATTACTACACCTCGGCACTGTGAGCTGTTTTGAGTACCAAGGTACATGGATTTGGAAGAAGTGAAATGTAGATTTGCAAGATTAGTGACTACATTTCAAGGTTTAAGTTGCAAGGAGAGATTGCATAACTATTGCTGTATTCCTGAAATTTGAAAGCTAAAGTCCAGTAGACAGAGCAAATTGAGAAAGGTGAGGAAGCATGAGAGGGCTTCTAGGTTTAACTGCATTTACTTTAATGCAGGGAGGCTCACAGATACGATGGGTGAGCTGAGAGCATGGATCAGCACATTAGATTATGATATTGTTGCAATCACAGAAAAATTGCTGAGGGAAGGGCAGGACTGGCAGTTCAATGTTCCAGGGTATAGAAGTTTCAGGTGTGACAGAGGGGGGTGCGAAAGGGCAAGGGGAGGGGTGTGGGAGGGGGCGGGGGAGGTTCGCATTGCTGATCATGGTGCGAATTACGGCAGTAGTCATGGAGAATATCTAGGAGGGATCGGCCAATGAGGCTATATGGGTAGAACTTAGAAATAAAAAAGGGGCAAACACTTTGGGTTTATACTATAGGCCTTCCCTGATAGCAGGAATTAGAACAGATATTGTGGTAGGGTATAAAAACAATAGGGCTGTAGTAGTGGGGAATTTTAACTGGATTGACTGGGATTGCCTTTAGTATAAGGGGCCTAGATGGAATTTGTGAAATGCATTCAAGAGTTTTTAAAGCAGTATGCAAGTCCTACTCGGGGAGGGGCTGTGCTCAACCTTAATTAATAGAATGAGGATGGACAAGTGGTGGAAGGGTCAGTGGTGAACCCTTTGGAAACAGCAACTGCATCTCGGTGGGTTTCAAGGTGGTCATGAAAAGAGATAAGGTTGGTCCCAGCATTAAGGCCTTAAAGTGGGGGAGGGCAGATTTCAACAGCGTGAGGCAGGACCTGGCAAAAGTAGATTGGGAGCAGCTGCAAGAGAGAAAAACAACATCCATTGCAGTGTTTCAATATTACAGTGATCCAAACAACATTGCAATGTTTAAAAGACATTTAGACAGGTACAGGGATAGGAAAGGTTTTGAGGGATATGGGACGAACACAGGCAAATGGGACTAGATCAAGTAGGCCCCTTGGTCAGCATGGATGAGTTGGGCTGAAGGGCCTCTTTCCCTGCTGTATGGCTCTATGCAATAAGTGTCATTGAACCATAGAGTCATAGAGCAATACAGCATGGATTCTGGCCCTTCAGCCCAACCAGTCCATGCTGACCATGTTGTCCACCCAGCTAGTCCCAATTTCCTGCATTCAGCCCATTTCCCTTTAAACCCCACCATGTACCTCTCCAAGGGCTTCTTAAATGATACTGTTGTACTGCCTCAACCACTTCCTCTGGCAGTTCATTCCATATATTTACCATCCTGTGCATGAAAAAGTTGACTTTCAGATCCCTTTTAAATCTTTCCCCTCTCACCCTAAACCTATGCTCCCTAGTTTTGGACTTCCCTACCCTTGGGAATCCACTTTATCTGTGCCTCTCATAATCTTAAAGACTTTCATAAGGTTGCCCCTCATTCTCCTACATTCCAAGGAATAAAGACCTAGCCCAGCCAACCTCTCCCTATAACTCGGGCTCTCTAGTCCTTGCAACATCCTCATAAATCTTTTCTGTACTTTTCCAAGTTTAACCACGTCTTTCCTATAACAGGGTAACCAAAAGAGTACTGCAAGTGTGGCCTCACTAACGACTTATACAAATGCAAAATAATGCCCCAACTCATATACTCAATGCCCTTACTGATGAAAGCCAGCGTGCTGAACACCTTTTTTCATCACCCTGTCTACCTGTGATGCCATTTTCAACAAACTAGGCACTTGTACACCTAGATTCCTTTGTTCCACTACACTCTCTAGTGCCCTTCTATTCATAGTACAAGTGCAGCGCTGGTTTGACTTTCCAAAATGCATCACCTCACACTTATCTGTATTGAAATCCTTTTGGCACTCATCAGCCCACTTCCCTAACTGATCAAGATCCCCCTGTAATCTACAACAACCTTCTTCACTATCAACAACACCTCCTAATTTCACGTCATCCACAAATTTACTGATCAAACCTTGTGCAAGGGTCAAATAACAAATAACAAGGGTCCCAACACCGACCCCGGCAGCACACAACTAGTCACCACCCTCCATTCTGAGAAACAACCTTCAACCACCACCCTCTGCTTCCTACCTCCGAGCCAATTTTGAATCCACCTAACTAGCTCTCCCTAGATTCCATAGGACCTAACCTTTCAGACTAGCCTGCCATGCAGGACCTTGTTGAAGGCCTTGCTAAAATCCAAATAGATAACATCCACTGCCCTGCCCTCATCTACCCTTTTGGTTACCTCTTCAAAAAACTCTAAAAGATTCGTCAAACATGACTTCCCATGCACAAAGCCATGCTGACTCCTCCTTATCAGACTCTGTCTATCCAAATACTGGTAGACCCTGTCCCTCAGAATTCCCTCCTATAACTTCCCTACCACTGATGTCAGGCTGACTGGCCTGTAGTTCCCTGGCTTGTTCTTGTCCCCCTTTTTAAACAAAGGAATGACATTAGCCACCTTCCAGTCTTTGGGAGCTTCACCAGTGGCTACCGATGAAGCAAATATCTCCAGAAGGGCCTCTGGAATTTCTTGTCTAGCCTTCCACAAAGTCCGAGGAAGCACTCAGTCAAGCCCTGATGATTTATCCACCTTAATGCACTATAAGGCTGCAAATACCTCCTCCCTGATTATGTGAATGTTCTCCAAAACATCTCCACTTGTTTCCCTTACCTCTTGAGCAATCATGATTTTCTCCTCAGTAAACACCAAAGAGAATTATTCATTAAAAATCCCACCCATCTCCTGTGGCTCAAGACATAGGCAGCCCTGCTCATCTCTAAGGGGACCTACTCTCTTCCTAGCCACCCTTTCACTCTTAATATAGAACCTCTTGGGATTTTCCTTAACCTTGTCTGCCAGATCCACCTCATGCCCTCTCTTTGCCCTCCTGATTTCCCTCATAATTTTATTCTTAATCTTTATATAGTCATCTAGGGATTCACTCGTCCCCGACTTCCTAAACCCAATGTATGCCAAATGGGAGGCGTTTAAAGGCGAGATAGTAAGAACTCAGAATCAGCATGTCCCTGTAAGAGTAAGCAAAGGTGGTAAGGTTAGGGAACCTTGGTTAACAAAGAAAATTGAAGGTTTGATCAGAAATGAGAAGGAAGTGTATTTCAGGTATAGGAGTCGCAAGAGACTGTAGACACTGGAATCTGGAAGGGAAAAACAAACTGCTGGAGGAAGCACGTCAGGCAATATCTGTGGAGGAAAATGGACAGTTGATATTTTGAGTTGTGACCCTTCATCTGGATTGCCAAATGATCCTCTTATCGTCACTACACTTTCTTATAATTTTGTATACCTCAATCAGGTTCCTCCTCAGTCTCCTCTGCTCAATAGAAAACAGACACAGCCTCTCTTGTTGCATAAATGAAACATTCCATCCCAGGCAAATCCAGGTGAATTTCCTCTGCACCTTCTCCAGTGCAATCATGTCCTTCCTACCGTGTGATGGATTTGATTTTTCTCTCCACAGATGCTGCCTGACTTGAGTACCTCCTGTGTTCTGTTTTAATTTCAGAAGGTTTGGGATCCAAGAAGGACATTGTGGGTACAGAGGGTGGGCTGGGGGCCTCAGACCCTAAATCGAAGTCCACCTGCGGGGTGTTTACAATGTCATGCCAGTCCTGAATGTCCTGGTGAGTAGAATGATTCATAGAGTCATAGAATCAGACAGCATGACCTTCGGCCAACTCTGCTAATCCAAATTTCCTGCATTTGGCTCATATCCCTCTATTCCTTCACTATCCATGTACCTTTCCAAATGCTTCTTAAATACTGTGATTGTACCTGCCTCTCCCACCTCCTCTGGCAGCTTGTTCCATGTACCCACCATCCTCTGAAAAACTTGCCCCTCAGATGTCCTTTAAATGTTTCTCCTCTCACCTTAAACCTATGTCCTCTAGCTTTAGATACCTCTACTCTTGGAAAAAGACTGCGAATATCTACCATATGTCCTTCATAATTTTATGAACCTCTACATCATCACCCCTTGGCCTCCTGCACTCCAGTGAGAACAATCGCAGCCTATCCAATCTGTCCTTGTAACTAAAGCCCTCTGTTTCAGACAACATCCTGGTGAGTCTCTTCTGCACTCTTTCTTGCGCTACCACGTCCTTTCTATGGTGGGGTCGCTACAACTGCATACAGTATTCCAAAAGTGCCTAGTCAATGTTTTAATACAGCTGCAACATGATGTCCAAACTCTTATACTCAATACCCCTGCAAGGCAAGCAAGCTAAACACCTTCTTCACTATATCCAACTGTGTTGCCATTTTCAGGGAGCTATGAACATGCACTCCAAGGGCCCTCTATACATCAAAGGTCCCTGCACATCTGAACATCTGAAATCTATACATCAAAGGCCCTCTAAGATCCCTGCCATTTGTGTATATATGTCCAGCCAGTATTAGATAATTCAAAATGCATTGCCTCACATTTACCTGGATTAAATCGCATCTGCCACCATTCTGCCCAACTTTCCAGCTTCCTCTGCATCCTTAGGCAACCATCCTTGCTATCTACACTCCAACAACTTCCGTGTCAAAAGTAAACTTACTTATCAGACCACATACATTCTCATCCAAGTCTATCTGACAATATATATGACAAATAACAAAGGTCCCAGCACTGATCCCTGCAATACACCACTGGTTCCAGTCAAAGAAACTACCCTCCACCACTATCCTCTGCTTCCTATCATTAAGCCAATTTTGAATCGTGTCTGCCATTTATCAGAGGAACAGTGAGCAGCAGGGCATGCGTACCCTTTCACATGCCACCATTCAACCTGTTTTCATCTCATTTGCAGACAGATTCTAACAAGTTGCTGAATAAAACCCTGTTGCCATTTATCCCCTGTGGCATTTTACCAATTACTGTATTTGAACCAATCTGCTTATTGTTAAAGTGATTCTCTCAGTGGCTCCAAACGTACATTTAAACCAGGTTATCGCAAGTCTGGAAGGTGAAAGTGATTTTCTGACCATGTTTTGTGGTTTATGACACCAGTGTTACACTGAAAAGGCTTAGAAGTCATTAATCTGTGACAATAACTGTTTCTCTCTCCACTGACAGTGCCTGATCCGCTAAGTCTTTCCAGCACTTTGTTTTATTATAGGTTTCCAACATCTGCAGTATTGTGCTTGTAGACCAGTGTTATCCTTATTGTGGCATGGCTGGCAGGGAAATGGGAATCTGGCTGAGTTCAGCTATGATCATTTTGAATGATGGAACAGCCCAGGGAGCAAGTGTTCTCTCAATTACCTATCCCAGGTGCTCCCAAGCTCGAGGGGCAGAATGAACATCACACTCATTCTGGAGTGGAGCTACATTCCTTTGTGGGACTGAACAATTGAGTGATGTCAGAACACAACCAATAGGTGATGCCTCAGCAGTTCGATAACCTCACACCAGTCATTTTCTTTGATGGAAAGTAGGCACTGAAGTTGCCTTGGAGCCTGGGGACCCAGGAATAGAAGAGTGGTGAGTCAAATCAATGACCCCATTATCTGTCCTAATTACTGCAATCCTGAAGCCCCATCCACTTTGTTCTTCACCAACATACTGAGGTGGTTAGGCCTGCACCCTGGAACAAAAAAATGGGACCTGTGGAAATTTATTCAATGCTTGAGGAATATGTAAATTATTTATCAGCCATCACAGCATACTATGGGTCTAATTCCTCCCTTTGCTCCAACAGTGGGTCTTAATGACTTGCACTGAACATGCTCAGAATGGTGAGCCCAATAACACAGAACAGTACAGCACAGGAACAGGCCCTTCGGCCCACAATTTTGTGCTGAACTAATGAAGCCAGTGATTAAATGTCTAACCAAAGTAATCCCTTCTGCCTAGGCAATTCCATATCCCTCTATTCTCTGCATATTCATGTCCCTACCGAAGAGCTTTTTAAATGCGTTTATTGTATTTACCTCCACTAACGCCCCTGGCAGCTCATTCCAGGTACTGACCAGTCTCCGTATAAAAAACTTGCCCTGCACATCTCCTTTGAACTTACCACCTCTCACTTTAATGCCCTCTAATATTAGTCATTGCAACCCTGGGAGAAAGATATCAACTGTCTATTCTGTCTCTGCCTCTTATAAAGTTCTGTCAGGTCTCCACTCTGCCTCTGCCGCTCCAGAGAACACCACCCAAGTTTGTCCAACCTCTCCTTATAGCCCATGCCCCCTGGATCCATGCAGCACCCTGATAAATCTCTTCTGCACCCTCTCCAAGGCCTCCACATCCTTACTGTAATGGGGTGATCAGAATTGAATGCCATACCCCAGATGCGGCCTGACCAGGGTTTTATAAAGCTGCAACATAGCATCCTGACTCTTGAACTCAATGCCTCAACTATTAAAGGCAAGGTTGGAAGAACACCACCTCATATTCCACCTTGGGAGTCTCCAACCTAACGGCCTCAACATCAATTTCTCTAACCTGGTTACCCCACCCCTTCATTTTCATCCCCCCACCCCCACTCCTTTGTCTTTCCTTATTCCTGTGGCTCCCTTTGAGGAAGTAAAGGGTTAAGAAATTGTGACCGTACATATAATACATATAACTAATGAAAAAATACTACGCATGCAAGCCCCTGACTCAAGACCAGGTGGTTTGTCTTAAAACAATGAGTGTGATGGTTGTCTTTTTAACCTTAGGCTTCCCAATTGAAATTGCTGTAGCCGCATTGTTTAAGTGTGTGACAAGGACTGTATAAATTGATGTCTGCCCCTCTGTATTGTGGAGACCTCCGATAAAGATTGTACATGAGAGTTTGAGGAGAATTCTCCCGCAGTATACTGCTAATAAATGCGTTTTAACAGAATTAATCCGTGGCACTGTGTGATTTTTGCAGCAGGCAGGAGTAGGAACTTAAATTGGGATAACACCTTCCCCCACCTTGATGACCTGCCCATCTCCTCTCCTCCCCTCCTCCATCTTTTATTCCATGGTCCACTGCCCTCTCCTCCTGGATTCCTCCTTCCTCAGCTCTTTGCCTCTTCTACCTATCACCTGTCAGCTTATTACTTCTCCCCCTCCACCACCCACCTACCATCCCCCTCTCACCTGCACTCGTCTATCATCTGAACTCACCTATCCCCTACCTGTGTGTGCTCCTCCCTCTCCTCCCACCTTCTTTTTCTGGCTTCTGTCCTCTTCCTTTCCAGTCCTGATGAAGGGTCTTGGCCCAAAATGTCAACTGTTTATTTCCCTCCATGGATGCTGCCTGACCTGCTGAGTTCCACTTTCTGTGTATTAAGCCTGCTGTATGCCTTCTTTACCATCCTGTCAGCTGGGGCAGCCAATTTCAGGGAGATATTGATTTAAACATAGAATATTACAGCACAGTACAGGCCCTTTGGCCCACGATGTTGTGCCGACATTTTATCCTGCTCTAAGATCTACCTAACCCTTCCCTCCCACATAGCCCTCCATTTTTCTATCATTCATGTGCCTATCTAAGAGTCTCTTAAATGTCCCTAATGTATCTGCCTCCACCACCTTTGCAGGCAGTGCGATCCACCACTCTCTGTGTAAAAAACTTACCTCTGACATCCCCCTTATACTTTCCTCCAATCACCTTAAAATTATGCCCCCTCGTGTTAGCTATTTTCGCCCTGGGAAAACATCTCTGACTGTCCACTCAATCTCTGCCTCTTATCATCTTGTACACCTCTATCAAGTCACCTCTCATCCTCCTTCTCATTTGACCCCAAGATCCCTCTGTACACCAACACTATTAAGGTCCTGCCATTAACTGTGTACTATCCCTTTACATTTGATCTTCCAAAGTGCAACACCTCAACCTTGACTGGATTAAGCTCCATCTGCTATTTCTCTGCCCATATCTGCAACTGTATCCCTTGGCAATCCTCTACACTATCCATAATGCCACCAATCTTTGTATCATCTGCGTTACTAACCCACCCATCCAGGTTTTCATCCATGTCATTTATATACATTACAAACAGCAGAGATCTCAGTACAGATCCCTGTTGCACACCACTAGTCATGAACCTCCAGCCAGAACAAGTCCCATCGACTACTACCCTCTGTCTTCAATTGGCAAGTCAATTCTGAATCCAAATGGCCAAGTCACCATGGATCCCATGCATCTTAGTCTTCTGGATGAGCTTCCCATGAGGGACCTTGTCAAATGCCTTACTAAAATCCATGTAGACAACACCCACAGGTCTACTTTCATCAATCAGCTTTGTCACCTCCTCGAAAAACTTAATCGTTAGTAGGACACAACTTGCCCCGCACAAATCCATGCTGTCTTTAAATAGGCCATAGTTTTCCAAATGCTCATAATTCCCATCCCAAAGAATCCTCTCCAATAGATTCCCTACCACTAACATCAGACTCTCTAGTCTATAGGTTCGAGGATGATCCTGATCTCACTTCTTGAACAATGGAAGAACACAGCAAGCAGCTTGCACCACCAAGCTATTCGCCAGTCCACCAGGACCTCACCTGAGGCTCAAGGGGATACAAAGATCTTGGTCAAGGCCCCAGCAATCTCATCTCTTGCCTTTCTCAATAAATAATGGTATATCCCATTAGGCCCTGAGGACTTATCCACCTTAATGTTCTTCAAGAGACCCAACACTACCTCCTTCTTCATTTCAAAATGCCCTCGCATATTAGCACACTCCACACTGATCTCACGATACTACACATTCTTCTCCTTGGTGAATATCAATGCAATCATTTAGGACCTTGCCCACATCCTCCACCTCCAAGCACATGTTCCCTCATTTATCCTTGAGAGGTCCTGCCCTCTCCCTAGTTATCCTCTTGCTCGATGTATGTGTAGAACACCTTGGGATTCTCTTTAATTCGACTTGCCAAGGACTTTTCATGGCCCTTCCTGCCTCTCCTCATTCCCTTCTTGAGTTCTTTTCTCACTTCTTTATAATCCTAAAGGGCTTTGTTTGATTTTAGCTTACTAACTTTCTTTTTCTTCTTGACTAAATTCACCACCTCTCTCATAATCCAAGGTTCCCTTATCTTGCCATCCTTGTCCTTCCTTCCCACTGGAACATACCTGCACTCTATGCAGTTGGTCTTTAAACACCCTCTACATATCAGATGTGGACTTGCCCAAAAACAGCTGTTCCCAATTAATTCTCCCTAGTTCCTGCCAAAAACTTCCATAATTTTCCCTGCCCCAATTTAATACTCTCCCGCAAGGTTCATACCGATCCTTAGCCATAGCTATCTTAACACTTAAGGAGTTGTGATCACTGCTTCCTAAATGTTCTCCCACTGAAAGGTCAGTAACATAGCCAGGCATATTTCCCAATAGAATGTCCAGTACGGCCCCTCCTCTCATTGGACCATCTACGTACTGACCCTCCAGGATGCACCTAAAAAATTCTGCCCCGTCTAAACCTCTTGCACAAAGGAGGTCACAGTCTATACTGGGGAAGTTGAAGTCACCCATGACAATGCTGTTGGTTTTGCTCTTTTCCCTAATCTACCTGCATATCTGTTCCTCAATGTCCTGGTGGCTACTGGGGAGTCTGTAGTATAATCCCATCAGAGTGATTGCACCTTTCTTATTATTGAGTTCCACCCACATAGACTCAGTGGATGAGTCATCCATTATGTCCCCTCTGAATAAGGGTTGAGCTCTTTCAACAACAGAGCATGCTGCACTAACACAGGCAGTTTTGGGTAGATGCACCACTATTGTAGTGTTTTTTTGTGACATAAAAACAAACTGCTGGCAATTCTCAACAATGTCAGTATCATTTGTAGAGTGACAAACAGAGCTAATTTTTCAGGTCCGTGACCCTTCCACCCCATGGAATGAGAGAAATTTATGGCACATTAGGAAACTATTCAGTCCATCGTGTCTTTCTAAGCAGATCATTCCACCAATTCAAAGAGATTACGGCAAAACCTGATGAAATCCCAGTGCTACTGGTGTAGAACTCAGCAATGGTAACATCGATGAATGTCAAGAAAAGGTGGTAATCCTCACTGTCAGAAATAGCTTTTTGCCTGACAGTTGTGTGGTACAAATGTTACTTAACACGTATCAGCCCATGCCCAAAGTCTGTGGATGTGGAAGTGTTGGAAAGGGTGCAGAGGAGATTTACCAGGATGTTGCCTGGTTTGGAGAGTATGGATTATGAGGAGAAACTAAGGGAGCTAGGGCTTTACCCTTTGGAGAGAAGGAGGGTGAGGAGAGACATGATAGAGGTATACAAAATACTAAGAGGAATAGATAGAGTAGACAGCCAGTGCCTCTTTCCCAGGGCACCAATGCTCAATACAAGAGGACATGGCTTTAAAGTAATGGGTGGGAAATTCAAGGGAGATATCAAAGGGAGATTTTTTACCCAGAGAGTGGTTGGGGCATGGAATGCGCTGTCTAGGGTGGTGGTGGAGGCAGGCATATTGGTCAAATTCAAGAGATTGTTAGATAAGCATATGGAGGAATTTTAAATAGGGGGATATGTGGGAGGAAGGGTTTAGATAGTCTTAGGCGTGGTTTAAAGGTCAGCACAACATGGTGGGCCGAAGGGCCTGTATTGTGCTGTACTGTTCTATGGTTCTATGGTTGTCTGTCTTTGTTTAGCTGAGGAGAGGCAGAGGGGACTGGCTATCATGTGATCATTGTAAAACATCCCCAGAACCACAAGCAACTTCCAGCCCATTGGGAGGTTTCCATTCAATTGCCCTTAGCTTCTCTGTTTAAAAAAAACTGCACTTGGCAAATTCTGCTTTGGTGTCGAGGACAGTCATTCTTATTTAGTCTCTTGTTCGCATTTTGAACCAAAACTATAATGAGGTCTGGAGCTGATTAGTTCTCGTGAAATCCAAACTAAGTACTGGTGACCAGATTATTGGTAAGTGCCACTTAATATCATGGCCCGTGGCACCTTTTATACTTTGCTGATGATTAACGGTAGACTGATAGGACCATAATTAGATGTACTGGTTTTGCCCTGCTTATTGACAGCACATACCAGGGCAAATTTACACATTCAGTAAATGCCATTGTTTTAATTATACTGTTACTTGGCTGGAGCTGCAGCTGGTTCTGGTGTAAAAGTACTACAGCTAGGGTATTATCTGGTTCCATTGTCTTCACTGAATCCGATGTAATCAGTAGCATATATCATGAAGTAAATCAAAATGTAAAAACAATTCACAAGGATGTTTGCCGGGACCAGAGGGATTGTGTTATCAGGACAGGATAGGCCGGGGCTTTTTTCCCTGGAACGGAGGAGACTGAGGCGGTGACGTTATAAAGGTATATAAAAATATGGGGGACATAGATAAGGTTAATAGTCAGTCTTTTTCCCAGGGTAGGGGTTACTAAAACTAGACGGCACAGGTTTGAGGTCAGAGTGGAAAGATAAATAGGGGAGCTGAGGGGCAAGTTTTTCGTACAGAGTGGTGGGTATATGGAACAAACTACCAGAGGAAGTGGTAGAGGCAGGTACAATTACAATGTTTTAAAGACATTTGGACAGCTACATGGATAGGAAAGGGTCAGAGGGATATGGGCCAAGCACAGGCAAATGGGACCAGCTGAGATAGGTGCTTGTGCTGAAGGATCTGTTTCTGTCTTTGAATTTTGTTGAATCTACCATCTACAACTCCTCCAATCCAGAAGGATAGAGATCAGTTGGAAATTTGGCTGGAGAAATGGCAGATGAAGTTAAATCTGGACAAGTGTGAGATGTTGCACTTTGGGAGGTCAAATGCAAGAGTAAAGAGTAAATGGCAGGATCCTTAGGAGCACTGGTGAAAAAAGGGATCTTGGGGTGCCTTCATTAATTAGGATACTAGGTACAAAATTTGGGAAGTCGTGTTGCAGCTGCATAAAACATTAGTTAGGCCACATTTGGAATACTGTGTGCCTTTATGGTTGCCACGCTATAGGAGCCCACACTGTCTGGAGGTTTTGGATAGGATGCATAGATTTACAAGGATGTTGTCAGAATTGGAGTGAATTAGCTATGAGGAGGAGTTTGTCAAACTTTGATCATTTTCTCTGGAGCACTGGAGGCTGAACCGTGACCTGACAGAAGTATATAAGATATCTTTATTAGTCACATGTACATTGAAACACACAGAGACATGCATCTTTTGCGTGGAGTGTTCTGGGGGCAGCCCGCAAGTGTCACTACACTTCTGGTGCCAATTTAGCATGCCCACAACTTCCTAACCCGTATGTCTTTGGAGTGTGGGAGGAAACCGGAGCATCCGGAGGAAACCCATGCAGACACAAGGAGAATGTACAAACTCCTTACAGACAGCAGCAGGAATGGAACCCAAGTTGCTGGTGCTGTAATAGCAAGAGGCAAAGATAGCACAGATATGTGGTGACCCACTTTTGACGCAGGCAAACCGGCTCGGAAAATGGCGCGCGTGTCGGCAGAGAGGCCAGCCACAAAATGGCGCTGGGCCTTCACCAGCAAGGGGAGAAAGCCCGCACGTGGGAACAGGTTTTCGTGATGCACCTCTGATGTCATTGCCGCCCGGAGAGGGCGGGAACTGGACTGCTTAAAGCCAGCGCAGCAAAGTTCTGAATAAACCAGTCTCGAGTGCAACCTACAGATTGCGTGTCATTATTTCTAGCTCAGTGCGTAGCCCATCACTACATTGGTGACCCCGACGGTCCAAACGGGATTTGGACCAAAGATGATCGACTCTTTGTCTGTTCACGCAGTTTTACTAAAACTGCCAACCTTCTGGACACTGCAACCACACCAGTGGTTTGACCAAGCAGAGGCCCAGTTCCAGATTCGGCAGATATCTTCTGATTCCACGCGTTACTATTATGTGGTGAGCTCCCTTGACCAGGAGACAGCCGTCCAGGTTGCGGATTTCATACAGTCGCCCCCGGAGGAAGGCAAATATGCAGCATTCAAAGCGCTGCTCATAAAGACCTGCAGAACTGTAAATTTGTATTTGTACGAAGGGGCGCACACCGGGCACCACTACAGCGGCTGTACAAGGAGCCGTTCAAGGTGCTCAGGAACAATGGGTCCACGTACGTTCTGGACATTGGGGGGAAAGAGGAGGTTTTCATGGTGGACTGGCTCAAACTGGCCCATGTGGACTTGGCGCAGCCGGTCGAGGTTCAGGCTCCGCGGCGCAGAGGCAGACCGCCCAAACAGCGGCTGATCCAGACTGTGGACATTGGGAGGTGTATCACCAGTTCTGGGGCGGGGTTGTGTGGCGACCCACTTTCGACGCAGGCGAACCGGCTCGGAAAACGGCACACGCGTCAGCAGAGAGGCCAGCCACAAAATGGCGCTGGGCTTTCTTCTTCACCAGTGAGAGGAGAAAGCCCATGCGCAGGAAGAGGTTTTTGTGATGCACCTCTGATGTCATTGCCGCCCGGAGAGGGCGGGAACTGGACTGCTTAAAGCCAGCGCGGCAAAGTTCTGAATAAACCAATCCCGAGTGCAACCTACAGGATGCGTGTCATTATTTTTAGCTCAGTGCATAGCCCATCATTACAGATAGTCTATTTCCTGGGGTGGAAATGTCAAATACTAGAGAGCATAGGTTTAAGGTGAGAGGGGGAAAGTTTAAAGGAGATGTGGGAGGCAATCATTTATTTTTAAACACAGATTGGTAATGTGCCTGCCAAGGAGGTGGTAGAACAGACAAGATCACAATGGCATTCAGACATACACATGAACAGAGAGGAATAGAGGGATATGGACCATTTTCAGACACATGGGATTAGTTTAGATTGGCATCATGATCAGCAAAGAAATGGTGGGGTGAAAAGCCCACTCCCGATCTGTACTGTTCTGTTGTTCCAACATAGCCATATGTACACCTCACTGAACCACGCTGGATCCCCTGTTTTGTATGTAATGCCACAATCAGGTTACAGTCAGTGCAGGAACACAATTCCTGCTGCTAATTGCATCCTTGAGGCACTGTGGGCCCAGTTTTGAGCTGCCAGATCTGTTTTGCATCCATCCCATTTTGTAAAACAACAGTGCCACACAATATGACGGAGTTTATTTCCACAATGATGGTGTGGTTGTCACTCCTAAAGCGCTGTCATTGGACGGACATGTATAACAGCGCGACTGATGAAGGTAATCTCAAATAGGTTTATCCCTCAGTTTGGTTTGTTTATTGTTACGCCAGATTGAAACTGTCCTTTGGTATCCAGTCAGAGTCATGTTGCTGAGCCATTCTTGGCAGTTGAAATCCCTGTGCCCTATTTTCAGTGCTTCTTCCAAGTTCATTTCAACATCGAGTCACAGAGCATGGAAACAGGTTCTTTGGCCCAACTTGTCCATGCTGACTGTTTTGCCCAGCAAGTCCCATCTGTCCACATTTGGCTCATAGCCCCCTAAACCTCTCCTATCCATGCACTTATCTAGATGGCTTTTAAATGTTGCTAATGTGCCTGCCTCAACCACTATTTCTGGCAGCTCATTCCAAATACGCACCAGCCTTTGCGTGAAGAAGTTGCCCCAGATGTCCCTTTTAAATCTCTCACCTGATCTTAAACCTATGCCCTCTTGTTTTTAGCATCCCCTCCCTGGGAAAAAATTATGTGCTTTTCCTCTGTCTATGCTCCTCATATCTCTGTCAGGTCACCCCGCAATCTCCTACGTTCCAGGGAATAAAGTCCTAGTTTCTGCAACCTCTCCTTGTAACTCAGGTCCCCAAATCCAGGAAACTTGCTGGTAAATCTTTTCTGTACTCTTTCTCACTTAATAACGTCTTTCCTCTAACAGGGTGACCAAAACCGTACACAGTACTCCAAGTGCGGCCTCAGCAATGTCTTATGTAACTTCTGAACTCCTATATTCATTGCCCTGGCCGAAGAAGGCTAAATACCTTCTTCACCACCCTACTTACAGTACCTGTGATGCCATGTTCAGCAAACTATGCATTTGCAGTCCTAAGTCCCTCTGGTCCATAACACTCCCCAGGGCCCTACCATTCACTGTGTAAGTCCTACCCTGGTTTGATCTCCCAAATTGCAATACCTCACATTTATCTGGATTGAAAGTCATTTGCCGGTCCTCAGCCCACACACCTAGCTGATCAAGATCCCCCTGTCGTTTTTCATAATCTTCTTCATTGTCTATAACACCACCTATTTCAGTATAATCTGCATATTTACTGACCATGTCACCTCCAAGTCATTTATATAAATTTCAAAAAACTAAGTCCCAGCACCGACCCCTGTGGCACACCACTAGACACAGACCTCCAGTCCGAGAAACAAGCGTCTGGTCAACAAGGATATTAATGGTTAGTAACTTGGTGATGGTAATGTCAATGTGGCTCTGGTTATTGGTTGGCACTTGAGTGGCGCCAGTGGTACTTGCTACTTATCATCTCAAGTCTGAGTGTTGTCCAGGACTTGTGGATAGTTAATGTTTTAATTTCAGAGGAACAGTGAAGGCAAACTTACAATCAGTGCCCAGGTTACAGGTGAGTAGAATGTTCTGGTTAATAGAAAAGCTGATGATAGTTCCTGTCATCTTGTTGATAACTGAACAGGGACATGCTATCACCCTGTCTTAGGAAAGATATCATTAAGCTGGAAAGAGTGCAAAGAATACATTACATGGATGTTGCCAGGACTCGAGGGCCTGAATTATAGGGAGAGGTTGGGCAGGCTTGGACTTTATTCCTTGGAACGTAGGAAACTGTGGAGCAGCCTTATAGACGTGCATAAAATTATCAGGGGCATAGAGAGGGTGAATGCACACACTTTTTTCCACAGAAAGTGTACCAAAAATTAGAAAGCATGAGCTTAAGATGGGAAGGGCCTGAGGGGCAACTTCTTCATGCAGAGGGTGGTGTGTATATGCAACAAGCTGCCAGAGAAAGTAGTTGAGGCAGGCACAAATAACAACATCCAAATGCCATTTGGACAAGTACATGGATAGAAGTTCAGAGAGATATGGGCTTAGGTGGGCACCTAAGATATCTTAGGTGGGCACCTTGGTCTGCATGGATGAGTTGGGCCGAAGGGCCTGTTCCCACGCTGCACCACTCCATGACTGCTTGAAAAATATGGGTGTCAATTGCTCAGATCAGATTTCTCCTAAATTTTGTGGACAGAACTAACAGAAATTTCCATGTTTTCAGATTGATGCCAGTGTTTTAGCAGCACTTACAGCTCAACCAAGGTATGGCTAGTTCTGGAGCACCTTTCTCCACAGATGCCACCTGACCTGCAGAGGTCCTCCAGCAGCCTGTTTCTTGCTCTAGGTTTCAGCGTCTGCAGTCTCTTGTGTCTATATTGACCTGAACTGTGGCTGGTGGAATCAGTTAATTCCATCCGAAGCTCATTGATTTTGCTGGTTATCACATGGATAGTTCTGAATTGTAGCTTCATCTTATTTTAAAGTCATGAGTTGGAAAGATACAGCATGGAAACAGGCCCTTCAGCCCACCGAGTCTGTACTAATCATCAACCACCAATTTACATTAATTCTATACTAATCTGACCTTTATTCTCTCCCACATCCTGATCGACATCAACACTCTAGACAATTTCACATGGCCTTTTAACCCACCAACCTGCATGTCTTTGGAATGTAGGAGGAAACCGGAGCACCTGGAGGAAACCCATGTGGTCACTGGGAGAATGTGCAAACTCCACACAGACAGTGCTGGAGGTCAGGATCGAACCCAGGTCTCTGGTGCTGTGAAGCAGCGGCTCCACCAGCTGCACCACTGGCAGGTCGAACATAGAACATAGAACATTACAGAACAGTACAGGCCCTTTGGCCCACATTGTTCTGCTGACATTTCATCCTGCTCTAAGATCTATCTAACTCTTCCCTCCCACATAGACCCCCATTTCTCCATCGCTCATGTGCCTATCTAAAAGAGTCTCTTATGTATCTGCCCCAGCAACCTCTGGTTATTGTGAACATGCTGGTGTCTCATTAGGTTTGAGGACTGACTGAATGCCTTCCTACACACAGAGCAGGCAAACGTCCTCTCCCCAGTGTGAACTCGCTGGTGTGTCTGCAGGTGGGATGCACTGGTGAATCCCTTTGGGCACACTGAGCAGATGAAAGGCCTTTCCCCAGTGTGAACTCGCTGACGTGTCAGCAGGTAGGATGAGCATGTGAATCTTTTCCCACACACAGAGCAGATGAATGGCCTCTCTCCGGTGTGAGTGCGCTGATGCACCAGCAGCTGGGAGGATCCCCTGAATCTCTTCCCACACAGAGAGTGACTGAATGGTGTGTAACTGGTGTGAATGCGTTGGTGCTCTCCAATGCTGCAGGGTGTTTAAATCTCTTCTCACAGCTGCTGCATTTAAACTTTCTCTGGTCAGTGTGAACCTGCTTATGTCTCAGCAGAGCAGAGAAGTGAGTACATCCCTTGCCACAAATGGAACAGGTGAACAAACTCTCCTTGCTGTGAGTTTGCTGGTGTCTCAGTAGGGGAGGGAAACCGGTAAATCCCCTTCCACACAAGGAGCAGATGAATGGCCTTTCTCCAGTGTGACTGCGACAATCAGTTTCCAGCTCAGAGGGGTAATCGAATCCCTTTCCACAGTCCCCACATATGCATGGTTTCTTCCTTGTATGATTGCGTTTGTGTCTTGACAAGCCAGATGTTTGGCAGAAGCTTTGCCCACACACAGAGCACAGATGTGGTTTTGCCCCACTGTGAATGGAGCTTTTTGCTTCCATTTTCAACAGCTAAAAATATTCAGGGCAGGATATATAAAGTAATGTCAAGTCTTGGCCCAATGTGAGAGCTTCCCGTTTGCAAATTCTTGCTTCCTGATTCCTTGTAAAATGAATTTAAAACATGACAAAGTGAATGTGAACAAGAGCCCACAAAGATAACAGGTTGTGAAAATGAGCTTAATGAATCTGCTAATTTGTGGAACCAATGTTAGAAAAATGTGGTGCTGAAAGCTACCAGATTGTCATAAAAACCCAACTAGTCCACTTGCGTTCTCAAAGAAAGGGAACTCATCACCCAGTTTGGACCCACATAAAACTCAAGGTTCTCTGGGAGGAACACAAAGGAAATTAGAGGCAAAGGAAAGAGGCTTTATATATCCCCAGCTCAACAAGAGTTTAGATCACCTAATACACTGTCTTGAAGGACAAGACGAACAAGAACAAATATCTTTACCACCAAGTCACAGAGCTTAAATTTTTAATTTAATCATGAGATGTAGATTTCTCTGACAAGACCAGCAATTATTAGCAAAGATAATCAAGAGTCAGCCTCACTGGTGAGCTTGGAGTCACTTTTCGGCCAAACCAAGTAAGGTGGATGATTTCTTTCCTGCCCTGCAGTATAGACAAGACAATACCCTTGACTTGGAACAATTTTCCATGGTCACAACACAGAGGCCACATCCACCTGTCCGTTGCCAAACCTGCAACTTTGCAAAGTCTACTTCTGTCCCATCTGATCACACACCAGCACCTGCAGTGCTTGCTGCACCAGCATGCTTTTGAGCTTTGCTGCAAGGTCATCATGTTCATGGTGTTAACATTAAAATCTGTTGATAGGTTAAAGAAGAGATTGCACAGTCAAATTAGGAAGTGTTCTGACTGTTACTTTTGACTGGGCAAACCGATTTTGTTCGCCAATCAGGGCTTAGCTTCAAATGCTTTTTTTAAACTGGGAGATGTTGATGTTATTGGAAAGGTGCATCAGAGATGTTATGAGTGTAGCAGTGAGGAAATGGTTATACTGCAGTGCAAAATCTCTGAACAGTACTTATCTTTGAAAGAGACAAAAGATATCAGTACTACGTATGGTTAGAATGCAACATGCTGAAGGCTACTAACAACTGTTGTGCTCCTCCTTCCCACCAAGAAGAAGCTTGTTCACCATTGGCACATCAATTTTGTTTCATCATTGATAGGCTAAAATTTTCTACTTCACGGAATTATGGTATTTCTTCACCATATGCTTTAAGAGGATGGCACACAATCACATTCTAAAACTATAACTATCCACACAGCAACATTTGTTCCTAAACAATATTATTTTCATGATGGAAATTATTGGGCCTTGTTGGGTTCAAAATATTTGAGGACTTTGGCAATAGCGGAGTTGAAACTGACAATCTTAGAGATGCCATTGATAAGACACCAGAGCTTTGTTTTTACTCTGCTCAGAAATACCAACGGGTTATGATCTCTATACACAGTAAGTGGTTTCTGAGCTGTGCAGACATATACATAAAAATGCTGCAAAGCTAAAACAAGTGACAGTAATTCTTTCTCTATGGTGGAATAATTCTTCTGATGCTCATTAAATTTCTTTGAAAAGTAAGCCACAGGATGGTCAATATCATCAGTGACTGAGGTGTCGTATGGGTTCCATCGTGGAACATTTGGATTTCGTAATTTCTCTCTATTCTCTCTCTACATTTTCTCTTCAGTCAACGGTGGTTTTGCAAAATCCTTTGCTCACATTTCACCATATGACTTGCTGAACTGAACTTTGAGAACTATTCCTGGACTTGGAGTTTGGGAATTTGCCACACACACACTTCGAGTTTAGTTTTGGGGTTAATGTTTAATATCTAACATTTTTACTTTTCTTATTATCATAAGTAGTTATTAATAAAATAGTTTCTAACACTTATACATGACTCTGTGTGTTTCTTTTGTTGCTGGTACGTAACAAAATTAGGGGCTCGTCCAGTATCGATCCCAAGATTGACGTGGGTGGTCTGAAATCGAACTCACGACTGGTATGAGACGTCTGGGTTTGAGAAAATTGGGGTCTTATTGGTTGACGACTTATCCAACTTGATGCTTTCCAAAAGCTCCAGCACCTCCTCTTTCTTAATATCTACATGCTCAAGCTTTTCAGTCTGCTGCAAGTCATCACTACAATCACTAAGAGCCTTTTCAATAGTGAATACTGAAGTAAAATATTCATTAAGTACCTCTGCTATTTCCTCCGGATCCATACACACCTTCCCACTGTTACACTTGATAGGTCCTATTCTTTCACGTCTTATCCTCTTACTCTTCACATACTTGTAGAATGCCCTGGGGTTTTCTTTAATCCTGTCCACCAAGGCCTTCTCGTGGCCCCTTCTGGCTCTCCTAATTTCCTTCTTGAGGTCTTTCCTGTTAGCTTTATACTCTTCCAGATCTCTAACATTACCTAGCTCTCTGAACCTTTTGTAAGCTTTTCTTTTCCTTTTGACTAGATTTATTACAGCCTTTTTACACCACAGTTCTTGTATCCTATCGTAACTTCCCTGTCTCATTGGAACATGCCTATGCAGAACTCCACACAAATATCCCCTAAATATTTGCCACATTTCTTCCATACTTTTCCCTGAGAACATCTGTTCCCAACTTAAAGTTCCAATTTCCTGCCTGGAGTTTAATTTTACAAGAGTATGATCTCATGATAACTCACATTAAATAACATAATTGCTGATTGCCTTTCCAGATAATGCGTCTTTACTAATGTAATCTTTTGTGTTCATGTAGTATGATAATTGTAATGCATTGCTTTACTAATTGCATACGCTTTTAAAAATTTTGTTCTTTGCAGAGCAAAATTTTTCTTTTAGGGGTAGGTGTTACGAGCCAGGTTGCTACTTGGTGAATGTAAGGCACCTGGACAGTAGAGTAGTCGTGTGTGTGTGGTGTTATCTACAAGATGGCAAGACTATAATTGGAGCTGGACTGGCTGTTTGTACAGAGAGTCGAAGAGAGAGAGAGAGAGAGACTGACTGCTGGTCTCTGTACCTATGGATGAGGAACCATAGCTGTGTCTGTCACTGCAATCCATGTATGGATTTTTGGAGCAATCAAGTGGAGTGCACTTTGTCTTTCCTTTCCTTTACAATATTTTTATTAATTCCACATAGAGAATACAGAGTACATGAATCAGCAAAAAAATAGAATAGTACTGAGTAAATTGTCTTGAATCACAAAATTACAATACCCCATAATGGTAATCAAAAATTATAATTAATTAATAATGATTAAATTGCAATATTTTTATTATAAAAAAATCTAAACCCACTACCAGGACCGAAGCTGTTTGGTAAAGAAAGAAAGACAAAGAGAAACCCTTATCACATAATGATACTAGCCAACATCTGTACTTTAATCACCAAATCAAAGGTTTTGAAAATAGTTCAAAAAAGGTCCCCACAATGTTTGGAAGTCTAAGTTAGAATCAGAAATTGAACAACGGATCTTCTCTAAATTTAGGTATGACATAACATCACTTAACCATTGAACATGAGTAGGCAGAGTAACTACCTTGCATTTAAGTAACACAGCCCTCCTGGCTATAAGAGAAATAAAGGCCAATATATGTAGATCAGAAGTCTCCAAAATTATGCCTTTTTCTCCAACAATCCCAAATAATGCAGTCAAAGGATTAGGCTTAAAATTTATTTTAAAAAGCACAGAAAAAGTTTGGAATACTTCTATCTGGTATTTTTTAAGGCTCGGACATGTCCAAAACATATGGATTAGAGAAGCTTCTCCATTGCTACATTTATCACATAAATATATAGATATATCCGGATAAAAACGAGATAACTTGTCTTTGGACAAGTGAGCTCTATGGACCACTTTAAACTGAAGGAGGGAATGACGAGCGCATAATGATGAAGTGCTGACCAATTAAAAAATATCATTCCAAGTTTCCTCAGAGATTGAAATCTGCAAATCTTGTTCCTAGGCATTTTTAATTTTGTCAAAAGGAACCTCACTCATTCCTAATAACATGCCATAAATATTAGATATTGAGCCATTATGAAGAGGCTTCAAATGAAAAATTATATCTACTAAGTCTTTATCAGGACTCATAGGGAATGAATGTAATTGAGATGGGAGAAAGTCTCTAATTTGTAAATATCGAAAAAAATAGGTTTTTGGTAAACTATATTTAGTTGACAATTGTTCAAACGAAGAGAGATTTCCTCCAACAAACAGATCAAGAAAGCAAGTAATACACAATTTATCCCACTCTTTAAAAACTACATCAGTCATAGAAGGTTTAAAAAAAAATTAGAAAAAATGGGACTAGACAGAGAAAATCTTAATAAACCAAAATATTTTCTAAATTGTAGCCAAATCCTCAAAGTATGTTTAACTACCAGATTATCAGTTAGTTTATTTAATGATAAATGAAGCGAGGAACCAAGCAGAGAAATAATATAAATTTTTTTAACAGTGTTAGCTTCTAAAGAAACCCATACTGGACAAGCCTCATGATTAATGTAATATTCAATGGATTAAATTACTCTATTTATCCCCCTCTGTCCGTGTTCTTACTAACTTTCAAAATTCTAAACCTTTTAGACTTCAACGCGGACCAGACAGGGATGCCCTCTGAGCCCTTTGCTCTTTGATCTGGGTTTAGAACCCTTAGCTATTGCTTTTTGAGAATCTAGAGATATCGCTGGTATCTTTAGAAGAGTATTACCCACAAAGTTTCGCTTTATGCTGACGATTTACTGTTTTTTATTTCTAATGTTGAGACCTCGTTACCTCCCATGCTTTCTCTACTTTCTTGTTTTAGCCAGATTTCAGGTTATAAACTGAATTTACATAAGAGTGAACTTTTTCCTTTGAATAATCTGATGTCATTCAATACTAACCTTCCTTTTAAAATTTTAAGAAATCATTTTACCTATTTGGGTGTAACAATTACTAAAAATCATAAACACCTATTTAAAGAAAATGTTCTTACTTTACTGAACTATGTGAAAAGGGTTTTTATCAAACTGTGTTGTTAACCTGTACTGGAAGGCAGGTACTTCTGTAGGCGGCCATGTATTGAATGCGTTCAGGGTGGCAGATACTTCGAAACAAAGCAGTGGAGATCTTCGAAGATTGAGGTGTTGTATGGGTTCCATCATGGAACATGTGGATTTCGTAAATTCTCTCTACATTCTCTCTACATTTTCTCTTCAGTCAACGGAGGTTTTGCAAAAGCCTTTGCTCACGTTCTACCTTATGACTTGCTGAACTGAACTTTGAGAACTATTCCTAGACTTGGGGTTTGGGATTTTGCCACACACACACACACACTTCGAGTTTAGTTTTGGGGTTAATGTTTAATATCTAACGTTTTCATTTTTCTTATTATTACAAGTACTCTTAATAAAATAGTTTCTAACACTTATACATGGCTCGTTGTGTTTCTATTGTTGCTGGTAAGTAATAGAAATATTGTCTGTAGTTCTGGTTACCATACTATAGGAAGGATGTGAGAGAGGATGCAGAAAAGATTCACAAGGACATTGCCAGAACTGGTGGGCTTTAGTCATAAGGTGAGACTGGATAGTCTGGGACTGTCTTCCCTGGAGTGAAGGGGGCTGAAGGATGACCTTCTGGAGGTTTACAAAATCATGAAGGGCACAGATAAGATGGTTATTCACAGTCTTTTTCCCAGGCTGGTGGAATCTGGAACTAAAAGGCATAGGTTTAAGCTGAGAGGACAAAGATTTAAAGGGAATCTGAGGGGCAACTTTTTCATACAGAGGGTGGTGGATATATGAAATAAGCTGCCAGAGGAAGTGGGAGAAGCAGCTACAATTACAATGTTTAAAGGACATTTCGACAGGAAAGGTTTAGAGGAATATGGGCCAAATGCAGGTAAATGTGACTAGCTCAGGAAAGCATTTTGGTTGGCACAGATGGGTTGGGCCGAAAGGCTTGTTTCCATGCTATATCAATCTATGACCTGTCTTCTACAATCTTTTGAAAATTGAAAGGAACTGCAGATGCTGGAAATATAAAATAAAAACAGAAATTGCTGAAAATACTCAGCAGGTCAGGCTGCATCTGTGGGAAGAGAAATTGGGTTATCATTTCAGGTCAAGGACTCTTCAGAATGGAGCAACAACCTGCTGGTTGAACTCAGTGGGTTGAGCAGCATCTATGAGGGAAGAAGAACTGTCGATGCTTTGGGTAGAGCCCCCGCATCAGGTCTGAGATTAGAGAGGGAACATAGCCAGCATAAAGAGGAGAGGGGGGGTGGTTACACAGGGGCCAGTGGGTGATTGGTGGACTGAGGAGGGGTTGAAGGATAATGGACAGATTGAGCCAGGGTAGGGTAGGGGAGGGGGAGAGGTGGTGTTTGGGAGACAGGCAGATGGATGATAGATGGAAGCAGACAACAAAAAGGGCAGATGGAGCCAGGTGGGAGGGGAGGTCAAGGTGGAGACAGCTAGGAAGCTGATAAGCAGGAACACAAAGGCTTATCAGTGCTGCAATCTTATAAGTAAAGAAAGTAATAATGGGAACCTTTAGGGGAGAGGTGAAGGGCAGGTGGAACCAGAACCAGATTGGGGAAAACAAGTGGGTGAAATGTGTGGGTAGCAGGTGGATGGAACTGGGAGGGGAAGGAAAATGGGAGACTTGAGGGGGTGGTATATGGGAAAGGGGACAAAAATTGGAGGACTGGAGGTGGGGTTGTCAAACACACTGGAAGTGAGGGCTGTGAAGGGTAGCTGAAATTGGAATATTCAGTGTTCATAGCATTGGGTTGCAGACTTCCAGGCGGAACATGAGGTGTTGTTTCTCTAATTTGTGTTGAGCCTCACCCTCGTAGTGGAGAAGGCTGAGGATGAACAGATTGGTATAGGAAGGGGAATTGGAATGGCATGCAACCAGGAGTTTGGGATGGTCATTGAGGACAGAGCATAGCTGCTCAGCAAAATGGTCATCTGGTCTGTACCTGGTCTCGCCAATGTAGGGGAGGTCACATTGGGAGCAGCGAATGTAGTAGATGAGGATGGAGGAAGTGCACGTGAATCTTTTCTTCATCTGGAAGAGCTGTTTAGGTCCCTGACTGGTGGTGAGGAATGAGGTGTAGAGACAGGTGTTGCACCTCCTGCAATTGCAGGGGAAAGTGCTGGGGTCAAGGAGGGGTGGGCGGGGAGGGATAAAAGGAACTGGGAGTTATGGAGGGAGTGGTCCCTGCAGAAGGCAGAAAAGAGTGGAAAGGAGATGTGGCTCATGGTGGAATCTTGTTGCAGCTGGTGGAAATGATGAAGGATGATGTGCTGGATATAGAGGCTAGTCAGGTGAAGGGACTAGGGGAATACTATTTCTGTTCTGTTTCAGGGAGATGGGGTGAGACCAGAAGTCCAAGAAAGAAGTCTACCAGCTGCAACAAGCTGCCGCCATTACCACATCCTCCTAGAGTCACTGCTTAAATGTTGTCAGCGACTTTGCTTCTACCACTCTCTCAGACAGTGTATTCCTGGTACATGCCACTCTTTGGGTGGAAATAGATCCCCCTAAAATTCCCTCTAAATATTTTACCCTTCCTTCTAAATCAGTGTCCTCTATTTTTGTCTGCCTTCTGATATGGGGAATACAGTGAAATAGGTTGTCTAAGGTTCCAACAGGATCTAGATCAACTGGGAAAGTGGGCAAACGAATGCCAAATGGAATTTCACTTGGATAAGTGCAAAGTAATGCATTTGAGAAGTTAAACCAGGGCAGGGCATGCACAGGGAATGGCAGGGCTCTGGGGAGTGTTGTTGAACAGAGAGACCTAGGGGTACAAATACATTGTTCCCTAAAAGTGGCAACACGAAAGGACAGAGTGGTGAAGAAAGTGTACAGCATACTTGCCTTCAATGGATGTGGCATTGAGTACAAGAGTTGGGACGTCATGTTACAGTTGTATAAAATGCTAGTGAGAATGCACTTGGGAGTATTGTATGCAGTTCTGCTCACCAGGCTATAGGAAGGATGCGATTAAACTGAAAAGGGTACAGAAAAGATTCACAAGGATATTGCCTTGACTGGAGGACTTGAATTAAAGAAGGGATTGGATAGGCTGGGACCTGGAGTGAAGGAGGATGAGGGGTGACCTTATTAAGGCGGAGATAGGGTAGATATGCATAGTGTTTTTCCAGGGGGAGGGCAGTCTAAACCTAAAGGACATTGGTTTAAGGTGAGAGGTGAAGGATTTAAAGGGGACTTGAAGGGCAAGTTTTCACACAGAGGGGTGGGGGGTGACTTTGTGGAATGAGCTGCCAGAGCAAGTGGTAGAGGCAGGTAGAATTACAATGCTACAAAAACATTTGGACAGGTGCATGAATAGGTTTATGTTGGCCCCGAACTCTCACTGTTTCCCCTTTGAATGCTTCCCCCGACTTACCTGTAAATAGATGGCGCCAATACATCCAGGCTGCATTTGACTGTGTATGGCACCTGGCAGCCCTGGCAGAATTGGTCAATCAGAGATGCACCTCACACGAAGGAATATTGTTGGTCTTAGTAGAGGTCAATCATCCCAAGCCCCAAGATGTTGCAGTTCTTAAGGGTAGTGGGGCTGGGCTCAACCATCCATAGCCACTAAAATGCCAGGTAATGACGATGTTAAATAGATCTTTGACATTCCATGACATTACAATAACTGAGTTCCCAACTGGCAACTACTGTGGCTACAAGAGCAAGTCACCACAGTGCACACCATCTACAAATTACACTGCAGTCATTTGCCTGAACTACTCCAAAAGCAACTCCCAAACATCTTTCTACAAAAAAGGACAAGGATAAGTAAGTGTATGGGAACACACCAACAGCAGCACTCCCTCCAAGTCACACCACACACTGATGTGAAAAATTTCATTGTTCATCATTGCTGGGTCTGAATTCTAGAGCTCCCTCAATAATATTTTGGAAATGTCTTCACAAGGACAGTTCAAGAAACTGGCTCACACTTCAAGGGCAATTGGCAACGGGTAATAAACAAGGCCTTGCCAGAGACAAAAAAATGAACAAAATTTAAAAAAAACTGAGAGGCCTACACTTGGTAAACTCAATAGACTTATTTTCCTCAATATGTCGGTCAATAACCAGAGGCAGAGGTTTAGATTAATTGGTAGAAGGATGAGATGGAAGGGGAGGGGAAGAGAAAATCACTCAAACGGTGTCTGTGTATGCATGTGTGTCCTCGAATGGCCTTCTCTGCCCAAGGGCCCTGCTAATATATCAACTATTACAAATGGGTGACAAGCAGATTAAGCGTTTCTCTAAATAGGAATGCCTGCTGCTGCTTAAATGTACTGCTTGCAACAATGGAGGAGTACCTTACAATGTCAAAAGACGCAGGGCTAAAACCCAAAAAGGCTGAGCTGCTACTTGTTCAGACCTGGTGCTGAGTAAACCCTAGACGAACGTCAAGTAGAAGTTATTCAACGGCAGTTCCTGCTTCCGCCTTTGAGCACGGCTGGGCTTAGTATGGCATCAGAGGGGTTTAATTATATGACGTGCTGATCTTGGTAAAATATTTTTTGTTGTTAAAAGCAAGATGACATTCAGTTATCAATGGTGTTGCATACTGAGGCTCTATAACTATAAGGAACTAGCAATGCTCATGGCTTATCTGATCTCCTCAGACCGATTAGATCTGGGCAAGTCCTTCTATCAGATGTAGCAACAATTGATGAGAGTATCACAGCTTTCCTGTGTTCCAAGATGTGCAGGGTATTCACATCGTAAATATGAATAGAGTATGAAGAAAACAAAACCCCTTTCAGCCCGTGCAGGTGACCCCTGCGTTACAGCTGTTCAGGTTACAGAAATTCACTATTACAGAACTGAGAAATCACTATCCAAAAATTTGAAACACGAAATAAAGTTCGCTGTCACGCCTTTGGAATATGGGAGGAAATTGGAGTACCCAGGAGAAACACATGATCACAGGGACAATGTACAAATTCCACACAGATAGCTTGCAGGTCAGGTTTGAACCTGAGTCACTGGAGCTGTGAGGCAGCAGCTCTACTGGCTACACCACCACATGAGTTCCTTGGGGCCGATACTTTACATCTATTACCAGACTACAGTTATTAATCCACAGGAGAAACTACAGATTCTGGAATCTGGAGCGACAAACAAACTGCTGGAGGAACTCAGCAAGTCAAGCAGCATCCGGGGAGGGTATGTGGTAGTTGACATTTCAGGCCAAGACCTGGCATCAGCATTGAAGGGTCATGACCTGAAATGTCGACAATCCCTTTGCCTCACTGATGCTGCTTGACCCACTGAGTTCCTCTATCAGTTTGGTTTTTGCTATAGTTATTGATCCTACAATTTCTATACATGTTAGTGAATTTGCTAATGAAAATCATGGGCGACCTTGTCTCCTCAGCTTGGCTGAGCTATTGGTTAGCTGTGTTAATTGGAATCACTTTTCAACATTACTGTCAGTCACTTGGGATCAGAGCAACTCAAACTTCTCTGCTGTTTAAGGTCCACCCAGTTTGGGAAACAGCAAGAACTAGACAGATCATCTTTGCTTTGAGTGGAAAAGGAGAATTTGTATTAGTTTGCACCCCCTCTCCCTGCACCCAATGAAATTATTTTGGCAAGTGCATGCCTACACCTAACCCCATTGTTGCACACAAACAGAGCAAGAGTCACCACATTTGATTCCCCAAGGGAGCCTGGGTACATTTTTTTTTAACCTTTGTAACAAGCTCCTTAAGGCTACTTACATTGCCTGGTAACAATTGACCAATTTACACACGATTTAAGTTTTCCCAGGCATTAATAGTACAGCCAGCTATCACTGCAACCTGATCTTTATTGAGTGATTAGCAAATAGGAAATGTCCTCACAGTGATCAAAAAGCCAATGAACTTCAAAAACGGATGGACATTGCTCAACATTCATATTTCACATCATCCAGAGTCATCAGTTATACTTCAAGCACTAAGCTCAAGATATTTGGAGCAGATTGTCAGATTGGAGCAACTTAGAACATAGAACAATTACAGCACAATTCAGGCCCTTCGCCCACAAAGCTGTGCCGAACATGTCCCTACCCTAGAAATTACTAGGCTTACCCATAGCCCTCTATTTTACTCAGCTCCATGTCCTATCTAACAGTCTCTTGAAAGACCCTATCGTATCAGCCTCCACCACCATTTCCGGCAGCCCATTCCACGCACTCACTACTCTCTGAGTAAAAAAACTTACCCCTGACATCTCCTCTATATCTACTCCCCAGCACCTTAAACCTATGTCCTCTTGTGGCCACCAATTCAGCCCTGGGGAAAAGCCACTGACTATCTACCCTATCAATACCTCTCATCATCTTATACACCTCAATCAGATCCCCCCTCATCCTCCGTCTCTCCAAGGAGAAAAGGCCGAGTTCCCTCAACCTGCTTTCATAAGGCATGCTCCGCATTCCAGGCAGCGTCCTTGTAAATCTCCTCTGCACCTTCTCTATGGCTTCCACATCTTTCCTGTAGTGAGGCGACCAGAACTATGCACAATACTCCAAGTGGGGTCTGACCAGGGACCTATATAGCTACAACAATACCTCACGGCTCCTAAATTCAATTCCCTGATTGATGAAGGACAATACACCATATGCCTTCTTAACCACAGAGTCAACCTGTGCAGCCACTTTGAACGTCCTATGGACACGGACCCCAAGATCCCTCTGATCCTCCACACTGCCAAGAGTCCTACCATTAATACTATATTCCGCCAACATATTTGACCTACCAAAATGAATCACTTCACACTTATCTGGGCTGAACTGCATCTGCCACTTATCAGCCCAACTCTGCATCCCATCTATGTCCCTCTGTAACCTCTGACAGCCCTCCAAACTATCCAAACACTCCTAACCTTAGTGTCATCCGCAAACTTACTAACCCACACCTCCACTTCCTCATCCAGGTCGTTTATAAAAATCACAAATAGTAAGGGTCCCAGTACAGATCCCTGAGGTACACCACTGGTCACCGACCTCCACTCAGAATATGACCCTTCAACAACCACACTTTGCCTTCTGTGGGCCAGCCAGTTCTGGATCCACACTGCAATGTCCCCTTGGATCCCATGTCTCCTCACCTTCTCCATAAGCCTCGCATGGGGTAACTTATCATACGCCTTGCTGAAATCCATATACACTACATCTACTGCTCTCCCTTCATCGATGTACTTAGTCACATCCTCAAAAAATTCAATCAGGCTCATAAGGCAGGACCTGCCCTTAACAAAGCCATGCTGACTATTCCTAATCATATTATACCTCTCCAAATGTTCATAAATCCTGCCCCTCAGGATCTTCTCCATCAGCTTACCAACCACTGAGGTAAGACTCACCGGTCCATAATTTCCTGGGCTATCCCTACTCCCCTTCTTGAATAAGGGAACAACATCCGCAACCCTTCAATCTTCTGGAACCTCTCCAGTCTCCATGGACGACACAAAGATCATTGTTAGAGGCTCTGCAATCTCCTCCCTAGCCTTCCACAGCAACCTGGGGTACATCTAATCCAGTCCCGGTGACTTATCTCACCTGATGCTTTCCAAAAGTTTCAGCACCACCTCTTTTCTAATATCTACAAGCTCAAGCTTTTCAGGCCGCTGCAAATCCCCACTACAATCCCCCAGGTCTTTTCTGTGGTGAATACTGACGTAAAGTATTCATTAAGTACCTCCGCTATTTCTTCCGGATCCATACACTTTCCCACTGCTGCACTTGATAGGCCCTATCCTTTCGCATTTCATCCTCTTACTCTTCACATACTTGTAGAACGCCTTGGGGTTTTCCTTAATCCTGCCTGCCAAGGCCTTCTCATGTCCCCTTCTGGCATGCATTTATAGGAAATCTGAAATAAATATAAAGCAGAAAGTCTATTCAGTAGGCCAGGCAGCATCTGCAATGAAAGAAACAGAATTAGTATTTCAAGTTGATGCTCTATCATTGGAAACTTGAGACATTAACTCATTTCTTTCTCCAAAGATATTGCCTGACTTGCTGAGTATTTCCAGTATTTGTTATCAATGGGAAAATATGTCCCCCATATTTCCTTGAGGCAATCAGATTCACTCCTGGCAATCCCAGGAAGACTAATGCATAAACTAAAAGACATTGGAACATCTAAAATCCAGTAATTTGTCAAAAATTCAAATGTTGGCATGTGAGCCAAGTGATATTACCAAATTACAGCAGGGTGCATTTTGACACAATGCCTCCAGTCATTTTATTAATTTGGTATATATGTAAAAGTAACTAAGTGTACCATAAGAAGCATTTGAATTCAGAAGTGCGACAGTAGCACAATATGCCTGTTTTTTCCAGAAGTAAAATGGGAACTGGTGTTTGAATGGCAGCTCTACCAAATGCACCACAATCTGGCCTGGGAATGGGTCCATAGCCAATTACTCAAATATGATAGTTAACTGGTACAGGGATTCAGTAGAGATCCAACATTAGGCTATGCCATCCACTCACAAGATTATGTTTTGCATGCACATAAGTTATGAACTCTGTGTTAAATGAAATTAAAAAGACTTGATACTGACCTCTATTAATGACACTGATTGTACTTTATTCCAACCAAACAAATCTTGAACAACAAAACTCATGTATTATATTACCTGCTGTGATCAGAAGTTGCAGCCTGTTCCTTTTCTCTGTCTTTGTCTGTTGGTTTGGGCTCAAATCCCCACCAAATTCTACCATGTTTCCCTCCTCAAGACTCTGTTCTGATACATTTCTTACACTGGCAAGGCTATAGAACTATGTAATTAATATCAGGGTCAACATGAACTGACACCAATTTCTTTATCCAATTACAGGAATTACCTTTACCCTTCATGCACCATCCACCAAACCAGATCAAACTCATGACCCTTGCTTTGGTATTTTCACCCCTGAACTTTTTATCCTAAGGATGGACACAAATCTTCTGGAAACCCACAATCCTTGATTATTAGATATCCTGCCTGGGACTGAAAAACATCAATCTGTCCTTTGTTTACTGTACCTGATGGAATTCCACTAATTGATCACCCTGAGACTCTGTCAATGATGTCCTCTTAATTTGTTCAAGGCAGGTGCAAGGCATCCACTTTTACCACCCTACTTCCCGGCAGCCCTGTCTACTGAGAATATTTCTTGACAAGTACAATCTTGACAGGTACAATCATATTAATGAAATTACTGTTTTAAGAGTCACAGAATAAATTCTTTACAACAAATACAATCAATAATTAAAAGGTAATCCCAACATGACCTTTCCCCGAATCATTGGGTTCATACCCCAACAAGGAGAAGCAGTCTCTTTTATTCATTTGTTGGGTATGTGGGCATCACTGTCAAGGCCACATTTATTGCTCATCCTCTACTGCCCTTGAGAACATACTGATGAGCCACTTTCTGAATCCTGTTTTGCTGTGTGCATACATAGAGTGCCTCATTTCTTGAGCTGCAGCAAATGAAATAGAACATTGTGCAGTCATCAGCGAGCATCCTATTTTTGATCTCATTATGGAAGATGATGACTGATGAAGCAGTTAAAGGTGATTGGGCCTAAGAAACTCTTGTAAGGATATCCTGCAATGATGTCCTGGAGCTGGGATGATTGATCTCCAAGAACTACAATCAACTTCCTTTGTGCAACATATGGCTCCAGGCAGGAGAGAGCTTTCCATTTGATTCCCAATGACATCAACATTGCCATACCTCCTTTATGCCACAACACAGCTGGTCCACATGCTGCCTCAATGCCAAGAGCATTTAAAGCTACCTCATTGCTTTGTCTAACTTTGTACCAGGTATGAAGCCCAGTAAGGTCTTGGCAAAACCCAAACAGAACACATTATTCATAAGCAGGTACCAATGTTAATTACACCTATCAGCTAGCTGTTGAGATTAGACTGATGGGGTGGCAAGTTGGTTCACAGGATTTGCCTTCCTTTTTTGTGCACAGAATACACTTGGGAAATTTTGCATATTGTCAGGTAGATGCCAATGTTGTCACTACACTGAAAGATGTTGGATAAAGGTGCAGCTTGTTCAGGAGTGTAAGGCTTCAGTGCCACAGCCAGGATGTTGTCACACAATGTTTCAGCATCACATGGAGTGAAATGTATTGGCTGAATACTGGCTTTTACTAGTGCTGGAGGCTTCAGGACCATTGGATCATACACTTGGCACTTCTATCTACACGTGGTAGCAAATGTTTCTCCTTGACACTCATTTGCAAGGCTCCAGCAGCATTGAAGATGGGGATGTTTTTGGAGCCACTTCCTTTATCCCATTAGGGGTGCCCGACCACTCAGTCAGTTACAATCATTATTCCTATCCGGTTCTTGAGGAATCCTCTGCTCTCCCCCTATGTTCCTGCCCCATCCATCTGTTCTCCATCTTGTTTTACCCTGCTTGTGATATCTACTACTTGGATTATTTTTCAGATTGCCATCTCTTTTACTTGGTTATGAGTCTTAAAAGCAGTTTTTATGTACAGACGATAGGCATTATTTTCATTTAATTTCTTTTCAGAGCCAGTCTGTTTCAAGCTGCTCGGGCCATGTACATTATGTATATCACCAGAAAAAGTTGATTTAGTGAAACAAAACAAATTCAGCGCTGGTCTATGCAAATCTTCCTTGATGCTGATAATTTCTCAATCGATGAGTTGTCTTATTTAAAAACATGACCATCAAAGTATTGCGAAACTGTTGAGCAAATAAGTCTACAAAACTTTGTCAAACATAAATGAAAACCTGGTTCTCTTTTATCAACAAGAATCCTGCAAAAACCATTACCATTGTCCCACATACTAAAGCATTTGGATCCCAGTGGAATCAGAGCAGAAATGTTTGAGTCTTCTACACCCTGGTGACACAACGCATGACAGAATTCATTTTCAAATGGTCAACAATCAAACACCAACTGTCATGAGAGTTTTTAACTGACCAGATTGGAGAAGCTATCCCGAATATGGCTATTCAAATAACACCTGTCTAAGGTAGGATCAGATAATGCCATGCACACAGAGGAAGCCATCTTGCAGAACAGGAAACTGCTTAGGAAAGGAGTTCTGGGGCCCCTTTACTGAATCACTAACCTGCACACATCCATTGTCATGCTTTGTTTCAGCACATACTCGGCCATAAACACAGATATGCATCAGGTCAATATTATTAAGGGTAGTCACTAAAATATTAACAAAATGATTGTTGGAGGCAATCATCCTTAAGTCCTGACTGAAAGGATTTGTCACAGCTATCCTGGTTGTAATCAAAATAGTGCCATTTTAAATAATTTAATGACAGGGATCAAGAAGAATCGTAAGGATCTGGCCATTGATTTTATTGATCTAGTTAAAGGTTTTGACCATGAGCTTATTTTTAAAGCTCTGGGCAGGATTGGGGTTGATGCCCATTTTGTTAACCTTGTATCAGAGCTTTATACAAACTTGGTTACTTTTGTTGAAAATGGCAAAGCTTAGAACAACATTCATCCCAATCATGAGGGGCATTAACTAATGTGACTCACCTTCCTCCATTTTGTTTAATATTGTTATGGTCATTTCATTATGTTCATTAGGTTGAGATTGATGTGTCTTACCTCAAAATGGTAAACACTTTCTGTACTACCCTAGCGTTTGCTGGTGACATTGCCTTGTGAATGATTTTTACACGAGCATGTCAAAATAACTCTGTCCTGGAGAATTTTTATAGAAAGATGGGTCGAGGAAACTATGAATAAAAGTTCTGTTTTTTATGACTTCTAAGAACAAAAGCTTCATTTTTAATTGCATTGATAATTAGCTTTTGAATAAAAATAAGATTTACTACTCCTGGTGATTGGGAGAAGTATCTTGGTGCCAGGTTCGACCCGTGGATCAGGTGTTTCGCAGGGGAGTAGATGAATAAGCTCAAGGGGTGGGGTAGGAATCTTCCTTGGGCAAGGCTTCAGCTAACCCAGAAGGTTGAAGTTTTTAAAACCTACTTCATCCCTCATGTTTACTACTCACTAACTTTAAAATGCTGGAAATACTTTAATCAGGCTAGGTGAAAATATTAGGAAATGTATTGAGGAATTTTTACATTTACCGAGTTGAATTAATAATGGGATCTTAAATTCTAGAATCTGGGTTGGAAGATTGGTGATCCCAAATTGGAGGCCTGGATCCCACTTGCTATTATTAAGAAATATATCAGCTTACAAAAAAGCTGAGGGTAAATTAGTGGGTCTGCGTCTCCAGTTTGCCAGGACTGATCTTGACACCATGATTAACAAATTAGTTTTTATAATGATGTTTTAAGGGATAGTTTTAGCAGGAGGGAAGTTTGGATTACACCGGGTAATAGGCCGGACTTGGAGTTTGAAGCCTGGCCTGGGGTGGGCCATCAGGTCTTATAAGAACGATTCCTGATCTCATAATTGGATTATAGGATATTCATCCTTTAAACAGTCAGATTACATAACCTCCACTCTTTTAAGATCCAATATGTATCCCATCAAAAATACTTTGGCTCTTGCTGGGCCCACTACAGATAAGAATGGGAGGAACTGTGGGCTTGTTAAAGAGACTTTGGGCCATACCTCGGGCATGTGTCTGTTAGTGAAACAGCCCAGGACTTTTAGATACAAATAGTATTTTAGATTTATTGTGTTCCAGGGTTCCTGGAGCCGGTTTTAATATTTTTAGAGAACAATGGTTTTTAGAGAACAACAGTTTTTAGATCAACCCAGACATGCATGGATCCCCAATGCTATTTATATCAAGGTTAGTCAAGCTGCAGTTATTGATGTCTTGACGTGATTTGAAAAAGATTCCAGATCACTTGGTAGTGTTTTTGGAAAAATCTAATAAACATAGACACTTGGAAGCCCATCAAGGACACGTCAGGTTGTCAAGGTCAATTTCATTCAGGCAATATTACAGGCACCAGAGGACTTGGTTCTCTGTAAACAAGACCATCCTGGATTTTCTCAGCAATTACAAGACTTTTATTGCCCCAGTTAAAATAACCGCTCTTTTAGGTATTTTAAGTTTTTTAAAATTGATTCATTTATAATGTATGTTGGTTGCATCAGTTTTAGTTTAGTTGTATTTTAGTTTATATTAGTATTCTCACAGTTTTAATCCTTTATGTTTTAATAATTGTAATAAATGTACCTTTAATTATTTCTTTGCCAAACATATCAAATGCTGTTAAATGCAAGAACTAGCTCAATGGAATGGTCTTGAACCCGGTTTCCTGTGGGTTCTTTCCTCTTTGGTGCCTGCCTTTTATCATTTTTAGTTCTTTGTTTTACTATTCCCATTCCTGGTTTTAACATCATGCTGGAGTGGGTGTAAGCTCATGGACGAGTTACATTAAAACTCGAAATACGAGGCAGTTTTGTTACTGTCTCGGTCACCACCTAAATGCCCCGTCATCTAATTAGCGAAGCATGTGAATGGGTGAATGAGATTCCCACTGTCCCTACCTACTATCTAGTGAAACCACAGCCAAGGAAGAGAGCTTGGTAGCATCAGCAACGAAAGACCCTGTTGAGCTTGACTCCAGTCTGACACTGTGAAGAGACATGAGATGTGTAGACTAAGTCGGAGGACTTCTGGGGTTGCTGGTGAAACACCACCACTCTGATCATTTTTTCACTTACCCAGTGAGACAGGGAGGTGAGCCGCAAAGGGTGGGGTGGGTAAGAGAAAATAATTATTTCCACACATGGATTAGCACAGTTTCCTGAACCACAGACTTTCATTTCCAGAGTCAGCCAGAACACTGTATTGACACCTCAGATCTGTATTGCCTGTGTCCATCATGTACATATCCACTAGACAGCACATCATACAGCAGTGAATCAATAACTAAACATTAGAAACATCTGTCGCAATCAGAGGGGACCTAAAAAATCCAGTTCAAGTGAATTTCCTCCCATAATTTCAATGGCAGTCAGGATGTGGGTCCCACCCAGTGTAAACAGGCATGGTACGTCACTGCTCCCTATTAGTAACAAGATATCACAGGTCAAGCATCTCTGTCACAGTGGAACTTCAAACCAGCTACAATTAGACTCAAAGTAATCAATATAAGGACTAGAGGCGAGGTGATTTTTTTTTCCCTTTTATTCAGAGGGTGATGGGGGTCTGGAACTTATTGCCTGATAGGGTGGAGGAGGCAAAACACCTCATCAATTACTTGGATGTATACTGGAAGAGTTGCTATCTGCGGCACTATGGACCAAGTGGGATTAGGTTGGTAGCTCTAGTTGAATGTATCCTGTGTCACGAATTTTCTATGATTGAAGTGGAATGAATTTAAGCTACTCGTTGACTAGTTCACCCATAAAATAACATGAAAATCTTATGCTTTGTTAAAAGAGGTCTAAATAAATTTTTCATGGTGTTTTGAACCATATTTACTAACTGGCAAACAATCTGACCCTTAAATATTATGTATGCACATTTTAATGAGAATTTTTTAAGAATTCATTAATTTTTTATATTTCAGTTGTATCTGAATTATATGTACATGTTCCCAGCTTTTGAGTGCAATTTTTAAAAAAAAATGTACATTAACTTCTTGGGAAATGTCTATGGGAAATCTTTAATCTGAATGGCTGCTCAACGCACTCATTGGCATCACAGATGTTGGATGCCAGGTATCCCATTGAACTGACGTCACAAGAGAAAGACCTCTCATCAGAGATCACTTGATATTTAAGGGGACAATCACACACACCCCCCACCCTCAAATTCAGCTGCAAGGATCACTGACCAAAATATATTTGTAATGTAATGATAAATATATTCAAGGAAAAGATGCTCACTTACTTCATTCATATGTCCAACATACTAACCCTATTTAAGCTAGCAACATCATAAAAGAGGCAAACCATGCATTTAGGTTATGTTATACTGGAACCCAATGGAAAAACAGAATGCTACATACATACTGCAATGCTGGAAATCTGAAATAAAAACAGAAATGCTGATAAAACTCAGCAAGTCAGGTGACATCTACAGGATGATATATTAGAATGAAAGTTGTTATAAGATACAAGATGATTTAAGATGCAGAGAAATTTTGGTTGGTGGAGGGGGAGAGAATAAAAGAATGGAAGTCCGGAGAAATTAACTTTTTTTATCTGGAGATCAAATGACTATTATAGAATTGTACCAGCAGGTAACAGGCTCCTGCAAAATCCTCTGACTTTTTCTTAAATATAATAATAATGGCTGTTTTTAAATATGCCTCTTTTAAATATTAATATTGACCTTCAGATGGCTGAATAAAATCATAGATAATGGATTGTCACACAAATAAATTAACTTTTTCAGTTATTCCTCGACAGGAAATTTAAACCTACAATTTCACTTTCGATCAGGAGCAGATAAGTTTTACATCAATATCTGATCTGACCACATTTGCTCTTTTCTTCTCAACTCTCAACATATTTGAAAGAAACTTTCTGTCCCAAGCTTTCTTACTTATTCATTCATGACATGTGAACTTGCTTATAAGGCTAGTGTTTATTACCCTCCCCCAAATATCCTTGGATTGATGGCTTGCTCAGCCATTTCAGAGGGCAGTTAGAAGTTAACCACATTCCTGTGGATCTCGAGTCAAGTGCATACTGGATCAAGTATGGATGGCAGATTTCCTTCTACAAAAAGATTTGCGAACTCCATGCATTTAATTGCAATCCAGTAGTTTCATGATCAGATTTGTTTAATTACCCGAATTTAAATTCCCATCTGCTAACATGGGATTTGAACTTGCATCCAGATCTGGTAACATAACCACTAAGCTTCTATAACCAAGAAGCTCCAAACCATGGAAGATTGTGACTGGGACACATTTCTAACACAGCTCAAGAAGGTAACTCTGGGTGACCTTCCGGTCAATGAAGAGAGATAAGAAAGACCAAAGATTTGCTTGCCCTTTGCACTGTGGCCCTGAAGGACTGCAACAGGCTGAAGTTTTGTATCCACTGTATGGTTTTTCCCAATTGTTCTTTCTGAGCTCCAGCCAATGGGAAAGACAAAAATCCACAATAATGCCGATTTATTAAGTATTTATCCAGATCAGTTGTAGGGATTAAATGACATCAGCATACAGCAGTACTGCAAGGCTGAACAATTCGGTCCATAATATGATTAACAGCTGCAATAACAGCAAAGTCCAACACCTGCAGTCACTTGTGCAGTTGCTGGTGTCTAAGCAAATTGTTTGACTGAGTGAATCCCTTCCCACACTCACAGCAGGTGAATGGTCTCTCCCCAGTGTGAACTCGCCGGTGTGTGAGAACGTCTTTTTTGCTTTTAAATCTCTTCTCACAGATGGAACATTTAAAAGGTCTTTCATTGGTGTGAACAAGTTGGTGCTCAGTAAGATGAGATGACTGTGTGAATCCTTTCCCACACACGGCACAGGTGAATGGCCTCTCTCCAGTATGAACTCGCTGGTGTGTCAAAAGGTCAGATGAATCAGTGAATCCCTTCCCACACTCAGTGCAGATAAATGGCCTCTCCCCAGTATGAACTCGATGATGTCTCAGAAGGTGGGATGAACGAGTGAATCTCTTCCCACACATGGAGCAGGCAAATGGTCTCTCACCAGTGTGAACGCGCTGATGTTTACGTAGATGTTTCTTGCTTTTAAAGCTCTTTTCACAGTCAGAACATTTGAAAGGTCGGTCATCTGTGTGAACATGCTGGTGTGTCAAAAGATGGGATGAACAAGTGAATCTTTTTCCACACAAAGGGCAAATAAATGGCCTCTCTCCAGTGTGAGTGCGTACATGGGTCAACAGATCCTTTTTACTTTTAAAACTCTTCTCACAGTCAGAACATTTAAATGGTCTCTCATCAGTGTGAACAAGTTGATGTGTTAGAAGGTGGGATGACTGAGTGAATCCCTTCCCACAGATTGCACAGGTGAACGGTCTCTCCCCAGTGTGAGTGCGTTGGTGTATCAGCAGGTCTTTTGTGCTTTTAAAGCACTTCTCACAGATGGAACATTTAAAAGGTCTCTCGTCAGTGTGAACTCGCTGGTGTGTCATGAGGTTTGACAAAGCATTAAATCCCTTCCCACACTGTACGCATGTGAAAGGCCTTTCTCCAGTGTGAACACGCTGGTGAGTATGTAGGCTGGATGACTGGGTGAATCCCTTCCCACACACAGAGCAGGTGAATGGCCTCTCCCCAGTGTGACTGCGCCGATGAGTTTCCAGTTCAGATGGGTAACTGAATCCCTTCCCACAATCCCCACATTTCCACGGTCTTTCCGTGGCACGAGTAACCTTGTGCCTCTCCAGGTTGGAATATCAGTTGAAACCTCAGCGACGGAGAGATCAAGTGTACAGTCTCTCCTATGTGAATGCTGTGATGGTTTTCAGGCTGTGTAACTGGTGAAAGCACTTTTCATTTGCTACAGCAGTCTCATTCAAAGGTGAATGTGCATCTCAGTGATGTTGCTGATCCATTTTTTGAAATCTTTTCCCACAGAGAAAACAGGCAAACATTTCTCTTTCCAATTCAGGTCCCGATGAATTGAGCAATGCTGTCAGATCTTGATGTGATGCTTGGTTCAAGGTTAACTGCCTTCAAATCCTCCCCTTGAATAAAAAAAATCACAAAAGAAAATTTATGTATAGGTTAGAAATTAATATGCAGAGCAGAACATTACTTCCTTCTTTAATTCCTCAAACTCCTAAGTTTCCATTCCACATACTCTTTCTTCAGCTCATAGAATATAGAACAGTACAGCACAGGAACAGGCCCTTTGGCCCATGATGTCTGCGCCAAACACGACAGCAAATTAAACTAAATCTTTTCTGCCTGCACATGATCCATATCCCTCCATTCCTAGCATATTCATGTGTCTATCTGAAAGCCTGTTAAACACCACTATCACATCTGCTTCCATTACTCCTCCTGGCACCTGACACTCTCTGTGTAAAAAGCTTGCCCCACACATCACCTTTAAACTCTCCCCCTCTCACCTTAAATGCATGTCCTCCAGTATTTGACATTTTTACCCTGAAAAAAGGATTCTGACCATCTACCCTATCTATGCCTCTCATAATTTTCTAAATTTCCTTCAGGTCTTCCCTCAGCCTCTGATACTCCAGAGAAAACAGCCTAGGTTTGTCCAACCTCTCCATATGGTTCATAACCTCTAATCCAGGCAGCATCCCAGTAAAGCTCACCAGTGCCTCTACTTCCTCAGGAGGCTAAAGAAATTTGGTTTGTCCCCTTTGACTCTCACCAAGTTTTACCGATGCACCATAGAAAGCATCCTATCTGGAAGTATCATGGCTTGGTATGACAACTGCTCTGCCCAAGACCGCAAGAAGCTGCAGAGAGTTGTGGACACAGCCCAGCGCATCACGGACACCAGCCTCCTCTCCTTGGACTATGTCTTTACCTCTCGTTGTCTTGGTGTAGCAGCCAGCATAATCAAAGACCCCACCCACCCGGGACATTCTCTCTTCTCTCCTCTTCCATCGGGTAGAAGATACAGGACCCTGAGGGCACGTACCACCAGACTTAAGGACAGCTTCTACCCCACTGTGATAAGACTATTGAACAGTTCCCTTATACAATGAGATGGACTATGACCTCACGATCTACCTTGTTGTGACCTTGCACCTTATTGCCCTGCACTTTCTCTGTAGCTGTGACACTTTACTCTGTATTGTTATTGTTTTTACCTGTACTACATCAATGCACTCTGTACTAACTCAATGTAACTGCACTGAATTGACCTGTACAATCGGTTTGTAAGACAAGCTTTTCACTGTACCTCGGTACAAGTGACAATAATAAACCAATACCAATACCAATCTCTTCTGTACCCTTTCCAAACCTTCCACATCCTTTCTGTAAGAGGGCAACCAGAATTGCACACATCCTGAACAGGATTCTTCTAATTTGCTTTTTCTCTCTCCCTGAAGGTACCTGGAAGTTCCACACCCATGAGTTCCCCTTCCTCTTCTCCTGTGAAGGTGCCGACAGACATATGTTCCCTTCTTTCTCCCATCCTGAAGCCTCTCCAGTTTCTGGCAATGGTCTCTCCATGACCAATCTGCATTTTTCTTTGATGCACACATTCCCTGGCCCTCCCTTTTTCATAAAATCATTTGGCATAAATTGAGGTCATTCAGCTTTTTGTGCATGTGAAGTTCAGTGAAAAATATCCAATCATCACCAATTCCTTGGAATTCCGAGCCTGTGATCGCTCAAAATGGAGGAGACTCATACTGAGAACCTTCGGTCCATGTGTCAGGAGCATACTAATGCCCAGTGTAAGTGGTATGAAGTGCGTACCACCTCCAATACTACAAACCATCGGCCACCAATCACCTTCTGTTCCACCTGTGGCACAATGTGTAGGCTCATTGGTCACCATAGCACTGACAAATAGAATGGAAGCAAGTTATTCTTGACCCCAAAGGACCATCAAAGAAGATCCATTTCCAAAGCCCGTTTCCCCCAAAAGCTGGAAAATGCTGTTGTTGATGTATTTATCTAATTCTGAATCTCAGAGTTAAAGTTGTATTTGTTTCCAACACCCTTTTATGCAATACATTCCAGATGCTGCATTAAAACCTCACCTCCCCCTTGCTTTTCTCAGAATTATTTTAAATCTGCTTCCTCTAGTTACCAACCCTCCTGCCAGTGGGGGGAATAAAAAATCTTCCTGTTTTCCACTTCAAAACCACTTAAAACACACCTCTATAAAATCTCCTCTTAACCTTATCAACTGCAAGGACAGAATGCTGGATTATCTTGCCTGCCCACTTAACTCATTTGTGTCATTCTGCTAAATCTCCGATGTTCAATTCCAAGGGTCTTCCTTGAATTAGAAAGCATAGATTGAGGCTTTATGCCTCATTGTAGATGTCACCCAATTTAGTTTCATTCAATTGTTTGCCCCATAATCCCACAATTTATGATGATACAAAGATTGGTGGAATTGTGGATAGTGTAAGAAGATTGCCAAAGGATACAGTGGGATATAGATCAGTCCTAGAAATGGGTGGAGAAATGGCAGATGGAGTTTAATCCAGCCAAGTGTGAGATGTGCACTTTGGGAGATCAAATGTAAAAGGACAGTACACTGTTAATGGCAGGACCCTTAACAGTGTTGATGTACAGAGGGATCTTGGGGTCCAAGTCCATAGCTCCCTGAAAGTGGCTGCACTGGATGATAGGGTGGTAAAGGCGGCATATGGCATGCTTGCCTTTATTTGTCGAGGCATTGAGTTCAAGAGTCAGGAAGTTATCTTGCAACTTTATAAATCTGGTTAGGCTGTATCTGGAGTATTGCGTTCAGTTCTGATTGCTCAATTATGGGAAGGATGTGGAGGCTTCGGAAAGGGTGCCAAAGGGGTTTACTAGGATGTCATGTGCTATAAGGAGAAGTTGGACAAATTTGGTTTGTTTTCTCTAAGCAGCAGAGACTGAGGAGAGACCTGATAGAAATTTATAAGATTATGAGAAACATAGAGAGAGTAGATAGCCAGTATCTTTTTTCCCAGGGTCGTAATGTCTAATACTCAAGGGCATGTATTTAAAGTGAGAGGGGGCAAGTTCAAAGGAGATGTGCGGGGCTAGTATTTTTTTTACAGAGAATGGTGGGTGCCTGGGATGCTCTGCCAGGGGTGGAATTGGAGGTAAATATGATAGAGGCATTTAAGAGGCTCTTAGATAGGCACATGAAGGTGCAGAGAATGGAAGGATATGGATATCGTGTAGGCAGATGTGATTAGTTTAATTAGGTGCTTAATTACTAGTTTAATAAGTTCGGCACATCATCGTGGGCCAAAGGGTATAGGCTTTGCTATGTATACATGGACGTTAGCATTTAATTACTACTTCAATTCATTCAGCACAACATCATGGGCCAAAGGGCCCGTACCAGTGCTGTACTGTTCTATGTTCACTCATCTTCTCAGTGGCCAATGTTTTCATGACAGTCCAGAAGTTTTGTGGTCATCTTCCTTAATTTAAAAAGTGCAGACTTATTTAAATTTTAACAATAAATTAATCAGTCGCCAAACAATATGAAGGCATGGTAGTGTAGTGGGCAGGTACAGTAGTGTAGCAGTTAGCGTAACATTATCACAGCACTAGCGACCCGGGTTCAATTCTGGCCACTGTCCGTAAGGAGTTTGTACGTGGTCCCCATGATCACATGGGTTTCCTCTGGGTGCTCCGGTTTCCTCCCACATTCCAAAGACGTACGAGTAGGAAGTTGTGGGCATGCTATGTCGGTGCCGGAAGCATGGCGACACTTGCGGGCTGCCCCCCAGAATATTCTACGCAAAGATGCATTTCATTGTGTTTCAATGTACATGTGACTAGTAAAGAAATCTTATTTTATACCTCTTGATCTTTTGACCAAGCCACTGGATCTCACGAATCAGCTTCTGATCAGCTTGCCCTGGCAAATACAAGTATTCCAAGACTGTAGTCTTTGGCAGAGGTCAAATCCATTATTTTTAAAGATGTACCACTCGGCTTCATCCAAAGCATTTTACAAATATTTTAAAGGCAAGAGGGTAACAAAGGAAAGAGTGGAACCCATGAGGAACCAAAGCACATTTCCACCTGCATTCACGATGGAGAAGGACATTATAGTTGCAGAATTCAGGGAGAGGATGGTGAAAGTCTAGAACAAATTACCAAAAAAGAGGAGCTGTAGCATGATGTAAAGCTGGATAAATCCCCAGGGCCTGATGAAACATATTGCAGGCTGCTATAGAAGACAAGGGAGGAGACTGCTGCGGCTCTGATGAAAATCTTCAAATCGTTAGCTACAGAAGAGGTGCCAGATGACCTGAGCATGGCAAATATGGTGCCTCTATTCAAAGGCGACAAAGGGGATTGACGAGGCAGAGCGATGGATATTATATACATGGACTTTAGCAAGTTCTTTTGACAAGGCCCTGCATAGTCTGGAAGTTAGATCACGCGGGATCCAGAGTGAACTCGCCAATTAGATACAAAATTAGCTTGGTGGAAGAGGGTTGTTTTTCAGATTGGAGGCCTGTGACTCGTGGTGTGCTACAGGGATTGGTGCTGGCTCCACTGTTGTTTGTCATCTATATTAATGATTTGGATGAGAACGAACTTGGCATAGTTAGTAAATTTGTGGATTAGTGGAATAGATAAAACTCTTTGCTGTTTACTAAGATTACAATGGGATCTAGGTCAACTGGGGAAGTGGGCCAAATGGTAAATGGAATTTAACTCCAACAAATGCACTTTGTAAGTTAAACCAGGGTATCACTTACACGGTAAATGGCAGGCCCTGGAGTGTGTTGTACAACAGAGACGCCTAAGGGTACAGGTACATAGCTCCCTGAAGCGGAGATATTGGTGGTGAAGAAGGCATTGGGCACACTTGCCTTGGTTGGTCAGGGCATTAAGTACAGGAGTTGGGATGTCATGTTACAAATGGACAAGTTGAGACCACACTTAGAGTACTGTGTGCAGTTCTGGTTGCCTAGCTATAGGAAGGATGTCATGAAGCTGGATAGGGTGCAGAAAAGATTCACAAGGACGTTATCGGGACTGGAGAGCTTGGGTTATAAGCAGAGGCTGGGACTTTATTCTCTGAAGTGAAGGAGGCTAAGAGTACAGCTTTTAGAGATATCTGAAATTATGAGGGGCATAGATAAGGTAAATGGTCACAGTCCTTTTCCCCAGTCTAAAAGTTCTGGGCATGCCACGTTGGCACCAGAAGCGTGGCGACACTTGCAGGCTGCCCCCAGAACACTCCTTACAAAAGATGCATTTCACTGTGTATGTGTGGCTAATAAAGAAATCTTATCTTATCTGTGTAAAAAAACTTGACTCGCACATCCCTTTTGAACTTACCTCCTCTCACCTTAAATGCACGCCCTCTTAGAATTATACATATCGACCCAGGGAAAAAGATACTGGCTGTCTATTCTATCTATGCATCTTATAAACTTCTATCAGGTCTCCCCTCAGCCGCTCCAGAGAAAACAACCCAAGTTTGTCCAAACTCTCCTTATAGTACATGCCCTCTAATCCAGGCAGCATCCTGGTAAAACTCTTCTGCACCCTCTCCAAAGCTTCCACATCCTTCCTGTATTGGGGCAACCAGAATTGAATGCGGCCTAACCATAGTTTTATAAAGCTGCAATGTAACTTCTCGACTCTTGAACTCAAGTGCTTCCACTAATAAAGGCAAGCATGCCATATGCCTTTTTTACCACCTATCAATGTGCAGCCACTTTTAGAGAACTATGGACTTGGACCCCTGGATCCCTCTGCACACCAACACTGTTAAGGGTCCTGCCATTAACTGTGTACTGCCTCTTTTCATTTGATCTCCCAAAGGCGAAGTCCCAGAGGACTAGAAGGTAGCCAATGTCATTCCTTTGTTTAAGAAGGACAGTAGGGATAACTCAGCAAATTGAAGGCTGGTGAGCCTGACATCAGTGGTAGGGAAGCTACTGAAGAGGGTTCTTGGGGACAGGATATATTCGCATTTGGAAAGGCGTAGACTTATTAGGGATAGTCAGCATGGCCTTGTGTGGGGTCGACCACATCTTACGAATTCAACTGAGTTTTTATGAGACCAGTGGATGTTGTCTAATGTGGACTTAAGAAAGGCATTAGGGAAGGTGCCGCATGGTAGTCTGATCCACAAGATGGGATGCATGGGATCCTCTATGACTTGGTAAACTGGATTCAAAATTAACTTGGCCATAAAGGACACAGGGTAGTGGTGGTGATATGTTTCTCTGACTGGAAGTCTGTGACCAATGGTCTTCCACAGGGATCAGTGCTGGGACCTCTGTTGTTTCTAATGATTTGGATGAAAATGCAGATGGGCTGATCAATAAGTTTTCAGACAAAACAAAAATTAATGAAGTTGTGGATAGTGGAAGAAGATTATCAAAGGATACAACAGAATATTGGTCACTTGCAGATAAGGACGGAGAATTGGCCAACTGAGTTTAATCCAGACAAGTGTGAAGTGTTGCACATTGGGAAGTCAAATGTAAGGGGAAAGTATACAGTAAATGGCAGGACCCTTAGGAGCACTGATGGGCAATGGGACCTTTCGGTGCAGGTCCTTATCTTCCTGTAGATAGGGTGGTGAAGAAGGCAAATAACATGCTTGCCTTCACTGTTCAGGGCACTGAGTATAAAAATGAGGAAGTCATGTTGCAGCTGTATAAGGCCACATTTGGAGTATTATTTGCAGTTCTGGTCACCATATTACACAAAAGATATGGAGGTTTTGGAGAGGGTGCAGAAGACGTTCACCAGTATGTTGCCTGGATTACAGAGTCTTAGCTACAAGGAGTGGTTCGACAAACTTGGATTGTTTTCTCTGGAGCATCGGAGGCTGAGTGGTGACCTGATTGAAGGATAACTGTTAACTTTTTTATATTGAGGTCTGCGGAATAAATATTTAGTTTTATTTGGGTCAGGTGGGAGTGAATGACACAACTTTAGCAAACACACAATAGACTACAGGCAGACTAAATTCTGGATATCACTCCTTTGGAAAAACATATTGATTCTGGAAGGAGGACATCAAGGATTAAGACTGGACCAAGTTTTAAACTACAAGATTATGGAAACTAATACTGTATTTCATAACATTTGGGTGATTTTTAAAGTATTAAGGGAATTAGTAAAATAAGGAGAAACCATTTCAACTAGCTGTAGAGTCAGACAGAGGACACATTCTAAGAAGAGCCAAGAAGTGAGGAAACATTTCCATCGGCAAAGTTGATAGGAGTTATACATCATTTCAGCAATAGCCATTTGAAGCAAACCTTTAATTTTAAATCTGAGATTGGAAGACGTTTGTTACTCAAACCTATTAAACCTATTATGGGACAAAGGCTGAAATCACACTTTGGGCGCAATTACATGGAATAAACTCCCAAGAGTGACTGGCAAACTCAAGCCTTGAACTGTGCATTATTGTGCCACTGTGTGGTTGAAGGTTTCACACCTCCATCAGTGCATGATATCTCTACGGCCAAATACCCTGCCAATATTTAAATACACGAGAATTCTCCTTGGCATTTCCAATTATCCTCACGAGAGTGGCGAGCCGTTTTCTTGAACTGCTGCATCGTGGTGTTAGGTTGGAAATTCCAGGGTTTAAACGCAGCAACCATGCCCGGTGTGGACCGGAACCTAGGACAAGAGCTGACGCAACTGCTGCCCGCAGTCAATCAAATCAACCAGCCAATCGCCTCCTCTCTGGCTCACTGGGACCCCCCCCCCCGAGGCCGCACCCACTCTTTGTTCCGTCACCAAATGGTTATGCACGTGCCCCTCTCCCTTTCTCCCGCAAATGGCGGCCAACTGCCAGCTCAGCTGGTCGAACAGGCCCGACATCGCACTACCAAACGCAGAAACCACAGGCTCCTATCCTGGACCCGAAGCCTGCACCAGGAGGTAATAACGATTTTCACCCCACCCGTAAAGCCACATCCTCGCCCCAAGCCTTCCGTTTCCTACCAGCTGCCCATCCACCGTTCCACCTCAGTCCGTCTTCAGCAGCCGCAGTGCGCATGCTCTGTGCGCCAGCGCACTGGGCTCCTGCAGTTACATAGGGCAGTTTCTGCCTCACGCTGAACTCTGGGTAAACACACCGCCATTGAGAGCAAAGGCAGTTTACAAATGAAGATCAGATCTTTACTGTCTTTAAGACCGGTATTAAGATGCCGGCAGACTGTTTATTAGCACACCACAAGTATGAAACGAAGAACGAAAACTATGACAAAATCAATAGTATAAATCAATATAAAATAAATATTGGGCAATAGAGTGGCGCCGCCTCACAGCTCCAGCGACCCGGGTTCAATCCTGACCTCTGGTGCTGTATGTGTGGCGTCTGCACGTTCTCCCATGACCTGGTGGGTTTCCTCCCACAATCAAAAAACGTGGGGATTGCGATCAACAACCCGAATCCTGATGTAGGGTTTGCACCCGAAACGTCGACAATTCCTTTCCTCTCACAGATGCTGATCGACCCGTCGAGCTCCTCCAGCAGATTGATTGTTGCTCCAGATTCTACCATTTGCATTCTCGTGGGTGCCCCGGACTGGTCGGCTAGCTAGCCTCTGTAAATTACCCCTGATTTGTTGATGATTAGTAGAATTTGAGGCGGGGATAAACTAGGCTAGCAAAGGAATAGTATAAAATGGGGGCTTGATGTTTCTATGAAAACAAAAATGCTGTGAAAATTTAGCAGATTAGGCAGTATGTATGACGTTGGACATGAGAAAGCATTTAATTAAGGAAAGAAGCCTGAAAAAGGGGAGAAGAGGGACAGAGAAGGATTATGATAGACTGGGAACTAGGGAGCTATATAAAAAAGAAAATTAGAAAGGGGATTATAATAGAATAGTGGAAGGTGTTATGGTCAAAGGATGAAGAATAATTTGGATATGACTGAGAGAGCTGCAGAGGAAACACCTCCAGAAGACAGCAAAGACTTTAAATAGGAGGCAGAGGGTGATGGCAGAGGGTTGTTTTTGCGATTGGATGCCTGTGGTGGTGGTCCCACAAGGATCAATGTTGAGATCCTTGTAGGTTGTAACATGTGAATGACTCGGATATTGATGTGGAAGGCAAAATCGGTAAATTTGTGGATGACACGAAGTTTGGCAGAATTGTTGACAGGTTATAGAATCATACAGCAAGGAAACTGGCCCAACAGGCCCATGCTGATCAAGTTGCCCATCTAAGCTTGTCCCATATCCCTTTAACCTTACCTAGCCATGTACTGTCCAAGTGTCTTTTAAATGTTGTTAATGTACCTGCCTCAACCATTTCTTCTGGCAGCACTTTCCATATATCGACCACACCCTGGGTGAAAAAGTTACCCCTCAGGTTCCTATTACATCTCTCACCTTAAACCTATGCCCTCTAGATTTCGATTTCCCAACTGTGGGGAAAAAGACTGTATGCGTTCACCCTATCTATGCCCCTCATGATTTTATACACCTCTATAAGATCACCCCTCATTCTACGCTCCAATGCATGTCCTAACCTGCCCAACCTCTCTCTCTAACTCAGTCCTCAAGTCCTGGCAACATTAGCGTAAATCTCTGCACTCTTTCCAACTTAATGGCATCTTTCCTATAGCAAGGTGACCAAAATGGAACACAATATTTCAAATGCCATGAATATTGAGTTTTCCAATTTTAGGTTACCCTGTTTTATTCCCCCTTCCCTCCCACCCCAACTCTCTCTCTGGTCCTCCCATTTTTGTCCCCTTTCCCTAATAACCCCTGGCCCTCCTTCTCTCATCTTCATCCCCCTCTTGGTTTCATCTTCCCACACACACAGTTCACCCACAGGTCCTCCCCCTCCCCACCCAATCCAGTGCTGGTTCCAACTGCCATTCACCTCTCCCCTAATGGTTCCCATTCGCACCTCCTTTACTTATCAGAAGTCAGCTCTGTCAGTGCTTTGTGTTCCTGCTTATCAGCTCTCTCCAATTTTCACACTACCCTACCCCCACCTTGCTCCATCTGTTTTTTTTCCCTTTTTCCTCTTTCCTCTCTCTTTGTCCACCTCCATCTATCACTCATCAGCCACTGTCTCCCAGCTCCACCCCTGCACCCTTCCCCTACTTGACACTACCTGCCTGTCATCTTACACCCCTACTCAGTTCACCAATCACCTCAGACTCCTTTCTCACCACTCCCCTTCTCCTCTTTATACTGGCCATCTTGCCTCTCCAAGTCCTGATGCAGGGTTTCAATCCAAAACATTGACAATTCCTTTCCTTCCACAGATGCTACTCAACCCACTGGAGTTCTGCCAGCAGATTGTTGCCTCAGCTGGGTTACTATGTGGAGTTCACTAAAGTATAGGATGGATTTACAGTACTGGAGAGTGTGCAGAGGAGATTCAGCAGGATGTTGCTTGGAATGAGGAGAGACTAGAGAAGCAATGTCTTTTCTCCCATGAGTGGGGTGGTTAAGAGACGACATAATTGAGGTATTCCACATTGAGAGGTATAAGTAAGGCAGACCGGGGACGGCATGGTAACGTAGCGGTTAGCGTGACACTATTACAGCGCCAGCAATCGGGGTTCAATTCCCGTCGCTGTCTGTAAGGAGTTTGTACGTTCTCCCGTGTCTGCGTGGGTTTCCTCCGGGTGCTCCGGTTTCCTCCCACATTCCAAGAACGTACCAGTAGGTTAATATGGGTTTAAAATGGGCGGCACAGACTCGTTGGGCCGCAAGGGCCTGTTACCACGCTGTAAATAGAATTTAAATTTAAAATTGCCCCTTAAGTTTTTCCTTTTTTTAATATAAGGTTTTTATTACAAGGTTTTGTTTTATAAGGTTCTTTTTTTTTATATAAGTTTTTTATATGTTCTCATCGGGAAATAGTGGGGGCAGGACTGCGCAGGCGTGACGTCAGCAGGTAAAGCGCGGGCAGTTTAAAAAGCAAACCGCCACATCCAGCGGGCAGCGTCGGAGCGGGCAGTGGACTGAGTGGGAGCTGAGTGGTTGGGCTTTGGCTCAAGGGGCTTAGGCCCTAAAGAGGCGAGGAAAGGTAGGTGACTTGAGTAAAGGAAGGAATATGAGTGCAATTTCCTGTACTCGGTGTCAGATGTGGGAGTGTCCGGAGCCTCCCTGCCTCCGGGAAGGCTACATCTGCACCTGTGTGTTGAGCTGCAGCTCCTGAGGGACCATGTTAGAGAACTGGAGATGAAGCTCGATGACCTTCATCTGATCAGGAAGAATGAGGAGCTGATAGAAGAGTTATAGGCAGTTGGTCACACCGGGGCCACAGGAGTCAGGCAAATGGGTCACAGTCAGGAAGGGGAAGGGAAAGAGTCAGGTACTAGAGAGTACCCCTGTGGCTGTACCCTTTGACAATAAGTACTCCTGCCTGAGTACTGCTGGGGGAGACAGCCTAACTGGGGAAGCAACAATGGCAGTGTCTCTGGCAAAGAGTCCGGCCCTGTGACTCAGAAGGGTAGGGAAGGAGAGAGGAGGGCAGTAGTGATAGGGGACTCTATAGTTAGGTGGGCAGCCAGGCAATTCTGTGGACACAGGAGAGAAACTCAGAAGGTAGTTTGCCTCCCAGGTGCCAGGGTCTGGGATGTTTCAGATCGCGTCCAAGATATCCTGCAGAGGGAGGGAGTGCAGACAGAGGTCGTGGTACATATTGGTACCAACAACATAGGTAGGGAAAGGGATGAGGTCCTGAAAAAAGACTATAGGGAGTCAGGAAGGAAGTTGAGAAGCAGGACCTCAAAGGTAGTAATTTCAGGAATACTGCCTGTGCCAAGTGACAGTGGGTATAGGAATAGAATGAGGAGGAGATTAAATGTGTGGCTGAGGGATTGGAGTAAGGAGCAGGGATTCAGTTTTCTGGATCATTAGGGCCTCTTTTGGGGCAGGTATGACCTGTACAAAGAGGACAGGTTGCACTTGAATCCCAGGGAGACCAATATCCTGGCGGGGAGGTTTCCTATGGCTACTGGGGGGAGTTTAAACTAGAATTGTTGGGGAGTGGGATCCAAACTGGAGAGACCGACGAAGAGGTGTTTGGCTCTCAAATAGAGAAAGCTAACAGTAGGTACGAGAGGGATAGGCAGGTGATAGAGAAGAGACATGCTCAGACTGGTTTGAGATGTGTCTATTTTAATGCAAGGAGTATTGTGAACAAGGCAGATGAGCTTAGAGCTTGGATAAATACTTGGAGCTATGATGTGGTGGCCATTACAGAGACTTGGATGGCTTCAGGGACTGGAAAGGTTGCTTCAAGTGCTGGGTTTTAGATGTTTCAGAAAGGACAGGAAGGGAGGCGGAAGACGTGGGGGAGTGGCACTGTTGATCAGAGAGAGTGTCACGGCTGCAGAAAAGGTGGACGTCATGGAGGGACTGTCTACGGAGTCTCTGTGCGTGGAAGTCAGGAACAGGAAAGGGTCAATAACTTTACTGGGTGTTTTTTATAGGCCGCCCAATAGTAAAAGGAATATTGAGGAGCAGATAGGGAAGCAGATCCTAGAAGGGTGTGATAATAACAGTTGTTGTGATGGGAGATATTAATTTCCCAAACATCGATTGGCATCTCCAGACAGTGAGGGGTTTGGATAGGGTGGAGTTTGTTAAGTGTGTTCAGGAAGGATTCTTGACAGTGTGTAGATAGGCCTACAAGAGGAGTGGCTGTGCTTGATTTGGTATTGGGAAATGAACCTGGTCAGGTGGCAGACCTCTCAGTGGGTAAGCATTTTGGAGACAGTGATCATAGGAAGATATTTAATTGGGGTAAGGCAAATTATGAGGCTATAAGGTGAGAACTTGGGAGTGTAAATTGGGGTGATATTTTTAAAGGGAAATGTACTATGGAGATGTGGTCGATGTTCAGGGATCTTTTGCAGGATATCAGGGATAAATTTGTCCCGGTGAGGCAGAGAAGGAATGGTAGGGTGAAGGAACCATGGGTGATGAGAGAGGTGGAACAACTAGTTAGGAAGAAGGCGGCAGCATACATAAGGTGTAAGCAGCAAGGATCGGACAGGGCTCGTGAGGAATATGGAGTAGCAAAGGAAGGAGCTTAAGAAAGGGCTGAGGAGAGCGAGAAGGGGACATGAAAAGGCTTTAGCGAGTAGGGTTAAGGAGAATCCCAAGGCTTTTTTCTCGTACATAAAGAGCAGAAGGATGGCTAGGGTAAAGGTAGGTCTGGTTAAAGACAAAAGTGGGAGGATGTACTTGGAAGCTGTGGAAGTGGGTGAGGTTCTCAATGAATACTTCTCTTCAGTATTCACCAACGAGAGGGGTCTTGATGATGCTGAGAACAATGTAGGTGAGGGTAATGTTCTAGAGTATGTAGATATCAAGAGAGAGGATATGTTGGAGTTGTTAGAAAATATTAGGACAGATAAGTCCCCAGGGCCTGGTGGAATATTCCCCAGGCTGCTTCGTGAGGCGAGGGAGGAGAGTGCTGAACCGTTGGTTAGGATCTTTGAGTCCTCGTTGTCAAAGGGGATGGTACTGGAGGATTGGAGGGTGGTGAATGTTGTCCTCTTGTTCAAAAAAGGTAGTAGGGATAGTCCAGGGAATTACAGACCTGTGAGCCTTACATCTGTGGTGGGTAAGCTTTTGGAAAGGATTCTAAGAGATAGGATCTATGAGCATTTGGAGAAACATGGACTGATTAGGGACAGCCAGCATGGCTTTGTGAGGGGAAGATCTTGCCTCACAAGCCTGATAGGGTTCTTTGAGGAGATGACCAGGAAGATTGATGAGGGTAGTGCAGTGGATGTGGTCTACATGGACTTTAGTAGGCGTTTGACAAGGTTCCACATGGTAGGCTTCTTCAGAAGGTCAGAGGCCAAGGGATCCGGGGAAGCTTGGCTGTGTGGATTCAAAATTGGTTTGCCTATAGAAAGCAGAGGGTTGCGGTGGAGGGAGTGCATTCGGATTGGAGGGCTGTGACTAGTGGTGTCCCGCAGGGATCAGTTCTGGGACCTCTACTTTTTGTGATATTTATTAACGACTTAGATGAGGGGGTGGAAGGCTGGGTTAGTAAATTTGCAGATGACACAAAGATTGGTGGTGTTGTGGATATTGATAGAAGCTTGCAGAGGGATATTGATAGGATGCAGAGCTGGGCTGACAAGTGGCAGATAGAGTTCAATCCAGAGAAGTGTGAGGTGGTACACTTTGGAAGGACAAACTCCAAGGCAGAGTACAAGGTAAATGGCAGGATTCTGGGCAGTGTAGAGGAGCAGAGGGATCTGGGGGTTCATATCCACAGATCACTGAAAGTTGCCTCACAGGTGGATAGGGTAGTTAAGAAAGCTTATGGGATGTTAGCTTTCATAAATTGGGGGATCGAGTTTAAGAGCTGCGAAGTAAAGCTTTACAAAACTCTGGTTAGACCACACTTAGAGTACTGTGTCCAGTTCTGGCCGCCTCATTATAGGAAGGATGTGGAGGTGTTGGAAAGGGTGCAGAGGAGATTTACCAGGATGCTGCCTGGATTAGAGAGTATAGATTATGAGGAGAGACTAAAGGAGCTAGGGCTGTTCTCGTTGGAAAGAAAGGGGATGAGGGGAGACAATGATAGAGGTATACAGGATATTGAGAGGAATAGAGTGGACAGCCAGTGCTTCTTTCCCAGGGTGCCAATGCTCAAAACAAGAGGACATGGCTTTAAGGTATTGGGTGGGAAGTTCAAGGGTGATGTCAGAGGGAGGTTTTTCACCCAGAGAGTGGTTGGTGCATGGAATGCGCTGCCAGGGTGGTGGTGGAGGCTGATACATTGGACAAATTCAAGAGATTGTTAGGTCAGCATATTAGGAATTTAAGTTAGAGGGATATGTGGGAGGAAGGGGTTAGATAGTCTTAGGTGTGGTTTGAAGGGAGGCATAACATGGTAGGCCAAAGGGCCTGTATTGTGCCGTATTGTTCTATGGTTCAAAAGCAAAAGAGCTGAATGCACTGATGCAGAACAGGACTGCTCAGCATGCATAGTATAAGTGGGCATTGACAAAGATAGAATATGCTGGTGGAAACTGGACTCACTGGTATACCAAGAACCTTCATCTAACATTGATTTGAAGCTTCAGTTGGCAGTTCAAAGGCCCATTATTTGCATTTGCAAAGCTAGTGATCAGGGTAATTGATTGCATTGTGGTGCAAGGATACGGCAAAGATAAATGGCCATGTTGAACAAAAGGAAAAAGTGGGCAGTGCTCAAAGAGCCCCAGTGACGGGCAAAAATGAAAGTGGTTTTGCCCAGGTGTTGCAATCGGAAACAAACCAAGAGTTTTATATTGGAATCTGGTTCTTCTGTTCAAATGAGTCCAAGCTGATCATCAACTACCTAACTGATCTATTTTACTCCCGCCACATTTCCACCAACTCCCCTCAGACTCTATCACTCATCTACACACCAGGGGCAATTTATTTTGGCCAGTTAACCTATCCACCCTTGAAGAATTCTGCTCACAAAGATCTAGCCAACGCTATGGAGGATTGTGGTGTGCAACAACAGATGAAGCTGGCTGATCAGTCAGTTACACAGATGAATGTTCACGGACGACAAACCAGGAAGTAAAAAAAATTTTAATTAAAATTACATATTTTCTTGATCAAACAAAAATTCTGATAAATGAGATTATGGTGGATGAATTACCATAAACTTTGAAAAGCAAAATTTTCAAAACAACCATTGTATTTTTAAATTATTAATGGAATTAGAATCTATAGGCCAGACCTGACATGCAACTATTTGCTGGTGGCAAACCATCATATTGTTTCTACAGTTGTGCCTCTGGGACATTTTTCCAGTGGGAGGCTGATCGCAGTGGACTGACAAAACCCTGCACAGACCGTCAAGGTTGCTCCATCTGTTCACTGTCAATTTTTTTTTAAACAAACAGTGTCAGAACATTTTTGAAATTGTATAGGCTACCATAGCTACAACCTAATTAAATAGCTACAGGAGAACAGTTTTAGGGATAGAGTGCAGAGGTCTGAATGACTTTTGCGGCATGTGCATGTTGGGTTAGCAAAGGCCAGTAAAACATCTGTGAACTCTAGAACATAGAATAGTACAGCACAGGAACAGGACCTTCAGCCACGATGTCTGTGTTGAGCATGATGCTAAATTAAGCTAAATCTCTTCTGCCTGCACATGATCCATATCCCTTCAGTCCCTGCATATTCATGTGCCTATCTAAAAGCCTCTTAAACACCGCTATTGTATCTGCTTCCACCAGTATCCCTGGGAGCCCTTCCAGATACCTACTATTCTTTGTGTAAAACAAAACTCCCCCCACCCCCATATCTCCATTAAACTTTCCTCCTCTCACCTTAAATGCACATCCTCTTATACCAAACTTCTACCCTGGGAAAAAGATTCTGTCTACCCTATCTTCGCCTCTTATAATTTTATAAACTTCTATCAGGTCTCTCCTCAGCCTCCGATGCTCCAGAGATAGCAAACCCAAGTCTGTCCAACCTCACCTTCGAGCTCTAATCCAGACAGCATCCTGGTAAACCTGTACCCTTTCCAAAGCCTCCACATCCTTCCTGTAATGGGGTGACCAGAATTGCACACGATACTGGGGATGGGGTTGGGGATTGTGGGGGCGGGGAAGACACCCCAGTGAAGGAAGATTATTTGTTCAACTAATTTGCCGAACTTGCATTGTTGCCTGATTGAATGAATAATAGAAGATTGAAATGTGTTGAGTTTAAACTATCACAACAGATAACTAGTCTTTGTGTACTTACTATTGAGTTCAGGTAGTTTGTGGAATTGTTTCAGATAATCATGAACCTATGTCAGACAGTAATGAATAACAGCTGTGACAACAATCTACTCACAACTGGTGTTTTCTATAAAGCCACCTTTCGGAAGGCAAAGCCAGAGAGCAGCCAGCATTACCTCAATATGGAGACACAAATTGGTAACTGGAACCATAGGCTGATAGTTTTCTTTTCTAATTTAAGCTTGCAAACCGAGATATAGAGATGTTGGAAAACTGGTTGTACATCAGAAACTACAATGAAATGCAGCAATCCAATTGTCTCACAATAATCCATGAATCTATTGTTAGCAAATTGATTCGTGCCACCAGAGCCAAGATTAAAAAGCTTGTGAGCTACTAAGCTTGTCTCCTTGTTTATTATGGGACATTACTGAAAACAGATAAATATAAGGAAGTATTGACTTAGATCAGTAATGGTACAAACCCATTAGTATTGGCTAAATGCCAGCTGCAATAGATAGGATGTTACATTTCCAACAGAAACTGGGAATTTTCATTGGCTTGCAAGCAATGACAGCACGATGCCTGTCTTTAGAAAAATACACAAGCAAATAGTATTTTCAGAAATGAACAATGTTTTCTCATTTGCTAGCCTCCTGAGAGCTAGATAATGGTGCATTTGGAACAGTGGTCAGGGCGTGAGTTAGCACTGGAGCTCTGAATTCCCGGGAGAACCCAAAGACACCCATATCCCGTTGAATTTCAAGATTTTTCCAGCACCAAGAAAAAATACTCCTTTCCATTTTTCCGACCAAAGTGAATGACAACATTTTTTTCTATTTTATATACCATCTGCTCCATCCTTACCTGTCCATACTCCCTCAAAGCTTCTCCAGATCCTCCTTTCAAATTACTTTGCCACCATCTTCTATTTCATCAGCAAAATTAGATACGATACAGAAACAGGTCCTGGGAAGAGCTCAGCGGGTCAGGCAGCAACTGTGGAGGCAAAAAGGTGCAAGTCGACATTTCAGGTCAAGACCCTGCACCTGGATTGAGAGGGAACAGGAAAGATTGCAAGTATATACGTAGCAGTAGATAGGGTGTTGGGATAAAGGCTGGAAGATGATAGATGGAACCAGATGGAGCAGGGATGACGGGCAGATGGAACCAGGTGGGGGGGAGAAGAAATCTAGAACAGGCAAGTGTGTGTGAGAAAAGAGACTGTAGGTGTGGGTTACCTGAAATTGGAAAATCCAGTACTCATACCATTGGGTTGTAAGCTACCACAGTGCAATATGAGATGTTCTTCCAATTTGCATTTGGTCTCTCCGTAGCAAAGGACAGACAGGTCAGTGTGGGAGTGGGAAGGAGAGTTAAAATGATATGCATCCAGAAGCTTGAGATGGCCACTGCGGCTGGTCACAAGTACTCATCTAAACAGTCGCCTTTTCTACACTCTCCTCCCACACACACACACACGTCCAGTAAGTTCTCCCCTTGTTCATCCCTCCCACACCCTACCCCCACCCAATTCCATCTGGCTCCACCTATAACCTACCAGCCCATCTCACCCCCCTCCCTGCCCTCATTTGGTTCCATCTATCCATCACCCCCTCCCCATCTGGTTCTATCACCCACCAGCCTTGTCTCATGCCCTCCACCACCATCTATCCATCATCCCCTACCCATCTGGGTGCACCTATCACCTACCAGCTACCTCAGTCTTGACTAGAAACATTGACTTACACCTTTTGCCTCCACAGAAGCTGCCTGACCCACTGAGTTCTTCCAGCATTCTATTTTTGTCCGAGATTCCAGCATCTGATGTCTCTTTTGTCTTCCTGGATACAATACACTCAGTTCCCTAATGCAAACCATTGATACAGACCGTGAACAGCTGGAATCCCAGCATCACCACTGCACCTCACTGGTTTTAGCTTTCCCACTGAAAATGACCCATTTATCCACACTCCCTGTTTTCAGTTCATTAGCCGATCCTTAATCCATATCAGTATATTACCCTAATGCCATGTTCTCAAATTTCCTTTATGTTGTGCCAAACTAATTAAACTAGTGACTCCTAATTAATCTAACCCCTCTTTCCCACACATTGACCATATCCCTCCCTTCTCTGCATATGCATGGCTTATCTATGAGTCTCTTAAACACTCCTATGCTATCTGCCTCTACCCCTACCCCTGGCAATGCATTCTAGGCCCCCACCACTCTCTCTGTTTAAACAGAAACTTGCCTCGCACATCTCCTTTGTACTTTCCCCCTCTCACCTTTAATACATTGACCTCTAGTACTAGACATTTCAATCCTGGGAAAAAGATATTAGCTGTCTACTGTCTATGCCTCACATAATCGAATCTTCCCTCAGCCTTCGCTGCATTTGAGAAAACAGCCCCAGCTTGTCCTCCTCTCCTCACAGCACATGTTATTGTTTTTTTTACCTGTACTACATCAATGCACTCTGTACAAACTTAATGTAACTGCACTGTGTAATGAATTGACCTGTAAGATCGGTTTGTAAGACAAGTTTTTCACTGTACCTCGGTACAAGTGACAATAATAAACCAATACATGTCCTCTTATGAGACAACCAGAATTGAACGCAATACCCTAAATGTGGCCTAACCAGAGTTTTATAAACTGTAACATAACTTCCGGGCCCTTGAACTCAATGCCTTGACTAATGAAGGCAAGCTGGCTATACGCCTTCTTTACCACCCTATCAACCTGTGCGGCCACTCTTAGGGAGCTGTGTACCTGGATCCAAGATCCCTCTGTTCACCAACGCTGTTAAGGATCCTGCCACTAACTGTGTACTCTCCCTTTATGTTGGATCTCCCAAAGTGCAGCACCTCACACTTGCCCGGATACAACTCCATCTGCCACTTCTCTGCCCATATCTGATCTGAAAACCACTGTATCCTTTGGCAACCTTCTATGCAATCCACAACACCATCAATCTTTGTGTTGTTTGCAGACTTACTCACCCACCCTAACACATTTTCATTCAAATCATTTATATATAAGACAAACAACAGAGGTCCTAGTACAGATCCCTGTGGAACACCACTAGTCACAGACCTCCATCCAGCATAAGACCCATCCACCACTACCCTCTGTCTTCTATGGACAAGCCAATTTGGATCTGATCAGCCAAGTCACCATGGATCCCATGCATCCTAATTTTCTGGTTGAGCCTACCATGCTGGACCTTGTTGAATGCCTTACTTAAATCCATATATCATCCACTACCCTAAATCAATCACCTTTGTCACCTCCTTGAAAAAGATTCGTCAGACATGACCTGCCCTGTACAAAGCCATGCTGCCTGTCCCTAATTAGACCATGCTTCTCCAAGTGCTCATAAGTCCTATTCCCAAGAATCCTCTCCATTAATTTCCCAACCACTGATGTGAGACTCACCAGTCTATCCTTATTTCCCTTCTTGAATAAAAGGAACAACATCAACTACCCGCCAGTCCTCCAGCACCACACCTGTGGCTAGCAAACATACAAAGATCTTGGTCAAGGCCCCAGCGATCTCATCCCTCACCTCCCTCTATAACCTGGGGTATATCCCATCAGGTCCTTAGGGCTTATCCACCTTAATGTTTTTCAAGAGACCTAACACTACCTCTTTCCTAACCTCGAAATGCTTTAGCATCTTAGCATGCTCCACTCTGATCTCACTATCCTCTACATTCTTCTCAGTAAATACTGACACAAAGTACTAATTTAGGATCTCACCCACATCCTCCACCTTTAAGCAGAAGTTCCCTCCTTTCTCCTTGAGCAGTTCTACCCTCTCCCTAGTTATTCTCTTGCTCTTGATATCTGCAGAGAATGCCTTGAGATTCTCCTTAATCCTACTCACTGAGGACTTTTCATGACCCCTTCTCGCTCTCCTAAGTCCCTTCTTGCGTTCTGTTCTGGATCCTTTATAGTCCTCTAGTGCCCTGTTCGATTCTAGCTTCCTAAGCCTTAAATATGCTTCCTTCATCTTGATTAAATTAATTACTTCTTTCTTTATCCAAGGTTCCCCTACATTGCTATCCTCGGGATCCTGCTTTTTAATTTCTTTCATAACTCCCTATATTCACTGTGCAGAATCTCATCTCTCTTTCCACCTACGTGCACCATGACCTCTGGCTGCTCACCCTTCCTGTTGAGAATGTTCTGAAGCCGCTTTTGTGTGTCCTATTCCCTGAAGAGAAATCCAAAATGCTTGTTTAATTTCTCCACTATTTCTTTATTTTCCGGCATTATTTCTCCTGTGAGGGACCCACATTAACTTTCGTCAACCTTTTTCTCCCCCTTTACATATTTTGTGCTTTACATATTTTGTGCTGCTCAGAAGATTACTTTCTTATTCTGTTTTCCCTTTCCCTAAATTTTTTGTCCTCCTTTGCTGAATTCTGAATTTTTCCAATTCTTCAGACTTGTTGCTCTACCTTAAAAAAAACCTTTTACTTTTTTCTAAGAAAGGAGAAGATTTCTTAAAAAAACATTTTTCTTCTTTTGTTAGTCTCAGTTGGACCACATCTCTTTGTTTTTAGTAACTTATAAGAGTATATTTGTTGTCAGTTATATTAATTCTTTACACATTAGCCATTGATCCTCTACTGTGATACCAGTTTCCCAGTATTCCATAGCCAACTTGTAGCATTACAGTTTGCTTTGTGTTGATTTATTTGAGAGCAATTACAGACTGAACTAAATCTTAATCTTCAGTCTTAATTCAAAATTGTATCATTTTCTGATTACTCTTCCCTAAAGGCCCCTTAACTGCAAAGGTTATTAACTAAATCTCATTGCACAATACTCAATCTAAAAATAGCCCATTCATTGGATCCTCAACATACTTATCTGGAAAACAATCTTGTAGATGTTCATTAATTTCTCTTCCACACTATTAATGTTAATTTAGTTTGTACAGTCCCCTGTGACTAGAGTATTATCATTGTTTCACTTCTTACATCTTCAAAAACAGATATTTTTCTGTGCTGTTCATCTCAATGAACTCTGTGGCATTTTAAAACAGACAAACAGACCAATGATACTCTGGTCCTCACAAATCCATCAATACTATCAAAGCTTAACATGATCTTTTGTATGCAGTTCTTCCCCTTCTGAAATGAGAGTGATGTTCAAGAGGCATTTAGGTCGACACATGAATATGCAGGGAATGGAGGGATATGGATCACGTGGAGGCAGAAGGGATTAGTTTAATTTGGCATCATGCTCGGCACAACATTGTGGACCCAAGGGCCTGTTCCTGTGCTGTACTGTTCTGTTCTATGTCCCATGTATGTTCTTTATGAGATCAAGCCAAGGAACCTTTTGCACACTCATCTGGCTGCAGATGATCCCACGAGACTATTGCCAAAAAAAGCAGTTATTCCTGGTATCTTGACCAATACTTATTTATCACTAGACATTACTAAAATAGATAAATCTGGTCGATAACACATCCCTGTTTATATAATCTCATTCTGCACAAACTGACTGCACTTCCAATATTAAGCAGCAAGTAACATTCAGAATTACCTCGTTGGCTGTGAAGTCCCTGAGGCCATGCTGAAAAGGGTAGGTCTTCCTTTCCTTCTACTATTCTGTTTAAGATATTATAGATTAGTCCCTCAGTTATCAATCCTATCAATATACTGGTGAGTTTGCAAGTGAAAGCCTCGGTTCAATTATGCTGTTGTGACTTCTGCTCCTCACATCCAGAAGTGGAATAATGTTCATTCTAACAGCTTGGGTTTATTTTTGTTGCTATTATCAGGACTGGAGTTTAATGTTTTTCATGTCAAGTAAATTGGTTTTCTTTCAAATACACATAAATTGAAATACACATGGATTTTCCTGTGAGGAAAATACCTATTGCCAACTGTCCCATCGTTGGACACTTAATGACTTGGATGAAAATGGCTGTGGTCGAATAAGTAAGTTTGCTGACGACACAAAGATTGGTAGAGTTATAGATAGCAAGGATAGTTGCCTAAGAATACTGAGGAACATATCAGCTGGAAAGTTGGGTGGAGTAGTGGCAGATGGAATTTAAGCCAGTCAAGTGTGAAATAATGCATTTTCACCCGTATAATACTGGCCAGACATATACAGTAAGCACCAGGGACCTTAGAAGCATTGATGCACAGAAGGACTTTACGGTGCATGTTTATAGCTCCCTGAAAATGCTGACACAGGTGGACAGCTTAGTGAAGAAGGCATTTAGCTTTCCTGGCAGGGGTATTGACTATAAGAGTTAGAACATACGTAATGTTACAGCTGTTCAAGACATTGGCTAGGCCACACTTGTGTGCAGTTCTGGTCACCACACTACATAAAGGATGTGTAGCACGAGAAAGATTTCAGAAGAGATTCACCAGGATGTCGGCTGAAATGGAGGGCTTTAGTTACAAGAAGAGATTGGATAGGCTGGGATTGTCTTCACTGGAGCACAGGAAGCTGAAGGATGACCTTATATAAGTTTATAAAATTATGAGGGGCAGAGATAGGGTAGATCATTAGTCTTTTTCTCAGGGTAGGGGAGCCCAAAATGGGAGGACATCAATTTCAGGTGACAGTAAAAATATTTCAAGGGAATCTGAGGGGTAGGTACAATTTCAGTGTTTAAAAAGCATGTGGACAGGTACATGGATAGGAAAGGATGTGGGCCATATGCAGGAAAATGGTAAGCATCTCGATTGACATAGACGAGTCAGTCCAAAGGGCTTGTTTCCATGCTGTGTGACTCTATGCTAAAAAAAAAATCATGATGTGGCCTCCTCTACATCAGTGAAACCAAGCAAGGACTTGGCGACCACTTTGCGAAGCACCTGTGCTCTGTCCACAATGGCCATCCAGAGCCTCCGTTCGCATGCCATTTTAATTCCCCTTCCCACTCCCACAACAACTTGTCTGTCATAGAATTGTACAGCACAAAAAGGCCCTTCAGCCCATACACATCCATGCCAAGCACATTTCCCCCCCACTTGGCCCATATCCCTCTAACCTTTTTCATCTGTATACCTGTCCACATACTTCTTAAATATATCTAATGTACCTGCCTCAACCACTGGCAGCTATCCACCACCCACTGTGTAAAAAAAAACTTGCCCCTCAGGTTCTTATTAAACCCTTCACGTCTAACCTTAAAACTATCTCCTCTAGTTTTCAATTCCATAACCCTGGATAAAAGGGCCACTCATCATATCTAAGTCCTTCACCATTTTATATACCTTTGTGACATCACCCCTCAGTTCCTATGCTCCAAGGAGTAAAGGCCCAGCCTGTCTAACCTCTCCTGATAACTCAGTCGCTCAAGTCTGGGCAACATTCTTGTACATCTTTTTTGCACTCTTTCCAGTTTAATCACATCCTTACTGTAACACGGTGCCCAAAACGGAACACAACACTCCAAGTGTGGCCTCACAAACGTCTTGTACAATCGCCCTATCTACCTGTGACTCCAGTTTAAGGGAACTATACACCTCTACTCCAAGGTTCCTCTGTTCCACAGCAATACCCAGGGCCCTTCCATGCAATGTAAAAGTCCTATCTTAATTTGTCCTTCCAAAATATAACGCTTCGCACTTACCTGAATTAAATTTCACTTGCCTTCCCTCAGCCCACCCACCCAGCCTATCAAGATTCTGCTGCAATTCTTGATACTCCTATTCACTGTCTATGACACCACCTATTTTAGCGTCATCTGCAAACTATTCTCACCCAAGTTGTTAATATAGATGAGAATTAATAATGGGCCCAGCACCGACCCCTGGGGCACACCACTAGTCAGAGTCTGAGAAACACCCTTCCACCATCAACCCTCTGTTTCCTACCATCCTGCCAATTTTGTATCCAGTTTGCTAGCTCATCTTGAATATAAAACACAATGTGTTAAATGTGGAATTAAAAACTGGAAGCCATTGCTTCTCATGTAACATCCAGAATCCATCTGTGAACTGATTCCTGGGATGAGAGGCCTGCTTGAAGAAGAGTGAGTGACTATTTACTGTGACCCTTGACTCTGTACTGTTAATGTTTTACCTGTACTACCTCAATGCACACTGTACTAACTCAATGTAACTGCACCGTGTAATGAATTGACCTGTACGATCGGTATGCAAGACAAGTTTTTCACTGTACCTCGGTAGAAGTGACGATAATAAACCAATACCAAATATACTCTCTGGTTTTAAAAATGACTTCTGATGTCATTGAAACATAGATTCTGAGAGGAAGTAAAAGTGTGTTGGGAGGCTATTTTCTTTAGTTACAGGATCTAGAACCAGGGAACACAGCATTAAGATTAGGATTAGGATTAGGATTAAACCAGAGATAAACAGAAATCTCCTTAAACTGAAGAATGGAATTCTTTCCCTCAAAGGGTTGCGGATATGTAGATGTTGAATACATTCAGCAGGGACCACAAGGAACAAAAAACAAACTGCTGCAGGAACTCAGCGGATCAGGAAGCCTGTGTGGTTTGGTGGTAGGAGTTGGAGGTTGCTTTACAGATTGGAGGTTTGTGATGGGTGGTGTGCTGCAGGGACCGGTGCTGCGTCCACTGATGTTCGTCATCTATATTAACGATTTGGATGAGAATACAGTTGGCATGGTTAGTAAGTTTGCAAATTACACCAAAATTAGTGGTATAGTGGACAGTGAAGAAGATTATTTACAGGATCTAGAACAACTGGGAAAGTGGGCCAAGGAATGGCAGATGGAATTTAACTTGGACAGGTGCACTGTGCTGCATTTTGGTAAGTTAAACCAAAGAAGGACTTGCAGAGTAAATGGCAGGGCTCTGGAGAATGTTGTAGGACAGAGAGATCAAGGGGTACAAGTATATATTTCCCTGAAAGTGATGATATAATTAGACAGGGTGATGAAGATGATGTTTGGCATGCTTGCCTTCATTGGTCAGGGCATTGAGTACAAGAGTTGGGACGTCATGTTACAACTGTACCATATGTTGGTGAGACTGCACTTGGAGTTGTGTGTGTGGTTCTGGTTGCCTAGCTTTAGGAAGGATGTCATTACACTGAAAAGGGTGCAGAAAAGATCCACAAGGAGTTTCTGGGACTGGAGGGCTTGTGTTATAAACAGAAACTGCATAGGCTGGGGCATTCTTTCCTGGAGTGTAGGAGGCTGGGCGTAACCTTATAGAGGTATATAAAATGATGATGGGCAGAGATAGGTTGAATGGTCACAGTCTTTTTGTCAGTGTAGCAGAGTCTAAACCTAAAGGCCACAAATTTAAGGTGAGAAGAGAAATATCTGGGGCAACTTTTTCACACAACAGTGGTGATTATGTGGAACAAGCTGCCAGAGAAGGTGGCAGGGGTGGATAAAATTACCATTGTAGCGGTTGCTACCGCGGAATAAATCTGCTCGGAGGATTGCCAAACAGAACTGGTTTATTTTCCCGCCTTGCGCGGGCCCTTTAAAGGGAGAATGTTCCCGCCCAAAACAACCGGCAATGACGTAAGTCCTACGTCATCAGGACTTTCCCGCGCGCGGGTTCTCCCCGTCGCTCGGAAAGACGAGGCCCGCCGCCATCTTGGGCCTCGTCGCTCCGACGCCACGCGACCCGACTGCCGAGCCGGTTCGCCCGACTAGACGGCGAGTCGCCACACAACCCCCCCCAGAACCGGCGATACAGTCCCCAAGGTCCGTGGGCTGTGCCAGCTGCCGCTTAGGGGGGCGGCCTCTGCGTCGCGGCATGGCAACCTCGACAGGCTGTTGCAGATCCAAATGGGCCAGTTTGAGGCGGTCCGCCGTGAAAACCTGTTCCCTGCCTCCAATGTCCAAAATAAAAGTGGATCCGTTATTCCATATGACTCGGAACGGTCCCTCATATGGTCGTTGCAATGGCGCCCGAGGTGTGCCCCTGCGAACGAAAACAAACTTACAGTCCCGTAGTTCCTTGGGCTGGCAGGATGGGGCTTGACCGTGCCGTGAGGTGGGAATCGGGGCCAAGGCGCCAAGCTTCTCGCGCAGTCTTTGTAGGACTGCTGGGGGTTGTTCCCCTTGGTCCCAAAGGGCAGGTATGAAATCCCCGGGGACAACTAGTGGCGCCCCGTATACAAGCTCAGCTGACGAAGTGCGGAGGTCTTCTTTGGGGGCATTGCGTATGCCGAGCAGGACCCAAGGCAGCTCGTCAACCCAGTTAGGACCCTTCAGGCGGGCCACCAAGGCCGATTTCAGATGGCGGTGAAAACGTTCCACCAACCCATTTGATTGAGGATGGTAGGCCGTGGTGGTGTGCAGCTGCGTCCCTAGCAGGTTCGCTAATGCAGCCCAGAGACTGGAAGTGAATTGGGTGCCTCTGTCTGAAGTGATGTGGGCCGGAACGCCAAAACGTGAGACTCTAGTTGTGAGCAGCGCCCGGGCGCAGGAATCAGTTGTGATGTCAGTCAGGGGGGTTGCCTCAGGCCACCTCGTGAACCGGTCCACGATGGTAAGGAGGTACCGGGCTCCTCTTGAAACCGGCAGAGGGCCCACGAGGTCGACGTGTATGTGGTCGAACCTCCTACGGGTAGGCTCGAACTGCTGTGGTGGGACCTTGGTGTGTCGCTGGATTTTTGACGTCTGGCAGTGCGGACAAGTCCTGGCCCACTCACTGACCTGTTTGCGCAGGCCATGCCAGACAAACTTGCTGGCGACCAGTCGGACAGTAGATCTGATGGACAGGTGCGCCAACCCATGTACCAAGTCAAAAACTCGTCTCCGCCAGGCTGCAGGGACTATAGGGCGGGGCTGACCAGTCGCAACGTCGCAAAGTAGGGTCCGCTGACCTGGACCAACCAAGAAATCTCGGAGCTGCAGACCCGAGACTGCGGTTCTGTAGCTGGGCAGTTCGTCGTCGGCTTGCTGTGCGTCAGCTAGGGCCGTGTAGTCGACACCCAAGGATAGGTTGTGGATGGTTGGTCTGGAAAGTGCATCAGCAACGACATTATCCTTTCCGGAGACATGTTGGATGTCAGTTGTGAACTCGGAAATGTAGGATAAATGTCTCTGCTGACGAGCTGACCAGGGATCGGAGACTTTGGAGAAGGCAAAGGACAGAGGCTTATGATCGGTGAAAGCGGTGAAAGGCCTGCCTTCTAGAAAGTATCGGAAATGCCGGACCGCCAGATACAGCGCTAGAAGTTCCCGATCAAAAGCGCTGTACTTCAGTTCGGGCGGTCTAAGGTGCTTGCTGAAAAATGCCAAGGGTTGCCAGCGGCCTTCGAGTAGCTGTTCCAGTACCCCACCCACCGCGGTGTTGGACGCGTCTACCGTGAGGGCAGTCGGGACGTCAGTCCTGGGGTGTACCAGCATCGTGGCGTCTGCCAGGGCATCTTTGGCCTTAACGAAAGCAGCCGCAGCCTCGTCAGTCCAGGTGATGTCCTTGCCCTTACCAGCCAGCAGCGAGAACAGAGGGCGCATGATACGGGCTGCTGCAGGGATGAAACGATGGTAAAAGTTGACCATCCCAAGGAATTCCTGTAGGCCTTTGACTGTGTCGGGGCGGGCAAAATGGCGGATAGCATCCACCTTGGCGGGTAGGGGTGTTGCCCCGTCGCTGGTGATTTTGTGGCCGAGGAAATCGATAGAGTCAAGTCCGAATTGGCACTTGGACGGGTTGATCGTGAGGCTGAAATCGCGGAGGCGGGAATACAGCTGGCGGAGGTGGGAAAGGTGTTCCTGGCGGTTACGGCTGGCGATCAGTATGTCGTCCAAGTAAATGAACACGAAGTCCAGGTCTCGGCCTACCGCGTCCATCAGCCGCTGGAAGGACTGCGCGGCGTTCTTAAGGCCGAACGGCATCCAAAGGAATTCGAACAGGCCGAATGGGGTGATAATCACAGTTTTGGGGACGTCATCCGGATGGACCGGGATTTGGTGGTATCCCGTAACAAGGTCCACTTTGGAAAAGATGCGGGCCCCGTGTAAGTTTGCTGCGAAGTCCTGGATGTGAGGGATGGGATAGCGGTCCGGGGTGGTGGCGTCATTCAGCCTGCGGTAGTCGCCACAGGGCCTCCACCCTCCGGTGGCTTTGGGGACCATGTGCAGGGGGGAGGCCCAGGGGCTGTCTGACCTGAGAACAATCCCCAGCTCCTCCATGTGACGGAACTCTTCCTTTGCCAGGCGGAGCTTGTCTGGAGGTAATCGTTGTGCTCGGGCATGAAGGGGTGGCCCTGTGGTAATGATGTGGTGTCGTACCCCGTGTGTGGGCCTAGAATTTGTAAACGAGGGTGCCAAAATCGATGGGAATTCGGCTAGGAGCTTGGCGAAATCGTCGCCAGAAAGAGAAATGGAGTCCAGGCGCGGGGCTGGTGGGCTGATTTCTCCCAGGGGATAGGTCCGGAGAGTGCTAGAGTGGACTAACTGCTTCCTTCGCAGGTCGACTAACAGGTTGTGGGCCCGAAGGAAATCGGCTCCTAGGAGTGGTCGGGCGACGGTGGCAAGGGTAAAGGTCCAGGTAAAACGGCTGCCGCCAAAGTGTAATTGAAGCGTACGGGTGCCGAAAGACCGTATCGTTGTACCGTTGGCGGCACTGAGTGGAGGACCTGGTGGCCTGTCACGAGTGTCGCGGCCTGTTGGGGGCAAAATACTGACCTCCGCTCCAGTATCAACGAGGAAACGCCATCCAGATTTCTTGTCCTGAACGAAGAGGAGGCTCTGTCGGCGGCCAGCCGCCGTAGCCATGAGCGGCGGCTGGCCCTGGCATTTCCCTGAAACTTGCAGGGTGGGCGGCATCGGCGGGCCTCCGCACCCCACCTCTGATGGTAGAAGCACAGCTGGTCACCCGTGTCGTCGTCTGCTTTCCTGGGGCGTGGCTGCTCGGTTGCTGGGGCCGGGCGAGGCGGGCGTTGGGCTCGCGGCCTGGTGATTTGACTGACGGACGAACCGCTGTCGCGCTTGGCCCTCCACAGGACATCTGCTGGGCAGCCACCTCACGGGGGTTGCTGAAGTCGGCGTCAGCTAACAACAAGTGGATGTCATCGGGGAGCTGTTCGAGGAAGGCCTGTTCGAACATCAGGCATGGCTTGTGTCCCTCGGCCAATGCCAGCATCTCATTCATTAGGGCGGATGGGGATCTGTCCCCCAGGCCATCCAGATGAAGCAGGCGGGCGGCGCGCTCATGACGGGAGAGGCCGAAGGTCCGGATCAAAAGGTCTTTGAAAGCCGGGTACTTATCTTCCTCCGGAGGCGACTGGATGAAGTCTCCAACCTGGGCGGCTGTCTCCTGGTCCAGAGAGCTAACCACATGGTAGTACTTCGTGGAGTCGGAGGTGATCTGCCGAAGGTGGAATTGCGCTTCGGCCTGGTCAAACCAGACGCTGGGCCGAAGTGTCCAAAAGGTGGGCAGCTTGAGGGCCACTGCATTGGCTGCTGCGCTGTCGTCCATTTCGCGGGTCCAAAAGCCGTTTGGACCATCGGGGTCACCAATGTAGCGGTTGCTACCGCGGAATAAAACAAGACTCTACTCGGAGGATTGCCAAACAGAACTGGTTTATTTTCCCGCCTTGCGCGGGCCCTTTAAGGGAGAATGTTCCCGCCCAAAACAACCGGCAATGACGCAAGTCCTACGTCATCAGGACTTTCCCGCGCACGGGTTCTCCCCGTCGCTGGGAAAGACGAGGCCCGCCGCCATCTTGGGCCTCGTCGCTCCGACGCCGCGCGACCCGACTGCCGAGCCAGTTCGCCCGACTAGACGGTGAGTCGCCACACCATGTTTAAAAGGCATTTAGACAAGCAGTTGGATAGGAAACGTTGAGAGGGACATGGGCCAAATGCAGGCAAATAGAAGTAGCTCAGTTAGGTAGCTTGGTTGGCAAGGACGAGTTGGGCTGAGTGCCTGTTTCCATGCTGTATAACTGTATAGTCAATGATTTGGGTCCAATAGTTTGTTTATTTTAATCTACATTCTAGTATCTGCAGTCTCTTATTTCACCAAAGACCGTAAGGTTATGGGGGGGGCGGCGCGGAAAGTAGAACTGAGCCCTGAGCACAGTCATGCTGCTAATGAGCAGTGAAGTAGATTGGGAGCCACCTTGCTTACCACTGCTTCTGCATACATACTTATTATTTTTCATATAGCCCTGGAAACATTCTTTTGACAAAAGTTCAGCTTTACAATTTTAACTCTGATATAAAGACTACAATGAATACTTAACAGCCTTCTCCACCATTCACTTAGCTCATGGTTGACTCCAATTTCCTGATCAATCCTATATTGTCTGATGCCCACACAAGTCCAAGAATCTTTCTTAGCCTAGAATTCAGAGATATAGAATCCCAAAAGGTCCACAGAGAAGGCAGTCCTCCTCTGCTTAGTCTGAACTAAATGTCCACCTATGCTAAATCCCCTAGTTCTGGGATCCTATACGAAAGCAAACATCTCAGCATCAAGACACCCCAGAATCTCACTTAACTAAATCACCTCATTCTTCCAAACTCCATAGAGTATAGATCCATCCTGTTGTTACTCGAAAGACAACTCTTTCATCACAAATGAATTTTGTAAATCTTTGCTGCACTGTATCCAAGACAATTGTATCCTTCCTCAAAAAAGTGTGAACGAGCCCTTACAAAATTGAAGTTCAAAAATCAAGAAATTGGAATCACAGATCACAATAGCTGGAAATTGTTTCAAATGGTTATTTAAATATCAAACTGATTTAAAATCAGACATCTCATAGCTGTAACATTTTTACTTTTTTAACTCATTCAGCCAGCACAATGCAGGCAAGAAAGTACAATCAACAGAATAAAATTTGTGCAAAATTCATTTACTCAATCAAATGCATAGGAAATTCAACCAAATATCATTTGAGATGCCACATTTTCCCACTATGCCTTTACTGATACTATGCATTTATTCTCTACCTCCTCTTCAAAACCAGTGAAATGCTTGGATGTTTTCAGAGGGGTTTTGAGACATGTCTACAGGTCTGGAGTCACTTTAAGGCTCAATTAAATAATCATGTTCATTTTTATTCAGGTTTGAGATCTGGGCATCACCATCCCCATTGTAATTGCCCATCCCGATTATCCTTGAGAAGATGGCAGTGAGTCACCTTGAACTGCTGGAGTCGTTTTGGTGAAAAAGATACTTGCACAGTGCTGTTGGTGAGGGAGTCCCAGTATTTATACCCAATGACAATGAACAACCAGCGATATATTTCCAAATCAGGAAGGGAAACTTGAAGGGCAATGTGAATCTTGTGTGTGCACTGTCCTTGTCCTTCTTGGTGGTAGAGGTTGCAAGTTTAGGAGGTGCTATTGGAGTAGCCTGGTCAAGTAACTACAGAGCATTTTGTAAACAATATACACTGCAGCCACTGTGCACTGGAATTGGTGAGAATGAACATTTAGTATTGTTGATGGGGTGCCAGTCAACCAGCTGCTTTGTTCTGGATACTGTCTTGAGAGTTGCTGGTACTGCACTTATCCATCTGTTGGGCAGCTGGTAGAGCTGATGCCTCACTGCCCCAGTGACCCAAGTTCAATCCAGAGCTCCGGTGTTTTTTTATGTTGAGTTTGGACGTTCTTCCCATGACCACATGGGTTACCTTCATATAATCAGACTTCCTCCCAAATTCCAAGGACCTGCGAGTTGATTGGTTAATTAGCCACTGCAAATTACCTCTACTGTGTAAGTGTGCGATAGAATCAAGTGGGGGAGGAGGGGAGTGGGGCAGGAGGGGAGGAGGGGAGGAGGGGAGGAGGGGAGGAGGGGAGGAGGGGAGGAGGGGAGGAGGGGAGGAGGGGAGGAGGGGAGGAGGGGAGGAGGGGAGGAGGGGAGGAGGGGAGGGAAGCTGATGGGGATGCCAGGAGAATAAAGTGGTATTAGTGCAACTGGGTGCTTTGTGGTCCATGCTGACTCAATGGGCCAAAGGAGCAACAAACAAACTGCTGGAGGAACTCAACAGATCAGACAGCATCTGTGAATGGAAATGGACAGTCGATGTTTCAAGTTGAGACCCTTCATCTGGAATGAAAGCTAGAGGGATTGCCAGTATAAAAAGGTGAAGGGAAGGGGTGGAGCAAGAGCTCGCAAACGACAGGTGTATCCGGGTGAAGAGGGGTGATAGACAGATGGAGGAGGGGAGAGTGGAAATCGCAACAGAGGCTGGGAAGTGATAGGTAGAGGCGACAAAGGGCTGCAGATGATGGAATCTGACAGGAGAGGAAGATGGAGCATAGAATCAAGTGAGGGAGGTGGGGACCTCCAACAGGCTGCCAGCAAAGGTGGTGGAGGCGGATACGATAGGGTCTTTTAAGAGACTTTTGGATAGGTACATGGAGCTTAGAAAAATAGAGGGCTATGAGTAAGCCTAGTAATTTCTAAGGTAGGGACATGTTCATCACAGCTTTGTGGGCTGAAGGGCCTGAATTGTGCTGTAGGTTTTCTATGTTTCTAACCCTGTCATCTTCCTTCGTGCAAGACATAACTTCAGCCATTTTAGTGTTTTCCCTTTGATGCCCATTGACTTCAGTTTTACCAGGGATATAGAGGAGGGGGGGAAGGGATGGCCTTTAAGGGGAAAGCAACAGCAGCCAGATCAGTGGCACCATGACTGGCTCAGCTGTACAGCAGGAAAGAACAAAGTCTCAACAAGCAGTAGTGGTAGGGGACTCAATAGCTTCTGTGACCACAAGCGAGACTCCAGGACGGTGTGTTGCCTTCCAGGTGCAAGGGTCAACGATGTCTCGGAGAAGGTACAGAACATGCTAAAAGGGGACCGTGGACAGCCAGAGGTCATAGTCCATATTGGTACTAACACCGTAGATATGAAGAGAGATGTGGGCCTGCAAAGGGAATTGAGGATGTTAGGTAGAAAGTTGAAAAGCAGGACCTCTTGGGTTGTAAGCTCAGGATTACTTCCTGTACCACGTGCTAACAAGTATAGCAATAGGAAGATTGGACAGATGACTAAAGGACTGGTGCAGGGGGGTTCAGGTATTGGGTCAGTGTTGGGTCCGCTACTTTTCACATTATATGTTAATGATCTGGATGACGGAATTGATGGCCTTCAGGCCAAATTTGCAGATGATACAAAGACAGGTGGAGGGGCAAGTCGTGTTGAGGAAGCAGGGAGTTGGCAGAAGGACTTGGACAGGTTGGGTGAATGGGCCAAGTAGTGGCAGATGGAATACAACATAGGGAAGTGTACGGTCCTGCACTTTGGTAGAAGAAATAAAGGTGTAGATTATTTGTAAACCGGGAGAGAGTTCAGAAATCAGAGGTGCAAGGGACTTGGGAGTCCTAGTGCAGGATTCCCTGAAAGTTAACTTGTAGGTTGAGTCAGTAGTAAGGAAGGCAAATGTAATGTTAGCATTCATTTAGAAAGAACTGGAATATAAAAGCAAGGATGTAATGCTGAGGCTTTATAAGGCATTGGTCAGACCACATTTGGAGTATTGTGAGCAGTTTTGGGCTCCATATCTAAAGGATATGCTGGTGTTGGAGAGGGTCCAGAGAAGGTTTATGAGAATGATCCAGGGGTTAAAGGGTTAATGTACGATGGCTCTGGGCCTGTACTCGCTGAAGTTTAGAAGGTCGAGGGGGGATCTCATTGAAACCTACCAAATATTGAAAAGCCTAGATAGAGTGAAAATGGAGAGGATTAGTGGAGGAGTCCAGGACCAAAGGGCACAGCCTCAGAATGGAAGGACGTTCCTTTAGAACAGAGACGAGAAATTTCTTCAGCCAGAGGGTGGTGAATCCATGGAATTCACTGCCACAGACGGCTGTGGAGGCCAAGTCATTGGGTATACTTAAAGCCGAGGCTGATAGGTTCTTGATTAGTAAGGGTGTCAAAGGTTATGGAGAGAAGATAGGAAAATGGGGTTGGGGGGAAAAATAAATCGGCCATGATCGAATGCTGAGTAGGCTCGATGGCCCAAATGGCCTAATTCTGCTCCTATATTCTATGGTCTTATTCGTATTTGCTGATCAACAGCGAGAGGCGAGTAAGTGGAGAGAGCCGGTAACTAACGAAGTGCGAGTGTTTTTTTTTCTTCCTTAGCTTTCAGGGTAGCAGGGAGTGACTGCGCAGGTGCGTGACATCACTCGGTAGCGTGGGAAATTTAAAAAGACTGCCATATCCAGCGGGCTGCGTCGGAGCAGTAAGTAGAGTGGTTGGGCAGTCAGCAGTAATTAGAAGCTACGTAAGCAGATCACAAAAGGGTGTAAAAGGGTTGTAGTAGCAGGAGATATTAACTTTCCCACTATCGACTGGGATTGGACTGTCTCCAAGGGAATGAGGATGGGCAAGAGGTGGAAGGGTCTGCGAGGGAACGCTTTGGAAACAGTTCAGTAGGTTTTCAAGGTTGTCATGGAAAAAGATAAGATTGGTCCCTGGTATCAAACAAGTCTTAAGGTTTATAGGGGATATAGGAGAGAATCTAAAGAAATTAGAAGGATATAAAGGGGATATGAGATGACCTTGACAAGAGGATTAAGTAGAATCCTAAACCTTTTCTAAGTATATCAGAAGCAACAGGATAGCTAAGCAAAGAGTAGGTCCCCTCTGGGTCCAAAGGGCTAAACTATGTGTGGAGCCAGGGGATATGAGCAAGGTTCTAAATGAACGCTCCTCATTTGTATTCACCAGGGAGAAGGATGCGGAGGCCATCTACAGATTGATTGAGAAAACTCTCCTGGACACACCTAAGAAATTCTGCCCCATTTAATCTCTTACAGCTATGGCAGTCTCAATTAATATTAGGGAAATTACAATTACCTGCTATTACAAACCTACTATTCCGAAAAACCCATCTGCGATATCCCTACATATTTGCACCTCTAATTCCCAATGGCTATTCGGGGGCCTATAGTACAATCCCAAAGTGATCATCCCTTTCTTATTAATAAAATCTACCCATTTCACCTCACTGGATGTTCTCCAAGGAATGTCCTCTCTCAGTACTGCTGTGATAATCATCCTAATCAAAATCACAACTCTCCCTCCTCTCTCACCTCCACTTCTATCACCCCAGGACATTGAGCTGCCAGTCCTGCTGTTCCCTCTACCATGTTTCCGTTATCGCTATACCATCCCAGACCATGCCCTGAGTTTGCCTGCCTTACCTGTTAGGCTTCTTGCATTAAAATAAATGCAGTTGAGACTATCAGACCTTCCTCGCTCCCCGTCCTGCCCCTGCCTATCCTGCTTACTGGACTTTCTCGCTATTACTTCTTCATTTGTTTCAACTTTCTCATCTGCCACAGTACTAGCTTGGGTCATGCTCCCTGCCAGACTAGTTTAAACCCTCACTAGTAGCTCCGACTAATCTCCCTGCAAGGATATTGGTCTCCCTCCCATTCAGATCACCTGTCCCTCAGAAGAGGTCCCAGTGGTCCAAGAACCTGAATCCCTCCCTCCTGTATCAGTTCCTCAGCCATGCATTCATTTGCAATATCTTTATACTCCTATTTTCACTAGTGTGTGGCACTGGGAGTAATCCAGGGATGACAATCCTTGTCATGCTTTTTAATCTTCTGCCTAACTCCCTATATTCACTCTGCAAGACCTCATCCCTTTTTCTACCTATGTCAGTACCAATGTGTACAACTTCTGGTTGCTCAGCCTCCCCCTTGAGAATGGTTCTACAACCGCTCAGTGTCATGCTTAATCCTGGCACTCAGGAAGCAACATACCATCCTGGAGTCTCATTCATGGCCAAAGAATCTCCCATTTGTCCCTCTAACTATCGAGTCTCCTATCGCAACAGTTCTCTTCAACTCCACTCTTCTGCTGTGCATCAGAACCACAGACCTGGCTGCTGCTTTCCTCTGAAGTTCACATGGACTTCAGTAAGGCTGTTGACAAAGTCCTGCATGGTAGGCTAATCCAGAAGGTTAATGCACAAGGAATCCAAGACAGATTGGCAAACAGGATCCAAAATTGGCTTTGAGACAGGAGGCAGAGGGTAGCGGTGAATGGGTGTTTTTCTGATTGGAAGCCTGTAACCAGTGACGTATCACAGGGATCAGTACTGGGGCCTAACTATACACGTATACAATGTTAAGTAAATCTACTCCAGCCCAAAATCAAGTTAATCTATCCCATGTGTTGGTTCACTCAACTATCTACCACAGTATCTGTTTCCTTCAGCTATATCATTCAGAACTTGGCCTACACTGGTGCCATCAAGTCACTCTTGGTAAAGGGTATTGAAGTTCCCCCAGCCAGAGTACATTCAGTGCCCTTGCTACTTTCAGAGTTTCTTCCAAATGCTGTTCATCAACTGATGGTAGATTGTAATCTGGTGATAATCCTTGACCTAATCCCATGAAAGTTCATGGAGCTTGGAGTCAACATTAAGCACTCAAAGTTCTACTCCCTCCCACCCGTATACAATTTTGTCACCACTTCTGAGGGGCTTGTCCTACTAGTGGGATAGGATGTACCTCGACATTGTGACAGAGGAGTCTGGCGCTTGTGGTATAATTGTACAAGTATGACTACATCAGGCTGTTATTTGAATAGTTAATGGCATAGCTCCCCCAGTTTAGACACCAGTTCCCAGATGTTTGTTAGGAGGCTTTTGCAAGGCTGAATAAGCTCATTGCAAATTTACCATGTCCAAGTTCAGTGCCAAGCTCAATACCAGGTGGCGAGTCCAATTTTATTCTTTGAACATATAAGTAATGGAGTAAATGAGTGGCCTGCAAAGCTGTCCTTAGGCCATCTAAGAGTCACCCAAATGGGGCAAATCTGGAGTCATGTGTAGACCAGACAAGGTAAGGTTAGCAGATTTCCTTCCCTGAAGGACATTAGCGAAACAATGGGTTTTCAATGACAATCCAGTAGTTTTTATGGACATCATAATGTTAATTTATTCTTTGCCCTCCAAATTATTAACTGAATTGCCATAGTGGGATTTGAACTCGGGTCTCTGGATTTCTGGTGTTGTCAGTTTATCACTGTGCCACCTCCAGTGATTCAACTTAACCACAATCCCTTTTTCACCCCAATCTTCCCTGATAAGCTAAAATCATGTTCATGCACCTGAATTAGTGCATTTCATCCACTCAATCGTGGATTGTATAAGTATTCTGATCTGTTTAATTTATACAAGAAATACAACAGGAACCTTATCAGAGTCTTATTAATCAGATGTGTTTTGTTGACTATATTTTCTGAGTGAATATAAATTTAAGTCCCAAGTGCAGAGGTTCAACATACCAAATACTTCCACACTTATACATTCTGAGTTTGTTCCTTCCCGATTTTCCAAACTCCCTGCGCCATCTCACATTTCTGTCCCAGGCCACTCTGTCCAGTCTCCTCCTCCCAGTACGGTGCCAATCAAAGGAACGAGCCAATCATCTCCTCCCTTGGTAAAACGGGTCCTGAAGCCCCGCCTATGCACAGCTGCGCCTCCAGTAACCGCGCATGCGTCCCGGTGCTCGCTGTCCCTCCAGTTGATGGCAGCTGGAATGCAACTTATCTCTGCTATTTTAGCACAACATTTGCGACCACTTATTTGAGTCTCAGGCCTGAACCCGCAGCTTCTAATCTTTCCTCACCCACCCACGGCATCAGCCCTTCCCTTATGCTCCCAGTCTCCTACCAGTTTCAAATCCATTCGCTCCACTTTAGGTCGCCATTCCACCCTTTGCGCAGAACGGAGTCGAACGCCACGCCTGCGTACTCAGCTCCTGTCGTGAATGATAGGGCGCAATCTTCCGCGCGGGGGTTTCCGGGAAATATGCCCGCCATTGAAAGATTCAAGAATTTACCATCAAGTTGGGCTTAGAGGATAATAACCGTAATAAACGTGAATACATTATTAATTTAATGGTAGATCGTGGCTGTATGGCTTTCTGTCTGCTTGAATATATTTGAATACATAAAAGAAATAAACTTGGGTATTAGAGATACAAGAGACTGCAGATACCAGAATCTGGAGCAACATATAAAGCACTGGAGGAATTTAGCGGGTCAAGCAGTATCTATGAAGGGTCGAAACCCTTCAACTGGACTGAAAGAAGGAGTGGAGGTAGCCACTCTTCCACCATAAGGTGGAAGGAATGGGTAGAGCAAGAACTGGCAGGTTAGGGGTGTGATAGGCAGATGAGGGAGGGGGGAGAGTGGGAATGATGTCATAAGCTAGGAGAAGATAGGTGGAAGTGACAAAGCACTGAAGGTGATGGAATCTGATAGGAGAAGAAGTGGAGCATGGAGTAAAGGGGGAGCTGAGGAGGGGAACTGGTGGGAGGAGTGATGGGCAGATGGAGAGAGTGGGGGAGAGGAAAGAGATAGAATGATTGTGGCCAGTTGGATCAGGAGGAGAGAAAGGGGAAAAGAAAAAAAGGGACAGTTAGTAGATGTTTGAGAATCCAATGTCCATGCTGCCAGTTTGGAGAATGCCTGGGCAGATTATGAGGTGTTGTTCCTCTAATTTGAGTCTAACCTTGAACTGGCAATGGAGGAGGCCATGGGCAGACATGTCGATGTGGGAATGGGAAGTGAAATTAAAATAGCTGACCACTGGGAGATCCTGGCTGGCATGGCAGACAGAGCAAAGGTGCTCAGTGAAGCAGACACCCAATCTGTGCCCGGCCTCACTGATGCATAGGAAGCCAGAATGAGAGGACCAGATGCAATAAATAACACCACAGGATGCCTCACCTGGATGGACCGCTTAAGGCCATGGATGGTGGTGAGAGAGGAGATGTAGGGGCAGGTGTAACGCTTTGTGCGGCTACGGGGGCAAGTGCTTGGGGAGGGAGGGGGATCGGTGGGGAAGGAACATCGGGGTATTATATGTACAATTTTGAAATTTATGGATGGCACAAAATTTGTCAATGAACTAAGAGCAGATTTCGGGAGACATCAACGTGTTGAGGCTGTTGAAATGGACAGTTACCTAACATATCATTTACCAATGATTAAGTGTTAAGTGATGGGCATGGGCACAAATAATGGAGAGAAATTTTCAGGGGTGAGGTGGTGTAAGAAATGAAGGACTTGGGGTGCATACCTTTGAAGGCAATAGGGGAAGTTGACAAAATGGTTAAACATTTTTATAAATAGGGGAAATGAATGCAAAAACAGGGAAGTCAATCAAACTCTTAACAAATCATTGTTTAGGCTACAGTTACCATATTATAGGAACTGTACTATACAAAAAATGGAAAGGGTACTGACCAGGTTTACCAGAATGGTATCTGGGATGAAGGACTTCTCAAATGTGAAAAGGCAAGAAAACCCCTAAATTACTAAAATTATGAGTGATTTGGAAACAGTGGATGGAAAAACTGACTTGTTGAGTGCTTCCAGTGCATTCTTTTTAATTTCAGTGGTTTCAGCATCTGCAGTATTTTCCTTTTGTATAATTGTTCCATTTATCTATTTAGGTGCATATAAAATGAACAATGAATGAATGGAATGAGGCCAATACTATCTGGGGTCTGGATCCAACATTAATAATCATTATAACAGAGCAGAAGTTATCCTGTGTATATGACTGGCAGGGACTGCTTGTGAACCATTGCAGAAAATTTCATGAATGACTTCACAAAATCTTTTCCCTTAATTTGGGATCTTCCATTAAAATTTTAATTCATAATTGCATTATTAATGTTTCTACCATTTTACATTAATTTAATGCTTGTGTACAATTCTTACCAACTTACCATGGGAAATAAAGAAAATGGAAACCGATGGACTTGAGAGAGACCAAATGTTGTCCTCTCATTGGGTGCAGACATCCTCTCAGAATGGGAATTGGGACGAAGTAGTGATGTAAACTTAATTTCTCCAATTTGATGGGACTGTTTCATATAGAATGTGAGGAAATTGGAAATTAAAAAAAAAATTAATGGAAACACTCAATAGGTCAAGCAGCATCTACAAAGTGACAAATGGAGTTAACAGTTCAGGATTGATAACCTCTATCAGAAATCAAACAAGTTGGAGAGTACTGATGTCAGTATCAGTAACTCTGGGGTTTGGTTAATTTAAGACTTCAGGTTATTGACATCAGGGACTTTGTGGTTAGTTTGTATCAGCAGTATGGAAATTAGTGTTAGTAATTCTGGGGTTGTGTTTACCGACAGGAGAAGATTGGTAACAGTGATTGTGCGGTTGGCTTGTATTGCACAAGACAAAACTGATAGCAATAAATGTTTGATTGGTTTACACCAGAAGGAAATAGATTATTCCAATATGTTTGACGCTGGATTACATCTGTCAGAACAAGATTGGTATCAGTGGAAGTGTCAGTGTGATGTGGCTTCCTCTACGTTGATGAAACTACGCATAGACTAGGCGACTGCTTTGCCAAGCACCTGTGCCCTGTCTGCAATGGCCACCTTGATCTCTGGTTGCATGCCATTTCAACTCTCCTTCCCCTTCTCACACTAATTTCTCCGTCCTCGGCCTTCTCCATTGCCAAGGTGAGAGCAAACACAAACTAGCATAAAAGTACCTTATATTCCACCTCGGTAAACTACAACCCCGTGGTATGAACATTGGATTTTCTAATTTCAGGTAAACCACAGACCCATGTTTCTTTCTCTATCCTTCTGATTGACACAGATTCTCTCAATCCCCTTCTTTCCAACCCTCCCCCAGCCCCCCACCCTCATTACACAGTTTTTTCCCCTTGCCCCACCTGGTTCCATCTGTCTATCACCCACACACTTTACCACTGGGTCTCCTATCCCCTCCCTAACTGGTTCTATCTCTCCACCTGCCCATCATCCCTCTCTTATCTGGTTCCACTTCACCATCCTTAGTTATCATCCACAACCCTTTGCTGTCTCCACATCACCTTCCAACCTTTGTCTTTACCTTCACCCATCCTCCGCAACCCCCCCCCCCCATCCAACCCCACATCTCCTTGGCACCATCTGGCCATCTACCCCTCCTCATCTGGTTCCACCTGTCACCTGCCAGATCCTGCCTCACCCCTCACCATTTTATACTGGCTGTGTCCTCACTACACTCTGAGCCCTGATGCAGGGTCTTGTCCCAAAAGGTCAACTATCTCTCTGCCTCTACATCTGCAGTCTCTTGTGTCTCAGTGGAAGTGTGTTGGATTATGGGTCATCCCCAGACTATGGCAGGTTCCATTCCTGTGAACTGTTTGTAAACCAGTTTTCACGTCGGAACTGTGGCTGTGAGCCAAGTTCCCAGGTGGCAGAAGATGCCTGAAGTCCTGCAGCAGGCTGCAAATCCACACCGCTGGTCTCCCAAATACTCATTCATATGTATGGGCTGCACATAATTCAGGTGTTTGTAAGGTAAGGAGGACCTGTACAGTATATCAAGTGAGACCGAGGGTCATAGAGCATGGAAACAGGCTCTTCGGCCCAACTTGTCCATGCCAACTGTGTTGCCCAGTGAGCCAGTCCCGTCTGCGCTCATTTGGCCCACAGCCCTCTAAACCTCTCCTATCCATGTGCTTATCTAGATGGCTTTTAAATGTTGCTAATGTACCCACCTCAACCATTATTTCTGGCAGCTCATTCCAAATACATGAAGAAGCTGCCTCTGATGTCCCTTTTAAATCTCTCACCTCTGATCTTAAATCTATGTCCTCTTGTTTTTAGCACCTCCTGCCTGAGAAAAAGACCATATGCTTTCACCCTGTCTCTTCCCCTCATGATCTTATATACCTTTATCAGGTGACCCCTCAATCTCCTACATTCCAGGGAATAAAGTGTTAGTCTATGCAACCTCTCCTTGTAACTCAGGCCCCCAAGTCCAGGCAACATCCTGGTAAATCTTTTCTACATTCTTTCTAGCTTAATAACATCTTTCCTATAACAGGGTGACCAAAACTGAACACAATACCCCAGTTGCGGCCTTACCAATATCTTATATAACTGCAACATAACTTCCCAATTCCTCTACTCAATGTTCTGACCAATGAAGTCCAGCATGCCAAATGCCTTCTTCACTACCCTATCTAACTGAAATGACACCTTCAGTGAACAATGCACTTGCAGTCTGAAGTCTCTCTGCTCCATAACACTCCCCAGGACCCTACCATTCATAGTATAATATCCTACCCTGGTTTGACTCCCAAAATGCAATACCTCACATTTATCTGGATTGAAAGCCATTTGCCAATTCTCAGCCCACATACCTAACTAATCAATGGTATGCAACTTTTCATGACCTTCTACACTGTCCACAACACCAGCTATTTTAGTATCATCCGCTGACTTACTAAGCATGCCTTGTACATTCACATCCAAATTGTTAACATAAATTACAAACAACAAAGGTCCCAGCACCGATCCCGGTGTCACATCACTAGACACAGACCTCCAGTCTGAGAAGCAGCCCTCTACCATCACTGTCTGCTTCCTACCACCGAGCCAATTATGAATTAAATCCACTATCTCCCCCTGGATCCCATGCAATCTAACCTTCCAGACCAGCCTGCCATGAGGGACCTTGTCAAAGGCCTTCTAAAGTCCATATAGACAACATCCACTACCCTACCCTCATCTACCTTCTTGTTTACCTCCTTAAAATACTGCAAGAGATTTGTCAGACACAACTTCCCACACACAAAACTGTGCTGACTGTCCTGCATCAGACCCAAGTGTTAGTGAATCCGGTTCCTCAGCAATTTACCCACCAGTGATGTCAGACTCACTGCCCTGTAGTTCCCTGGCTTGTTTTTGCTACTATTTTTAAACAATGGGACCACATTTGCCACTCTCCAGTCCTCCAGATAACTTGTCAGTGTCAGTGATGGACATGTTGGTTATCCTCAGAATAGAGGAGATGTAGCCAGTGAGCGCAGTGTTGATTTACATCAAAGAGGAGGATATTGGAGTTAATAAGTAAGGTGTTCCCTTGTTACTGTTTTTAGGATATTGGTGCCTGTATCTGTGAGTCATAGAGTTGTACAGCATGGAAAAAGGCCCTTCAGTCCATTCTTCTCCATGCCAACCAAGATGTATATTCAAGCTAATCACATATCCCACCACTTGGCCCATATCCCTCTAAACTCTTGTCATCCTTATACCCATCCACATACTTCTTAATGTATCTGATGTACCTGCCTCAACCACTTCCTCTGGCAGCTGGTTCCATAAATCCACCACCCACTGTATAAAACAAGGTTGCTCCTCAGGTTCTTATTAAACCTTTCACATCTAACCTTAAAACTACCTCCTCCAGTTTTCAATTTGCCAACCCTGGATAAAAGGGCCACTCATCGTATCTAAGTCCCTAACCATTTTATATACGTCTGTGAGGTCACCCATTAGTCTCCTGTGCTCCAAGGAGTAAAGGCCCAGCCTGTCAAAGCTCTCCTTATAACTCAGTCCCTTGAGTCCTGGCAACATCCTTGCAAATCTTTTCTGCACTCTTTCCAGTTTAATCACATCCTTCCTATAACAGGGTGACCAAAACTAAACACAATACTCCAAGTGTGACCTCACCAACATCTTATACAACCGCAACATAACCTCCTATCTTCTATATTTAATGCCCTGACTGATGAACGCCAGCATGCCAAAAGCCTTCTTCACTATCCTATCAGAATCAGAATCATAATCAGGCTTATTATCACTGACGTATAACGTGAAATTTGTAGTTTTGTGGCAGCAGTACAGTGCAAAGAAATAAAAATTACTATAAATTACAAAAATAAATAAATAGTGCAAAACAAAAGAATAACGAGGTAGTGTTCATGAGATCATGGACCGCTCAGAAATCTTATGGCAGAGGGAAAGAAGCTGTTCCTAAATCATTGAGTACGGGTCTTCTGGCTCCTATACCTCCTCCCTGATGGTAGTAATAAGAGGGCATGAGCCAAATGGTGAGAATCCTTAGTGATGAATGCAGCCTTCTTGATGCAGCTCCTCTTGAAGACATCCTCGATGGTATGGACAGTTGTGCCCATGGTGGAACTGGCTGAGTGTACAGCCCGATGCAGCCTCTTGCGATCCTGCACATTGGAGCTTCCTACCATGCTACAATGCAACCAGTCAGAATGCTCTCCACCACACATTTATAGAAACCTTGAAAAGTCTTCGGTGACATACCAAATCTCTTCAAACTCCTAACAAAGATGAGTCGCTGGTGTGCCTTCTTCATGATTGATTCAATGTGTTGGGCCCAGGATATACCCTCCGAGATGTTGATTCCCAGGAACTTGAAGCTGTTCACCCTTTCCACCGCTGACTCCACAATGAGGACTGGTGTGTGTTCTCCCAGCTTCCCCTTCCTGAAGTCCACAGTCAATTCCTTGGTCTTGCTGATGTTAAGTTGCAACACCACTCAATCAGCCAACTGATGTCACACCTATATGTTTCCTCGTTGCCATCTGAGATTTTACCAACAACAGTGGTGAATCTACCTGTGACTCGACTTTCAGAGAACTGTGCACCAATGTCCCTCTGTTCTTCAACAGTACCCAGGGCCCTTCCATTCAATGTAAAAGTCCTATCTTGATTTGTCCTTCCAAAGTATAACACTTCACACTTATCTGAATTAAATTGCATCTGCTGTTCCTCAGCTCACCTACCCAGTCAATTGAGATCCCACTGCAATGCTTGATACTCCTCTTCACTCTCTACACCACCTATTTTATTGTCATCTGCAAACTTTCTAACTATTCCTCGTATATTCTCATCCAAACCCTTAATATAGATGACAAATAATAATGCGCCCAGCACCAACCCTTGGGGCACACCACTAGTCACAGACCTCCAGTCTGAGAAAGATCCTTTCACCGTCACCCCACCATCCAGTCAATTTTGTATCTAGGTTGCTAGCTCTCCTTGGATGCCATTCGATCTAACCTTCCAGAGCAGCCTACCACGCGGAACTTATCAAAACCCTCACTAAAATCCATATATACTATGTCTACCACCCTCACCTCGTCACTTCATCAAAAACTTAATCAAATTCGTAAGACAAGATCTCCCATGCACAGAACCATGCTGGTAACCCTATCCAAGCCCTGCCTTTCAAAATTGAAGCACATCTTATCCCTCAGAATGCTTTCCAGCAAGTTACCTACTGTGGATCTTAGGCTAACTGGTCGATAATTATCATGTCTATCTTACAGCCCTTCTTAAATAAAGGCACATCATTTGCTATCCTCCAGTCTTCTGCCACCTCGCCAGAGGATAGTGATGTTGCAAATATCTCAGCAAGGACTCCCACAATTTCTTCTCTGTCTTCCTATGGTGTTCTTCGATGTGCCTTGTCCAGACCTTGAGATTTGTCTACATTCATACATCTTGATACATGCAAAACCTCTTCTACTGTAATGTGGACTTCTCCCAAAACATCACCATAAACTTTACCAGGTTCCCAAGTCTTCACATCTTTCTCCATGGTAAAAACAGAGGAGAAATAATCATTGAAAAATCTGCCCAACTCCAGCAGCTCCATACATAGATTTTTCTTTTGGTCTTTGAGGGGCCCTATTCTCTCATTAGTCACTCTTTTTCCCTTAATTAACTTCAAAAAATTTCTTAGGATTCTCCTTAATTTTCTCTGCCAAAGACATCTCAGGCCCTCTCTTGGCCTTTCTAATTTCCTTCTTGAGTATACTCTGGCATTCTCTGTATACTTCCAGTGATTCACTTGATCTCAACTGCCTGTATCTGACACAAGTCTCCTTTGTTTTCTTGTCCAGACTTACAATATCCCTTGACAACTAGGGTTCCCAACTCCCAGCAGCTTTGCTTTTTGCTTTAACAGGAACATGTAGTCCTTGGACTCTTACCATCTCACTTTTAAAATCCTCCCACTTGCCGGAAGTCCCTTTCTGTGCAAACAACCTAGCCCAATCAACCTTTGCAAGCTCCTGTCTAGCATTCATCAAAATTTGCCTTGCTCCAGTTCTGTCCCTTTCCATAACTATTTTAAAACAAACGGAATTATAGTCACTGGTCCCAAAGTGCTCCCCTACCGTGACCTCATTCACTTGCACTTCCTTATTTCCAAGGAGTAGATCAAGCTTTGCACCCTCCCTTGAAGGGCCCTCTATATACCTGTATACCTGAGGTAACCTTCCTGAATACACTGAATAAATTCCACTGCATCTCAATCTTTAACACTATGGCAATACCAGTCAATGTTAGGAAAGTTAAAATCTTCTGCAATGACAACCCCATTATTCTTACAACTCTCCCCAATCTCCATGCATTTTAGAGTCACAGAGTTGTACAACAGGAAAAAAGGCCTTTTGGCCCATAATTGTCCATGCTAACCAAAATGTCTGTTCAAACTAATTCCATTTCCCAGCACTTGGCCCCTGTCCCTCTAAACTCTTGTCATTCATATATCTGTCCACATACTTCTTAGATGTATCTAATATACCAGCCTCAACCACGTCCTTTGGCAGCTGATTCCATATACCTACCACCCGCTGTGTAAAAAAGTTGCTCTTCAGGTTCTTATTAAATTTTTATTAAACAACTAACCTCAAGGCTACGTCCTCTAGTTTTCGATTCCCCAACCCTAGAGAAAAAGGCCACTCACCCTACCTATGCCCCTCATGATATTATATACCTCTATGAGACCACCCCTCAGTCCCCTATGCTCAAGTAATAAAGGCCCAGCCTGTCTAACCTCTCTCTATATCTCAGTCATTTGAGTTCTGGCAATATCCTTGTAAATCTTTTCTGCACTCTTTCCGGTTTAATCATATCATTCCTATAATATGGTGACCAAAATTGAACACAATACTCCAAGTGTGGCCTCACCAACATCTTGTATAATTGTAACATGACCTCCCAAATTCTATATTTAATGCCCTGACTGATGAAGGCCAGCATGCCAGAAGCCTTCTTCATTGTCCTATCTGCCTGTGACTCCACTTTAAGGGAACTATGCAGCTGTTTTCTAAGGTCCTTTGATTTGTTCCTCTCACTCCTGAGAACAATTTGGGGCCTATAGTACAATCCCAACAAAGTGATCACCCCCTTCATATTTCTCAGTTCCACCCATAATGCCTCACTAGATGATCCTTCAGTAATGTCATCTCTAACTACTGCCGTGATGTTTCCCTCAACCAAAAAAGCAACTCCCCCTCCTCCCTTCCCTCCACCTCTATCTCGACTAAAGCACCTGTATCCTGGAGCATTAAGCTGCCCTTCCCTTAGCCATATTTCTATAATGGCTGTAATATCCCAATCCCACAAATTTATCCATGCCCTAAGTTCATCCACCTTATCTGTCAGACCTCTTGCACTGAAGTAAATGCTACTTAATCCAATCGACTTTCCTCACTCTTCACCATGCTCCTTCCTGCCCTGCCTGTTCAATCAGCTTTTGCTGTCTTCTCTATCACTATCCAGCCTCTCAATTGCATCACTTCTACTTAGTATCCCACCCCCCCTGCCAATCTAGTTTAAACCCTTCCTAGTAGCACCAACAAATCTGCCCGCAAGGATATTGATCCCCCTCATTTTAGGTGAAATCCATCCCTCTTATACAAGTCACCCCTGCCACAGAAGAGAACCTACTGGTCCAAACATCTGAATCCCTGCCTCCTGCACCAATTCTTCAGCCATGCATTCATCTGCCATATCCTTCAATTCTTTCCCTCACTAGTGTGTGGCACAGGTAGCGATCCAGAGATTACTATCTGGAGAGCCTGCTTCTTAACTTCTTCCCTAACTCCCTATATTCATTCCGCAGGACCTCATCTGTATCTCTACCTATGTCATTTATAGAGTCATACAGTACTGCAGCACAGCAACAGGCCCTTCAGCCCATCCAGTCCATTCCAACCTGATCTTCTGCCTCGTCCCATCTACCTGCACCCAGACCATATCCCTCCAAACCCCTCCTATCCATGTACCTGTCCAAACTTCTCTTAAACGTTACAATTGAACCCGCATCTACCACTTCCACTGGCAGTTCATTCCCCACTCACACCACCCTCTGAGTGAAGAAGTTTCCCCTCAGATTCTCCTTAAGTATTTCACCTTTCACCCTAAACCTATGGCCTCTAGTTCTAGTCTCACACAGCCTGAGGGGAAAAAGCCTGTATGCATTCATCCTACCTATACCCCACATAATTTTGTATACCTCTATATGATCTCCCGTCATTCTGCTGCGCTCCAGGGAATAAAGTCCTAACCTATTCACCCTTTCCCTATAACTCAGGTCCTCAAGTCCCGGCAACATCCTTGTAAATTTTCTCTGCACTCTTTCAAGCTTATTGATATCTTTCCTGCAGGTAGGTGACCAGAACTGTACACAATACTCTAAATTCAGCCTCACCAACATCTTGTACAACTTCAACATAACACCCCAACTCCTGGACTCAGTGTCCTGATTTATGAAGGCCAATGTGCCAAAATCTCTCTTTCTGGCCCTATCTACCTGTGATGCCACTTTCAAGGAATTATGGATCTGTATTCCCAGGTCCCTTTGTTCTACCACACACCTCAGAGCTCTGCCATTTACTTGTGTAAGTCTTACTCTGGTTTGTCCTCCCAAACTGCAACACTGCATTAAATTCCATCTGCCATTTTCAGCTCATTTTCCTAGTTTGCCAAGATCACGCTGCAAGCTTTGATAGCCTTCATCACTGTCCACTCAACCCTCCAGTCTTGGTGTCATCCACAAATTTGCTGATCCAGTTTACCACATTATCATCTAACTCATTAATATAGATGATAAACAACAACAGACCCACCACCAATCCCTGTGGCACACCACTAGTCACAGGCCTCCAGTCAGAGAGACAACCATCTACTACCGTTCTCTTGTTTCTCCCGCTCAGCCAATGTCAAATCCAATTGGCTACCTCATCCTGAATGCCAAGCAACTTAACCTTCTGGACAGCCTCCCATGTGGGACTTTGTCAAAGGCCTTGCTAAAATCCATGCAGTCCACTGCCTTTCTGCCATCAACCTTCTTGGTAACCTCCTTGAAAACTCTCTAAGATTGGTTAGATATGATCTACCATGCACAAAGCCATGTTGACTATCCCTAATCAGGCCCTGTCTATCCAAATACTTATATATTCTGTCCCTTAGAATACCTTCTAATAATTTACCCATGACTGATGTCACGCTCACCAGCCTATAATTTGCCAGTTTATTCTTACAGCCTTTCTTGAACAACGGAACATTAGCTATCCTCCAGTCCTCCAGCACCTCACCCATGGCTAAGGACAATTTTTTTTAATTTTTTTTATTTATATAAAATTTATTATTCTTTTCTTATTTAACTTTTTTTTATAAATTTCTTTATTCTTTTTTGTTTTTTTTCTCTTTACAATATTTTTATTAAATCCATGAAAAACATGCGTCAAGAAAGAGTAAAAATACTAAATATGTTGTGTTAAATCATACTTAAGATCACAATACTCCAAATTAATAATCACATGTAATAATTAGTTAATGAAGGAAAAAACATTGAAATATTTTATTAAAAATATCTACTCCCACTACCAAAAACCGAAGCTGTTTGATGGAAAAACCAACAAGGAAAAACCCTTAAAAACGTAACAACGTCAGCCAATGTCTGCGTTTTAGTCACCAAATCAGAGATTTTGAATATAGTTCAAAAAAGGTCCCCACAGGGTTTGTAAGTCTAAGTTAGATTCAAAAACTGAACAACGGATCTTCTCTAGATTCAGGTATGATATAACATCCCGTAACCATTGAGCATGAGTAGGCGGAGTAACTTCCTTCCATTTAAGCAATACAGCTCTCCTGGCTATAAGAGAAATAAAAGCCAGAATGTGTAAATCAGAAGCCTTCAAAGTTATATCTTCTTCTCCAACGATCCCAAATAATTATTTGGGATCGTTGGCTAAGGACATTTTAACTATCTCTGCCAGGTCCCCTGCAATTTCTGCACTAGCCTCCCACAAGGCCCTGGGGATCCACCTTAATTCACCAACGTACACAACGACTTCTGGCTGCTCGCCCTCCCCTTTGAGAATGTTCTGTAGCCCCTCTGAGCCATCCCCAACCCTAGCACCAGAGAGGCAACACACTATCCTGGAATCCCATTTGCAGCCACAGAACCTCCTGTCTGGCCTCCTGACTTACGAGTCATCTATCACTAAAGTCCTGTCTGCCTTCACCCTTTCCTGCTGTGGCACAGAGCCAGTTGTAGTGCCACAGTCTTGGCTACTGTTAGTTTCTCCTGAAAGGACATTCCCCCCAAACAGTATCCAAAATGGTATGCTTGTTTTTGAGCTGAATGTCCACAGGATATCCCTGCACTCTCTGACTACTCTCCTTGTTTTCCTTGGTGGTCACCGAACTATCTGCAGCCTGAACCTTAGGAATGACTAACCTCACTAAAGCTCTGCTGTTGGCATCCTGGATGGTCCTAAGTATGACTAGCTCCAGTTCCTTGACCTTGTCCTTCAGGAACTGCAGCTGGGAGTGCCACATAAAATTGGTTTATATCAGGCAGGAAGAAATTTTGTCAGATCCTGCTGTATTTGTTTATATCAGATGAGTTTATTCCAGTGAGTGTGAGATTGGTTTCCATCAGAGAAGAGGAGAGTGGTATTGTGTCCCTGGAGCTGGTTTTCAGTTTCTTTGAGATTGGCTTACATTAGAAAGGAGGTAGATGTCATGGACTAATTATTATATAAAGAAGGACCTGGCAAACCACAATTATAACTTGGAGGAGGTTGGTGACAGTAAACATGGGATTGTTTTACCTCAGAAGGGAGGAGATTGATATTGCTGACTATTGCATTCTTTGCATTGGACAGGCCAAAATTGGGATCAGTGACTGAGGGATTGATTTATATCAGGCAGTATATATAAGAGAGGAAGAGATGGATATTACTGACAGAGGGATTGGGTTATATGAGGAGGAGAGTGCTCCCAGTGAATGTGGGGTTGCATTCCATCAATCAGGAGTAGGTTGTTGTCAAAGAATGTGCTGTTGTTTTATATTGATAGGAGGAGATTAATGTTACTGACTGTATGGTTGGTAGAGAATCATAGAATTGTTACAGCACAGAAGAAGGCCACTTGGCCCAGCTTATCAGTACTGGCTCTCTACCAGAGCAGCTCTCCCACCCACCATCCCTTTCTCCGTAATCTTGCAAGGTCTCCCTTGCTGTAATGGAACCTGCCTCCATCACATCTGCCGAAATGTATTCTAAATTACAACCACATGCTGTGCAAAAAAGGCTTTTTGTCATGTCACACTTCATTCCCTTCCTCCTTGGTTTATACTTATGACCTGCAATCCTCAACCAGTCTATCAAAGGGAACAGCATTTCACAAGTACCACTTGTCAAAAACTTTAAGCATTTTATGTATTTCTATCAAATCTTCACCTTCTCACCCCCAACCCCCATAGCTTTCTCGTAACAAAAATAGTCCCCACCTCTCTAATCTATCTTCATAGTTATAGTCCTTCATCCAAGGGACCATTCTCACAAATCTTTCCTGAACCATCTCTAATGCCTTCACATCCTCCAATAATTTACTGCCAGAACTGTGCAAAATACTCTAGCTGAAGCCAGACCAGTATTTTATGGGTGAATATAAATTTCCTGCTTTTATACTCTATACCTCTGTTAATAAAGCCCAGAAATTTTGTCTGCTTTGTTATCCACTTGATCAACCTGCCGCTCTGCCACTTTCAGTGATTTGAGTACACATACCTGCAGGTGCCTCTGGTACTTAAAGAATGGTACCCTTTTGTCCTATATTACCTCCCCTCATTCTTCCAACAAAAATGCATCATCTAATGTTTCTCTGCATTAAACTTCATCTGCCATACATCTTCCCATTCTACCAGCCTGTTTATTTCTTGCTGCAATCTACTTCTATCTTATTTGCAGTTCATAATACTGCCAAGTTTTAGAAAGAACTTTTGAAAAAAGCAGTGATCCCAACACTGATCTCTGTGAAATGCTATGATTCACCTTCCATGTGTCCAAAAAGTAAACCATTTACTACAATCATCTATTGTCTGTTGCTTGGCCAACTTCTTATCAATTCTATCTGTGTCCCTTTCAATGTGTATTTCAATCTGTTGATGAGCATGTTATGTGGCACATTACCAAAAGCATCTGGAAGTCCATGTACTCCACATCGTTTGCATTACCCTCATTGCCTCTTCAAAAGCTTTTATCAAATTAATAAAACATTCTTTCCCCTTAACAAATCCATGCTGGCTTAACTCAATTAATCAATTTTCCTCCAGGTTATTACTAGTCCATTCCCAGTTCAATGTTTCTAAAACCTTTCCCTCCACTGACTAGCCTGCAGTTACTGGGTTTATTCTTACTTCCTTATTTTTATTTGCTCTTCCCCAGTTTTCTGTCGCAACTGGAAGATCACAGTCAGTGCCACAGTATTTCTCCTTGCACTTCCCTCAAAATGCTAGGATGCATCCCATCCAAACCTGCCACCTTACCTACTTTAAGTTCAGCTAATTTTTAATACCTCACTTTCAACAATTTGTAGCATATGCTGTGTCTCAACTATCTCCCCATTCACTATTACTTTGGAAGCTCTGGGGAAGACAGATGCAAAGTAGTCATTTATCACTCTACTATTGCTCCCAGTATCCATGTGAAAGTTCCCATTTTAGTCCTTAATGGACGCTACTTCTCCATGCACTTTCCTTTCAGTACTTACATGCCTCTGAGGGTAGCAGTTAGTGTAACGCTATTACAGCACCAGCGACCCAGGTTCAATTCCCGCCGCTCTCTGTAAGGAGTTTTTACGATCTCCCCTTGTCTGTGTGGGTTTCCTCCGGGTGCTCCGGTTTCCTCCCACATTCTAAGGACGTACAGGTTAGGAGCTGTGGGCATGTTATGTTGGTGCCGGAAGAATGGCGACACTTGCGGGCTGCCCCCAGCACATTCTCAGTAACACAAAAAGACAAATTTCACTGTGTGTTTTGATGTGCATGTGACTAATAAATAAATATCTTATCTTATCTTATGAAATACTTCCGTATTCCCACTTACATTGGCAGATAATCTTTATTCATATGGTCTCCTTGCCTCTGTTATTTAAAATTTACTTCCCCTCTGATCCTTTTGTTCTCAGCCTGGTTGTCTGGATTTGTTTATTCTTCCTTTACACCTGAACTGTACCTGGAGCATTTCTTCAGTTTTGCCTGCCAAATTTTGGTTCCAATTTCCTTGGGCCAGATCTATTCACTGCCAGTGAAATCGGCTTTTCTGGCAATGAATTATTTTTACTTTGGATTGTTCCTACTTCTTTTCTATAGGTAAACTGAATCTTATGATTTTATGATTATTGTTGCCTAAATGTTCCCCCATCAGAACTTGGTGCATTTGACACATCACATTCCGTAGAACCAGAGCCAGTGATGTTTCTGATGAAGGGCCTTGGCCTGAAATGTTGACTGTTCAATTCCCTCCATAGATGCTGCCTGACCTGCTGAGTTCCTCCAGCATTTTGTGTGTGTCTCTCCAGATCGCCAGCATCTGCAGTCTCTCTTGTGTATCCAGCAATGTCTCCTTCCTCATACTGCTTTAGAAAGTTATCCTGGACACATTTGGGAAACTCTTTAACCAGTTACCACCACAATACTGCCCCAGTTTGCACTGGGATAATTAAAATGTTCCATACATCCACCCTATGATTTTTGCACTTCTCGATATTTTTTCTGCCTATTTACTCCTCTATATCTCTCCCATATGTTGATGACCTATAGAATATACCCATCAGTTACTCAGCTCTCACCAAACAGATTGTCTTTGATTCGTCTGTGACATCCTGTCTCTCAAGCACTGTAATATGCTCTGTATTATGTCAGAGAGGAAGAGATTTGAACCAGTGATGAGGATTGGTTGTTTTATATTAGATATATATCAGATTGGTGGCTGTGACTGCAGGTTTGCTGTATATTAGATGGGAGAAGATTGATAACAGTATGTATAGCTTAGCTTACTTTAGGCAGGAGATGGGTATCAGTGATGGGCTTCTTAGATTGTATCAAAAAGGAGATTGATGCAAGAGACTACGGGTTTAATTTCTAAAGATGGGAAGAGATAGATCTTGTTGACTCACACTTCAGTTTATATCAGGCTGAAATTTGGTGCCTGTGATTGTGGGTCAGTTTATATCTGATGATGGAAGATTGACTGAGGGAGACAGTTGATAGAAGACATACTCAAAATTGTGGTGGTAACCAGTTAAAGGAAAAGGTAACTGGTTGGTCTATATCAGACAAATGGATGCTTGTGTCGATGAATGTGGGTTTCGTTATGTCGGACAGGATAAGTATCAATAAATGTTGTGAAGCTGCTACCGTGAGGCAGGCACAGTAGTGTAGCAGTTAGTGCAACACTATTACAGCACCAGCGACCCGGGTTCAATTCCGGCTGCTGTCTGTAAGGAGTTTGTACGTTCTCCTGTGTCTGTGTGGGTTTCCTCTGGGTGCTCTGGTGTCCTCCCACATTCCAAAGGTATACAGGTTCGGAAGTTGTGGGCATGCTGTGTTGGTGCCAGAAGCATGGCAACACTTGTGGGCTGTCCCCAGAACACTCTACACAAAAAGATGCATTTCACTGTGTGTTTCGATGCACATGTGACTAATAAAGATATCTTAACTTATCTTATATATCTGGAAGAGTTTGGTGTCACTAACTGTATGGTTAGTTTATGTCAAAAAGAAGAACTTTTTTACCAACTGATTTGATTTGGTTTATATCAGGCAGGTTGGTTCTGGTGTCAGTCAGTTTGGGATCAGAAGCAATTGGTGCTAGTGACAGTTCAATCAGTTTATGTGAGTGGGGGTTTGACTGAAATCAGAAAGGAGATTAAACATTTTGGTGTCGGTCTCAGGGTTTGCTGAATCTTGGTGGCCAGTTTGGGTTTGGTGGCCAGTTTGGGTTAATGCAGACAGATTGAGATTGGTGTTAACGACTATGAGATTGGTTTATATCGAAGTAGAGGCAGCATACATCATTAAGGACCCTCCCCACCTGGGACATGCCCTCTTCACGTTACTACCATCAGGGAGGAAGTACAGGAGCTTGAAGAGCTACACTCAACGTTTCAGGAACAGCTTCTTCCCCTCAACCATCAGATTTCTGAATGGTCCGTGAATTCATGAACACTACCTATCTTTTGCACCATTTACTTATTTTTGTAACTCGTAATAATTTTTATGTCTTTATGCCTTGCACTGTTCTGCTGCCACAAAACAACAAATCCCATGACATATGTTAGTGATAATAAACTTTATTCTGATTTTGTAGTCAGTAAGATAAGATAATATTTCTTTATTGGTCACATGTATATCGAAACACACAGTGAAATGCATCTTTTTTTGCGTAGAGTGTTCTGGAGGCAGTCCGCAAGTGTCGCCATGCTTCCAGTGCCAACATAGCATGCCCACAACTTCCTAACCTGTCCATCTTTGGAATGTGGGAGGAAACTGGAGCACCCGGAGGAAACCCAAGCAGACACGGCTGGAATTGAACCCAGGTCACTGGCGCTGCAATAGTGTTACGCTAACTGCTATGCTACTGTGCCTGATGGTTTGTTTGTATCAGATGGATAGAGATTAGTTTTAGTGATGTTGTGGTTATTTTACATCAGGCAATAGGGCACTAGTGTTAATGAATAATAAAAAGAAGACCGCCATATCCAGCAGGCAGCAATCGGAGCGGGCAGCAGAGTGAGTGGTAGCAGAGCGATTGGGCTTTGGCTCAATGGGCTTAGGTGGTAACGGGGTGGGGTGAGGTAGGTGCTAATACAGGAAAGGAAGTAGTATGAGTGCGGTTTTCTGTACTCGGTGTCAGGTGTGGGAGGTCCTGGAGTCTCCCAGCCTCCAGGACAGCCACATCTGCACCCGGTGTGTCGAGCTGCAGCTCCTAAGGGACCAGCTTGATGACCTTTGTCTGGTCAAAGAGAATGAGGAGGTGATAGAAAGGAGTTATCGGCAGGTGGTCACACCGGGGCCATGGGAGTCAGGCAAGTGGATCACAGACAGGAAGGGGAAGGGGAAGAGGCAGGTACTAGAGAGTACCCCTGTGGCTGTACCCCTTGACATTAAGTACTCCTGCCTGAGTACTGCTGGGGGAGACAGCCTAACTGGGGGAAGCAACAATGGCAGTGTCTCTGGCAAAGAGTCCGGCCCTGTGACTCAGAAGGGTAGGGAAGGAGAGAGGAGGGCAGTAGTGATAGGGGACTCTACAGTTAGGGGGGTCAGACAGGCAATTCTATGGATGTGAGCATGAATCCCGAAAGGTATGTTGCCTCCCAGGTGCTAGGGTCCAGGATGTCTCTGATCAGGTCCACAGCATTCTTGAGCGGGAGGGAAAGCAGCTAGATGTCGTGGTACATGTTGGTACCAGCGACATAGGTAGGAAGAGGGATGAAATCCTGTAAGGTGAGTTTAGGGAGCTAGGTAGAAGGCCGAAGAACAGGACCTCAAGGGTAGCAATCTCAGGATTGCTGCCAGTGCCACGTGATAGTGAAGGTAAGAATAGGAGGAGAAGGCAGGTGAATGCGTGGCTGAGGAGTTGGTGCAGGGGGCAAGGTTTTAGATTTTAGATCATTGGGATCTCTTCTGGGGAAGGTGGGACCTGCGGATGGGTTACACCTGAACTCGAGGGGGACCAATATCCTTGCAGGCAGGTTTGCTAGTGTGGATCAGGAGGGTTTAAACTAGTTTGCAAGGGGGATGGGAACTGGATGTCAGTGGAAGAAGTGCATGGAAAGTGGCACTGTAAAGTGTTATGCTAACCACAACACTACCGTGCCTGCCCAAATGCAAGAAGTATCAAGAATATGGGTGATGAACTGAGGGCTTGGATAAATACATGTAATTATGGTATTGTGGCTCTTGCAGAGACTTGGCTGTCACCAGGGCAGGAATGGATATAATATTCCTGTATTTCAGTGTTTTAAAAGGGATAGGGAGAGGGGGGGTAAGAGGAGGAGGGGTGGCGTTACTGGTCAGGGATACTATTACAGCTGCAGAAAGGGTGGATAATGTAGTAGGATCCTCTCTAGAGTCAGTATGGGTGGAAGTTAGGAACAAGAAAGGAGCAGTTTCTCCACTGGGAGTATTCTATAGGCCCACTGATAGCAGAAAGGATACTGAGGAGCAGATTGGGAGGCAGATTTTGGAAAGGTGCGAAAATAACATGGTTGTTATTATGGGAGACTTCAGCTCCCAAATATTGATTGGCACCTGCTTAGTACCAAAGGTTTGGACGGGGCAGAGTTTGTAAAGTGTGTCCAGGACAGATTCCTGTCACAGTATGTTGACAGGCCAACTAGAGGGAATGCCATATTGGATCTAGTGTTAGGTAATGAACTGGGTCAGGTGACAGATCTCTTAGTGGGTGAGCATTTAGGGGATAGTGACCACACTCCCTAACCTTTAGCATTGTCATGGACAAGGATAGAAGCAGAGAGAACAGGAAGATATTTAATTGGGGAAGGGCAAATTATGAGGCTATAAGGCTAGAACTTGCGAGTGTGAATTGGGATGACATTTTTGAAGGGAAATGTACTATGGAGATGTGGTTGTTGTTCAGGGATCTCTTGCAGGATGTTAGGGATAGATTTGTCCTGGTGAGGCACAGAAAGAATGGCAGGGTGGAGGAACCATGGGTGACAAGAGAGCTGGAACATCTAGTTAGGAGGAAGAAGGCAGCAGACATAAGGTGTAGGCAGCAAGGATCAGACAGGGCTCTTGAGGAATATAGCGTAGCAAGGCAGGACTTTGAGAAGGGGCTGAGGAGAGCAAGAAGGGGACATGAAAAGGCCTTGGCGAGTAGGGTTAAGGAAAACCCCAAGGCATTTTTCACTTATGTGAAGAGCAGAACGATGACAAGATTAAAGGTAGGACCAATTAGAGACAAAGGTGGGAAGATGTGCCTGGAAGCTGTGGAAGTGGGTGGGGTCCTCAATGAATACTTCTCCAGTATTCACCAAAGAGAGGGGCATTGATGACGCTGAGGACAGTGTTGGTAAGGTTAATGTTCTAGAGCATGTGGACATCAAGAAAGAGGATGTGTTGGAGCTGTTAGAAAACATTAGAACATTAGGATAAGTCCCCGGGGCCTGATGGAATATTCCCCAGGCTGCTCAGTGAGGCAAGGGAGGATATTGCTGAACCATTGGCTAGGATCTTTGAGTCCTCGTTGTCCATGGGAATCGTACTGGTGGATTGGAGGGTGGCAAATGTTGTCCCCTTATTCAAAAAAGGTAGTAGGGTTAGTCCAGGGAATTATAGACCAGTGAGCCTTGCATCTGTGGTGGGCAAGCTGTTGGAAAGGATTCTTAGAGATAGGATCTATGAGCATTTAGAGAATCATGGACTGATTAGCGATAGCCAGCATGGGTTTGTGAAGGGCAGATCATATCTCACAAGCCTGATAGTGTTCTTTGAGAAGGTGACCAGGCAGATTGATGAAGGTAGTGCAGTTGATGTGCTCTGCATGGATTTTAGTAAGGCATTTGACAAGGTTCCACATGGTAGGCTTCTTCAGAAGGTCAGAGGGCATGTGATCCAGGGAAGCTTGGCCTTGTGGATTCAGAATTGGCTTGACTGTAGAAAGCAGAGGGTTGTGGTGGAGGGAGTGCATTCAGATTGGAGGGCTGTGACTAACGATGTCCCACAAGGATTGGTTCTGGAACCTCTGCTTTTTGTGATTTTTATTAATGACCTGGATGAGGGGGTAGAAGGGTGGGTTGGCAAGTTTGCAGACGACACAAAGGTTGGTGGTGTTGTGCAAAGTGTGGAGGATTGTCGAAGGTTTCAGAGGGACATTGATAGGATGCAGAGCTGGACTGAGAAGTGGCAGATGGAGTTCAATCCGGAGAAGTGTGAGGTGGTACACTTTGGAAGGGTTAACTCCAAGGCGGAGTACAAAGTTAATGGCAGGATTCTGGGTAGTGTGGAAGAGCAGAGGGATCTGGGGGTTCATATCCACAGATCCCTGAAAGTTGCCTCACAGGTGAATGGGGTAGTTAATAAAGCTTATGGGATCGAGGTTAAGAGCCGCGATGTAATGACGCAGCTCTACAAAACTCTGGTTAAACCACACTTGGAGTACTGTGTCCAGTTCTGGTCGCCTCATTATAGGAAGGATGTGGAAGCATTGGAAAGGGTGCAGAGGAAATTTACCAGGATGCTGCCTGGTTTATAGAGTATGCATTATGAGGAGAGACTAAGGGAGCTAGGGCTTTACACTTTGGAGAGAAGGAGGATGAGAGGAGACATGATCGAGGTGCACAAAATATTAAGAGGAATAGATAGAGTAGACAGCCAGCACCTCTTTCCCAGGGCACCAATGCTCAATACAAGAGGGCATGGCTTTAAAGTAATGGGTGGGAAGTTCAAGGGAGATATCAGAGGAAGGTTTTTTACCCAGAGAGTGGTTGGGGCATGGAATGCGCTGCCTGGGTTGGTGGTGGAGGCTGATACATTGGTGAAATTCAAGAGGTTGCTGGATAAGCATATGGAGGAATTTAAAATAGGGGGATATGTGGGAGGTAGGGGTGAGATAGTCTTAGGTGAGGTTTAAAGGTCGGCACAACATTGTGGGCCAAAGGGCCTGTATTGTGCTGTACTGTTCTATGATCCTATGAAGAACTGTTCAGCTTAAATATGACAGAAGAAGATGATGAATGCAAAATGGTTACAGCATAGAATGAGGCCTCTCAGCCTATCAAATCCATGTGTAAGTAATCCAGCAAGTCCCACCATCACCCCTCCCCATAGCCCTCCAAATTCTTACCTTTCAAATTGTATGCAACTCCCTTTTCAGTGCTACAATTAATTCTCATCCTTCACACAGCAATTTTGCTTCCTTGGTCTATCACCTTCATTCTATGTCCATCTGATTCTTGACTCTTCTGCCAATGGGATCTCTCTCTCTCTCTCTCTCTCTCACTCTCTCTCTCTCTCTCTCTGTACTTAACCAATACCTTTCATGATTTTAAAATAATTATTTCATCCCTTCACTATGACTCTATGACCACTTCTAAGGAGAACAAACAGATAAACTAAGATCCCTCAGCCCCTTAATCATTTAACGTAAATCTCTTACACATCTCTCTGAAGCCTTTAACTCTGTCCCAATTGTGGCACCCACAACTTGTCATAATACTCCAAGAGTGAACAAACGTATACAGGTTCTTCATGATTTCCTAAATCTTGTACTCTATGCCTCTCTTTATAAAGCCCAACTTCCCAAATGCTTTCTTACCCACTTTCCCAACATGCATCAGGAAACAAACCGCTGGAGAACTCAGTGGGTCAAGCAGCATCTGTGGAGGCAAAGGGCTGGTCAGCATTTTGGTCGAGACCCTGCATCAGGACAGAGTGTATGAAGCCAATATAAAGAGGGAAGGAGGGGTGTGGCAGGGGCTGGCAGGTGACAGGTGGAAACAGGTGAGATGGGTGATAATGGGCAGATGGAACCAGGTGGGGGAGAGGAGAGGAATGATAGGCCAAGGGAAGTGAAACCCAGGTGGATGTGTATGGTGATGGTCAGGTGGATTCAGGTAGGCAAAGGTAACAAATCCAGGTAATTGAGGGTGTGCGTGGAAATGGTGAACAAAGGGGAAAAGAACCAAGGCATTCTTCTCCCTTGGCCTTCTCTTCCAATCCTCTTCCCCACCTGACTCCATCTGCCCATATCTTTTTTTCCCTGTCTGTACCACCTATCACCCACCAGCCTCTGTCTCTAAACTCCCCCTCCCCCTCCCCCTCCCCCACCTGCCTCCATCTGCTCATCTCCCCACCCCCACACCCCCACCCCCAGCTGGTTCCACCTTTCACCTACCAGTGCCATCTCACCCCTCCCCCTCACCTCTTTATACAGGCTGTCTTCCCTCTACACTCTCAGTTTTGACGCAGGGTCTCAGCTGAAACATCAACCATCCCTCTGCCTTCACGGGTGCTGCTTGAGCCGCTGAGTTCCTCCAGCAATTTGTTTTTTGCTCTGCGTTCCAGCATCTACAGTCTCTTATGTCACTGTTCTCAACCTGCATACCACTTTGAATGAACAATCCAAATATACCCCTGGATTTCTCAGTTCTTGTACTTCTTTCAGCATTGTACCCTCTACTTCATCTTGTCTCTTCTCAATCTTATTAAAAATGTATGACTCAGCATTAAGTTTCAACTGCAGTGCATGTAAGGTTAGGTGGTGACTGGTGTCAGTGATTGTGCGGTTAGTTGGTCTCAGACAGGGGGATGTTGGTCTTCATGATAGTGGGATTGAATGTTGTGTTGGTTTAATCAGACAGGAAAACACGGATGCAGTGCCTGCATGGTTCACTAGTGAATTAGGAGATTCACTATTATGAGTATTGGATTGATTAACGTCAGGCAGGAGCAGATTCTTGTGATAAACAGCCAGATTCGTATCTATTTGCCATCTGGTGTTGGTGACTTTGGGATTGGTTTATGTCAGATAGAAGGGGATTTGTGAGGGTTGTGGTGTATATGTTTTAGATCAGAAATGTGATTCAATGAACGTGGGGGCAATTTACATTGGATGGGTCAAGATGGGTATATCTGATGGGAGAGATTCGCTAATAGTGACAGTGAAGTTCTGTTTCTGACAGGAGCAGGTTGCTGAAAAAAGTGTGTTTTGCTGATATGAGAAAGGAGATTGGAGAGATGACTGGATTTGTTTTACACATGGGAAATATGTTAGTGGTTATATAGCCAGTTTAAATCAGACAGAGGGAACTGTGATCAGCAGCAGTAGGTTTAGTATGTATGATACCGCACAAGGCAGACATCAGTTTACATCAGAAGGGAGGAAACATATTACTGGCTGTGAGGCCAATTTCTGTAGGCAGGAGGATACTGTTGTCAGTGTTGCTTTGTATCAGACAGGAGCAGAATGGCATTAGTGATTGTAGGACTGGTTTATCAAACAGGACCAAATCAGTGTCAGTGAGTGTAGAGTTGGCACATATCAGAAAGGAGGTGATTGCTGATAACAACAGGCTACCAGACATGAGGACACAAGCGAGACTGCAGATGCTGGAAATGTGGAGCAACACACAAAATGCTGGAAAAACTCTGCAGGTCAGGCAGCATCTATGGACGGAAATGGACAGTCAATGTTTCGGGATGAAGGGTCTCAACCCGGAATGTTGACTGTCCATTTCTCTCAGTAGATGCTGCCTGATTCACTGAATTTCTCCAGCATTTTGTGTGTTGCACCAGACAGGAGAACATTGGTGTTAGGAATAGAAGAGTTAGTTGGCCTACATCACAAAGGAAGAGATTGTTGTCAGACCCTGTAGTGACAGTCTTATCAGATGGGAAGAGATTGGTCTCAGTGATGGTGCAGTTGCTTTGCAAAGCAACTACACCATCACTGAGTTTACTTCAGTGTTAATAAGGTTGGGGCTAGTTTATATCAAACAGGAGGAGCTTGTCTGAGTGAGTGTGGGTTTGGTTTACATCAGATAGAAAATTAGGGTCTGTGACTGTCCATTTGGATGATATCATATGGAAGGAGAATGATGTCAGTGGCTGTGGATTCTGTTTATATCTAATGGACCAGACCACCAGACCAATATCAATGATGCTAGGGTCAACTACATCAGTATAAATGACAATGTAGTTGGATGATAGGAGCAGCTGGTGTCAGTGGGTATGGGATTGTTTTATATCAGACAGCTGGAAACTCTTGACAGTGGCTTGTTTTTACATATAAAACAGGCTGAAACTGGTGTCTGTGAGTGTGGAATAAAACAGAAAATGCTAGCATCACCCAACAGTTCAGACTGAAGACAAACATACAGATGTGAATTAGGAGCAGGAGCAGACCAATTGGCTCCTCAAGCCTGCTGCATTATTTAATAGGATAATGGCTCTGATTGTAACCTTAGCTCTACATTCACTTCACTGAAATGTAACCATTCAGTCCCTTCTTCAGCAAATATTTATCTACCACTGCCTTGAAGTATTCAAAGACTCTGCTTCTGTTGTCCTTTAGAGTCATAAATTCATAGATTGTACAGCTCAGAAATGGGCACATCAACCTACCATGTCCATACTGAACATTTTGCCCATCTACACTGATCCATTTGCCCAGGTCTGTATTCTTCTATGCCTTGCCTATTTAACTGCCTGTTTAAATGTCTCTTAAATATAGTGATTGTATTTAAATCCATCAGCTCCTCTGGCAGATATGAAATACACCTATAGAATCTCTTAAGATTCTACTTTACTTTATCTGCCAAAGCAACTATATGTCCTCTTTTTGTCCTACTTTCTCTCTTTCTCTCTCAAGAGTCTTGTCTTATATGTCTTGACAAGACTCCTACATGTCTTATACTCCTTTAGGGATTCACTTGATCCCAGCTCTCGGTACCTGAAGTATGCATCCTTGATCTGTGTAAAAAACATTCCCCTCAATTCACTTTAAAACTCCTTCCTCTCACCTTAAACTTATGACCTCTTATTTTCCTATCCCTACCATGGGAAAAAGTTACTATTTAGCCTATTTATGCCTCTTATCTAAAGATATCTAATAAAACGTAACAGCATAGAAATCTGAATTATTGCCTTTGGGTGTATCGCTGGAACTCAGAAATAAGATGGGTGTGATCACCTTGATGGGATTGTAGTATAGGTTCTCCAATAATCAGCGGAAATTATAGGAGGAAGTTTAAGGAGCAAATAGAGACCCTTCTTATGGACTGGTCTTCAAACCAGAGAACTACAGGCTGGTGAGCCTAACATCAATGGTGGCAAAGTTACTGGAGGGGATTCTGAGAGACATGATCTACTTGCATTTGGAAAGGCAAGGACTAATTAGGGATAGTTAGCTTGGCTGTCTGTGCAGGAAACCATGTCTCATGAATTTGATTGAGTTTTTTGAAGAGGTGACCAAGAGGGTTGACAAAGGCAGGGTGGTAGATGTTGTCTACATGGACTTTAGCAAGGATTATGACAAAGTCCCTCATGATAGGCTGGTCTGGAATATTGGATCACATGGGATCAAGAGTGAGCCAGCCAATTGGATACAAAATTGGCTTGGTGGAAAGAGCCAGGGGATGGTAGTGGAGGGTTGTTTTTCAGACTGGAGGCCTGTGAGCAGTGATGTGCCACAAGGATTAGTTCTGGGTCCATTTTTGTTTGTCATCTATATTAACGATTTGTATGAGAATGTAGATGGCATGGTTACTAAGTTTGCAGATAACAACAAATATGTGGTATAATGAACAGTGATGAAGGTTATCCAGAATTACAACAGGATCTAGATGAACTGGGAAATGGGCCAAGGAATGGCAAAATAAATTCAACTTGAACAAGTTCGAGGTGTTGCATTTTGGTAAGTTAAACCAGGGCATGACTTACACAGTAAATGGTAGGGGTACAGGTACAGGGTTCCCTGAAAGTGGAGACACAGGTAGACAGGATGGTGAAGAAAGAGTTTAGCATGCTTGCCTTCATCAGTCAGGGCATTGAGTACAAGGGTTGGGAGATCAATTTACAACTGTACAAGACAATGGTGAGACCAGACTTGGAGCATTGTGTGCTGTTCTGGTCGGCTAGCTTTAGGAAGGATGTCATTAACGTGGAACAGGTGGAAAGAAATTTCACAAGGATGTTACCGTGTCTGCTGGGCATGAGTTATAAGGAGAGACTGTGGCTTTTTCCCTGGAGCATAGGAGGCTGAGGGATGACCTTACTGTTACCAATGCCCAAGATAAATGAAGCATAATCTCCCTACTTTTCTTTACAACTCCCCTGGAAATAAGCAATAACATCACCAATTTCTGTGTCACCTGTCTTCTGCAGAACATGTACTAAATCCCTTGGCTTATCAGAGCTCTGCAATCTCTGATCATTTACATACAAAGGTGCTTACAATGATGGGCATAGATTCAGAACATAGATCATAGAACAGTAACTTGTAATTGTAATTGTCACATGTACTGAGGTACCGTGAAAAAATTGTCTTCTATACCGTTCATACAGTTCAATCCATTACACAGTACATTGAGTTAGTACAAGATAAAACAATACAGAATGCTGAATAGTGTAACAGCTACAGAAAAAATGCAGTGCAGGTAGACAATAAGGTGCAAAGTCATAACAAGGTAGATTGTGAGGTCAAGAGTCCATCTTATCATACTTAGGAACTGTTCAATAGTCTTATAACAGTTGGACAGAAGATGTCCTTGAACCTGGTGTTGTGGGCTTTCAGGCTTTTGTATCTTCTGCCCAATGGGAGAGGGGGGAAGAGGGAATTACCAGAGAGGGTGGGGTCTTTGATTACGCTGCTTTACCAAGGCATACTTGACAGAGTCCATCGAAAGGATGCTGGTTTCTGTGTTGGGCTGAGCTGTGCCACAATTTTCTACTGTTTCTTGCAGTCCTGGCCAGAACAGTTCACATACCAAGCTGTGATGCATCTGCATAGGATGCTTTCTATTGTCCATCAATAAAAATTGGTGAGGGTCAGTTGGGACATGCAAAATTTCTTCAGAGGTGCTGGTGAGCTTTCTTGCCTGTTGCATCTATGTGGTTGTGCCAGGACAGGCTATCAGTGCTGTTCACTCCTGGGAATACTACAGCATAGAAACAGGCCCTTTGGCCCATCTAGTCCATGCCGACCTGATCTTCTGCCTAGTCCCAGCTACCTGCACCCGGACCATATCCCTCCAAACCCCTCCCATCCTGATACCTATCCAAACCTCTCTTAAATGTTACAATTGAACCTGCATCTATCAGTTCCACTGGCGGCTCATTCCACAGTCACATCACCCTCTGAGTGAAGAAGTTTCCCCTCAGACTCCCCTTTTATATTTCACATTTCACCCTAAACCTATGGCCTCTAGTTCAGGTCTCACTCAACCTGAGGGGAAAAAGTCTGTATGCCTTCACCCTATCTATTCCCCTCAATTTTGTATACCTTTACAAGATCTCACCTCATTCTGCTGCACTCCAGGAAATAAAGTCTGAACCTTTTCAACCTTTCCTGATAACTCAGGTCCTCAAGTCCCAGCAACATCCTTGTAAATTTTCTCTGCACTCTTTCAAGCTTATTGATATCTTTCCTGTAGGTAGGTGACCAGAACTGTACACAATACTCCAAATTTGGTGTCAACAACGTCTTGTACAACTTCAACATAACATCACAGCTCATATGTACTCATTGCCCTGATTTATGAAGGCCAATGTGCCAAAAGCTCTCTTTACGACCCTCTCTACCTGTGACACCACTTTCAAGGAACTATGGAACTTGAAGCCCTTAATCCTCTCAACCTCAGCACTGTTGATGTAGACAAGAGCATGTGCACTGCTCCCCTTCCTGAAGTCAATGACCAGCTCTTCTGTTTTTCTGACATTGAGGGAAAGATTGTTGCCATGACACCATGTCACTAAGCTCTCTATCTCCTTCCTGTATTCATCATTACTTGAGATATGACCCACTATGGTGATATCATCTGCAAACTTGTAGATGGAGTTAGAGCAGAATCTGGCCACACAGTCATGAGTATATAGGGAGTAGAGGAGAGGGCTGAGGACGCAGCCTTGTGGGGCACCAGTGTTGAGAATAATTGTGGCAGAGGTGTTTACGCCTATCCTTACTGATTGTGGTCTGTTGATAAGGAAGTCAAGGATTCAGTTGCAAAGGGAGGTGGTGAATCCCAGGTCCAAGAGTTTGGTGATGAGTTTGCTTGGAATTACAGTATTGAAGGTGGAGGTCTAGTCAATAAACAATAGTCTAACGTAGGTGTCTTTACTGTCCAGATGCTCCAGAGATGAGTGTAGGGCCATGGAGATGGCATCCATCTGTTTTAGCCGTAGGTGAATTGCAGTGGGTCGAAGTTGTCTGGGAGGCTGGAGTTAATGCGTGCCATGACCAACCTCTCAAAGCACTGCATGATGGTGGATGTCAGAGCCACTGAGCAGTGATCAGAATGTCTTCAAATACCCCCACCAGTTGATCTGCACGGGATCTAAGGACATGGCCGGGGACACGATCTGGGACAGAAGCTTTCCACAGGTTCACTCTCTGGAAGATTGATCTTATGTCCGCAAAGGTGACTGTGGGTTCAGGTGCATTAGAGCCTGTCAGGGTGTGTGGTGACATTCCATTGGGAAGGGATGCACTGTTGTTGGTGATGCTGCCCAACTTCATTTTGTAGCCCGTTATAGCAAGTAAGCCCTGCCATAACTGACACCTGGTCTGGGACTCTAATTTGGACTGGTATTGTCTCTTGCATCTCTGATAGCTTTACAGTGCTCGTATCCCGATTTCTTGTTTTGTTCAGGGTCACTTGATTTGAATGCTGCAGTCCCAGACTTCAATAGGGAGTGGATCTCCCGGTTCATCCATGGTTTCCAGTTTGGGAACACCCTGATTGTCATCTTTGGTACACACTTGTTGATAAAGTCCGTGATGGTGGTGACATACTCATCAAGGCTAGCAGCTGAGTCTTTGAACATGGACCAGTCCACTGACTCAAAGCAGTTGCATAGAAGCTCATCTATTTCCTCAGACCAGTAATGCATGACTCTCTGTACTGGATCCTCCCGTTTCACTTTCTGTTTGTGTGCAGGGAGGAGGAGAACAGACTGGTGGTCTGACTCACCAAAGTCAGGGCGGGGAGTGGCTCAGAAGGTATCTTTGATGGTTGTATAGCAATTGTCAAGGTTGTTTTGGCCCCTGGTGGGACAGGAGATTCGCTGGCAGTACTTTGGTAACACACTCTTGGGGTTTGGCCTGGTTGAAGTCACTGGCAATGATGAAGAGGGCCTCAGGGTATCCTATTTCAAGGCTGTTGACCAGAAGAGTTCATTGAGTGCAGGCTTTGCGTCTGTCTGGAGTGGGATGCGGACTGCTGTCAGGATAGCTAAAGTGAACTCCCATGTCAGGTAGTATGGGCGACACTTCACCATTAGATGTTCCAAGCTGGCTGAGCAGGAACTCGCCAGGACCATCACATCCGAGCACCATGAGTTAATGATTAAGAAGCAGACCGAGGACACTGTATGGTCCATCCAATGAATTGAGAAGCCCTCAGGTTGTATGGCGCAGTCAGGTGAAGTAGGTGTAAGCTACGTTTCAGTGAGACATAGCACACAGCAATCCCTCAGTTCTCTTTGGTAGGTCAGTCTTGCCCTGAGTTCATCAACTTTGTTCTCAATGACCTGGGCATTAGCTAGTAGTATGCTGGGGAAGGAGTCTTGAACCCACACTGTTTCAGTGCAACCTGCAGCCCAGTCCTCTTACCATGCTTGCAAGTTAAGTAGCCGCATCAGGTCGATCCTGGAAGTCCTGGAGAGGAGCCACCTGGACTGGAAGGTAAGTGACTGCTTAAGGACAGACCTGGAAGACCTGGAGTGGATTCAGCTGGCCTGTGAGGTAAGTTGTTGTTCCTATACAGGTCTGAAGGTCCTGAAGAGGAGTGGGCTGCCCCAGCAGGTAAGTGGGCCCTTCTGCCCACGTTGTCTATGCCGCCCATGATGTCAATTTAAACTAATCCTATCTGCCTGCACATGGTGTGTGTCCCTTCAACCCATGTGACTGTCTAAATGCCTCTTAAATGTTCCTATTGTATAGGAATACACTCTCAGGTAGCATGCTCCAGGCATCTACCACTCTTGGTGTAAAAAAAACCCTGTCTCGCAAATCTCCATTAACTTTCCCCCCTCACCTTAAATCTATGCCCTTTAGTATTTCATATTTCCACCCTGGGAAGAAGACTCTGACGATCTACCCTATCGATGGATCTCATAATTTCATGTACTTCTATCAGGTCACCCTGCGGTGTCCTCTCTTCTCTTTACCTTCTCTTTATCTATCTTGCCTGTTCAATAGCTCAATGCTTGTGAGGTCAGGTCAAGAACACATTTTGTTCGAGTTGAAAGAGGAGAACCATCAGATTGCTTAGATTATTCACTGAGCCTGAGTGAGTGAGCATGTGGGTGAGTGTGAGAGGGTGTGAGGGAGAGAGAAACAAATCTGCATGGAAATTGCAGAATCTGTGCAGAAGTTGGTGAATGTATTTCATTTCATCTCCATGGAGTTATTCAGCACAAAAGCAGGCCTTTTGGCTCACCATGTCCCTACCATATTGTGTCCTCTTCTAGAAAGTTGATTGAAAAAATACCTGATACTAGAACTGTTGGCAAATTATAAGTCTATGTGATTAAAGTGGTAGTGGCAGGGAGGAACGTATTATTTACAAATGCGGAGGGTTGGTATGGGGTATGGAACATGGTAATGAAATGTTGTTCCCAGAGTTTGGGATGAAGTCCACTAATATTTTTGATATAAAATATTAATTGAGAGTTAGCTGTGTGGGGGCTATTATAGATACAATTATGCTCTTAAAGGGGTGCTGAACCTCAGGCTTGCATGTTGAAAATGTTATTTCATTGTTTAGCCAAAAGCATAGCATGAGTTTGAATCATTTACACAATAACATACAATCACCCTCATTTATAGAAGTCTTGTTCAATGCAATCTTGTTTTTAATTTAGGAAAGCGTGCTTTGGAAAATGAGTGCAGAGAAGACTTATGAGAATGAACAAAATGATAAATCCAAGTTGCAAGAAGAGGTTGACAACTTGTGGCAGTGCACCTGGTGGAGGAGGAAATTTGATAGAGCTATTCAAGATTCTGACATGTTTTGATGCAATTATTAAGTAAAAATTCTATTGAATGGCAGTATGATTGGTAATCCGAGAATACGGGTATAAGATAATTGGCAAAATAACCAAAATAGCAGTTATGATAGACAAAATGCCACTTGAAAGAATGCTGGAGCTGGATACAATTGCGACATTCAGAAGGGAACAGGGCAAAGACTTGAACAGTAAATACAGAAAGGTTGCCATGAGGTGACACCAGTGGATGATCTTCCAAAACACTGCAACAGGCACAGTAGTTTGAATGGCCACCCTCTCCTCCATACTGTTTTTTGTTAGAGACCAATGGCCAGGACATTTTTTGAATCATTTTCAAATTGTTTTACTGAAACCCTGAGAAAAAGCTTATTTGTGTGGATCTGAGCAAAAGTGTTCCAGACTTTAAAACCTTTGCTAAATATAAACATTCTGATGTGCCAGCTTGATAGTTGTGTATGAGTTTAATTGTTCATTTGTGCATACATTTAGGAATTTGTGTCATTCTTAACATGGAATTACATTGCATATACAGCATTAAATCAAGATATTTTGTCTATCCCAATGTGTCCCAGTGTATCTTCTTCTTAGACCCTCAGGAGAAAGGCTGACCTGCTTCCCCTCGAGTTTGGTCAGTTCTATAGTGACCGATGACACCAAATTAGTAACGACAAACTTTTCCACAGATGGGAAAGAGGGCCTGATGAGGCATACATGTGGGCAGCTTGTGAGATGCTGTGCTTCTATTATTCAGGCAGAGCTGTGCATTTCCAATACATGAACCTGAGGTTTTCAATACCATACCAAATATTCCTTTCCCACTTTCAGTGCTCATAGGCCAGGAAATGAAAGAGGATGTTTCATTTGTTTCAAGGAAGATTTGAGCACATCCTTGAATCTGCCTGCATGGTAATCTCTTCCTGTGATGAGAGTAGAGGGTTTGATTCAGGTCTGGTGTTGGATATGTCAATGATGTTGGCTGCCCAATGGAGCCAACCAACTGCAGCTACGGCCTCATTGCTGGCTATATTGATCTGGGTGATGGCCCTGATGTTGATTCATTTGTCCTTTCAGTGAATTTGGAGGATTTTACAGAGACAATATTAATGGTAACTTGCCAGTGCCTTGGGGTTCTTATTCAAGGTTGTCCAGGTCTCAGACGTATGAGGTAGGGCAATGATCACTGGTGTCTGCTAGATTATGAGTTTTCTGCCAGTTTTAGATCTTAATCTTCAAACACCCTTTTCCTTAATTGACCAAATGCTGTGCTGCTGCATTGAAGGCAATGCTGAATTTCATTGCCAATGTCTGCCTTCGCTGAGAGTTTGCTCTTGAGATATGGGACATGGTCCATGTTTTTCTGGGGTGTTGCCATTGAACTATTCTTGGTAGAGGGCAGTGTCGGCAGCGGAAAGTTTGGTAGAGGACCTTTATCTTGCAGGTGTTGAGTATAAGGTCAATCCTCTCATATGCTTCAGTGGATGGATGATGGCTTGGAGCTGCAAGCATTCACAGACTCAAATGTTGTTCGCAGACTGTAACTCAACAATTGAGGTTTGGATGGCCTTGGTTTTGGGTATAGTTCCACAGGTTGTACAATCTCTCATTTATTCTGAAGGTCAACTGTGGGGAATTCATTGGAGTTGAGATGCAGCATTGCAACAATAAGGACTGAAAAAAATGTCAGGGTAATGCGATTGGCTCTGTTGCAGATCCATTGCTTAAGGTCGTGGTTTGCATGCCATCATGAAGCATACCTAAAATGGAGGCATGCATCTGAATTGGAGGAGAGTGTTCCACATCCTTCCTGGCTGATGGAATTAAATATCCGATTGCGGTCAAAAGGGCCAAATATGGTGCTGGTGCTGCTCCCCGCATTTCTCTTGGAATTGTCACATAGTGAAGATCACGCCCTTTGTGTCTCTGTGGATGCTGTGATCTGGGGAGCAGCTCCCAGGCCACTAGGAGGTGATGATTGAGGAGGACCCTGCTGAGACCCTGTGTAGTTACCATTGCCAGCTGCCACCTTTTTGAAGGTGATCAAGTTTACAGCTTTTCTGACGTCCGCTGGTAAATCATTCTCTTCTCAGATATGGGCTATGAGATTGTGGACTCATCACTGAAGTTCTTCGTCGCCAAGTTTTGTTATTGGTATCCCCTTTGTGCATATTCTACATACCACAACAATCCCAATCGCCACGAGCTGCGTGTTCTCATTTCCACTTCTCCTTTTCTGCAGCAAATACTCTAACTGACTGAAACTTCTCACGCGATTCAGTGACAAGCATGACACTAATGGAATGGAAATCGGACCCTCAGTAAATAAAGAGTGTGAGCTCCAACTGCAATTGTGCTTTTTAAAAGAAAACAAAATTAAATCTGATGATGCCGGACACGGCTCGCCCACCAACCCCCCCCCCCCCCCCCCCCCACCGAGTCATTGGCAACAGTCCTGGATGAACACACTCATCTGGTCCATTTGCGGACAGTCAAGTTTGCTGAGCTTCCGCATCTTGAGTCAGTAGCAACTCGGCTCCGAGGTCCTGTCCCCAAAGCACCCTGACGAGCTTTGAAAGGAGATAAAATCTCTTCCCCATCTTTGTGTCCAGTCAAAGCTGGACAGCGATTAAATATGACTTACGCAAATGTGTTTAAATGATTAAAACTGGAGTAAAGGATTACAAAGAGTAAGCATTTGTGGCGACTCACCGTCTGTGCAAGCAAACTGGCTCGGCAGTCGGGGCACGTGTCATCGGAGCGGCAAGGCCCAAGATGGTGCTGAGCTTTCGTCTTCCCCGAGCGACGGGAGAACCCACACACGCGAGAAGTTTTGATGACGTAGTGCATACGTCATTTCTGTTTTCGGAGGGCAGGAACCACGCCGCTGAAAAGGCCCACACAAGGACGGTAAATAAATCAGTCTTGTTCCACAGCTTGCAGACTCGTGTCTTTATCCTCGCATCATGGTAGCAGCTGCTACGTTGGTGACCCCAACAGTCCAAACGGATTTTGGACCCTCACAATGACCGACAACGCAGCAGCCAATGCAATGGCACTCAAGCTGCCCACCTTTTGGACGCTTCGGCCCCGCGTGTGGTTCAACCAGGCCAAAGCCCAGTTCCAACTGCAGCAGATCACCTCCGACTCCACACGGTACCACGGTCAGCTCCTTGGACCAGGAGACAGCCGCCCAGGTCGGAGGCTTCATCCAGTCTCCACCTGAGGAAGATAAGTACCCGGCTTTCAAGACCCTCCTCATTTGGACCTTCGGCCTCTCCCGTCGTGATCGTGCCACCCACCTGCTTCATTTCGACAGCCTGGGGGACAGATCTCCATCAGCCCTGATGAACGAGATGCTGGGCTGGGCTGAGGGACACAAGCCATGCCTGATTTTCGAGCAGGCCTTCCTCGAACAGCTGCCCAACGACATTCATCTGCTGTTGGCCGACGCCGATTTCAGCAACCCACGTGAGGTAGCCACCCGGGCAGATGTCCTGTGGAAGGCCAAATGTGAGAGGGCCAAATCACTAGACCGCATGCCCAACACCTACCTAAACCAGTCCCAGCAGCCGGACGACCACACCCCAGAAACACAGATGACGACACTGACGACCAGCTGTATTTCTACCATCAGAGGTGGGGCGCGGATGCCCGTCGATGCCGCCCACCCTGCAAGTTTCAGGGAAACGCCAGGGCCAGTCGCCGCTGATGGCTGCGGTGGCTAGCCACCAATACAGCCTCCTATTCATTTGGGACAAACAGTCCGAACGTCATTTCCTTGTTGATACTGGAGCAGAGGTCAGTGTTTTACCCCCGACTGGCCGCGACACTCACAGCAGGCAGCAGGGACCCGCCCTCAAAGCTGCAAACGGCACAACGATATGAACTTTCGGTACCCGTACAATCCAATTACAATTTGATGACAGCTGTTTTACCTGGAACTTTACCTTTGCCGCCGTTGCCCAGCCACTCCTGGGAGCCGACTTCCTCCGGGCCCACAACCTGTTAGTCGACCTATGAGGGAAACGGCTAGTGCACTCCAGAACCTTCCAAACTTACTCTCTGGGAGAAGCCAGCCCACTAGCCCCACGCTGGACTCCTATTGGTACTGGCACCTCAGTTCATGAATTCCATGCCTAAACACGGGGTGTGGCACCACATCACTACGACAGGGCACCCCTTCATGCCTGTGCGCGACGACTATCTCCAGACAAGCTCTGCCTGGCGAAGGAGGAGTTCCACTGCATGGAGGAGCTGGGGATCATTCACAGGTCAGACAGCCCCTGGACCTCCCCCTTGCACATGGTCCCCAAAGCCACCGGCGGGTGGAGTCCCTGTGGCGACTACCACAGGCTGAATGATGCCGCCACCCCAGACCGCTACCCCGTCCCTCATATCCAGGACTTCGCAGCAGACCTACACGGGGCCCACATCTTCTCCAAGGTAGACCTTGTCCGGGGATACCACCAAATCCCGGTCCACCCTGACGACATCCACAAAACTGCGCTCATCACTCCATTCGGCCTCTTCAAATTTCTTCGAATACCGTTTGGCCTTAAGAACGCCACACAGACTTTCCAGCGGCTGATGGACAGTGGTAGGCCGCAACCTGGACTTCGTGTTCATTCACTTAAATGACATTCTCATCGCCAGCCGTAACTGCCAAGAACACCTTTCCCACCTCCACCAACTGTACACCTGCCTCAGTGATTTCGGCCTCACTATCAACCCAGCCAAGTGCCAATTCAGCCTCGACTCTATCGATTTCCTCGGCCACAGAATCACCAGTGATGGAGCAACACCCTACCCACCAAGGTAGATGCTATCCACCATTTTCCCGTTCCAGCACGGTCAAAGGCCTGCAGGAGTTAGTTGGGATGGTCAACTTTTACCATCATTTCATCCCTGCAGCAGCCCATATCATGCGCCCTTTGTTCTCGCTGATGTCTGGCAAGGGTAAGGACATTGCCTGGAACGACAAGGCCGCGGCTGCCTTCGTTAAGGCCAAAAATGCCCTAGCAGATGCCGTGATGCTGGTACACCTCAGGACAGATGTTCCAACTGCCCTCACAGTGGACGCATCCAACACCGCAGTCAGTGGCGTACTGGAACAACTAATCGAAGGCCGTTGGCAACCCTTACCATTTTTCAGCAAGCACCTTAGGCCACCCAAACTTAAATACAGTGCCTTTGATCGAGAACTACTAGCGCTGTACCTGGAAATCCAGCATTTCCAGTACTTTTTAGAAGGCAGGCCTTTCACCGCTTTCACTGACCACAAGCCATTGTCTTTCGCCTTCTCTAAGGTCTCCAATCCTTGGTCAGCCCGCCAGCAGCGACATTTGTCCTACATTTCTGAGTTCACAACGGATATCCAACATGTCTCCAGAAAGGACAATGTCATTGCTGATGCGCTCTCCAGACCGACCATCCACAGCCTGTCCCTGGGTGTGGACTACGCGGCCCTGGCTGACACACAGCAAGCCAACGATGAGCTGCCCAACTACAGAACTGCAGTCTCAGGCCTGCAGCTCCAAGATTTTGTAGTTGGCCCAGGTCAACGGACCCTCCTGTGTGACGTTGCAACAGTTCAGCCCCGCCCTATCGTTCCTGCAGCCTGGTGGAAACGCGTTTTCGACTCGGTACACAGGTTGGCTCACCCGTCCATCAGATCGACTGTCCAACTAGTGCCAGCAAGTTCATCTGGCACGGCCTGCGCAAACAGGTCAGTGAGTGGGCCAAGACTTGTCTGCACTACCAGACATCAAAAATCCAACGACACACCAAGGTCCTGCCACAGCAGTTCGAGCCTACCTGTAGAAGGTTCGACCACATTCATGTTGACCTCGTTGATCCCCTGCCTGTTTCAAGAGGAGTGCGGTTCCTCCTTATCAATGTGGACCGGTTCATGAGGTGGCCAGAGGCAACCGCTCTGTCAGACATCACGACCGATACCAGCGCCTGGGCGCTGCTCACAACTTGGGTCTTGCGCTTTGGTGTTCCGGCCCACATCACTTCAGACAGAGGCACCCAGTTTACCTCCAGCCTATGGTCTGCATTAGCGAACATGCTAGGAACGCAGCTGCACATCACCACGGCCTACCACCCTCAGTCTAACAGGTTGGTAGAACGTTTCCACCGCCATCTGAAATCAGCCCTGATGGCCCGCCTGAAAGGTCCTAACTGGGTCGATGAACTTCCTTGTGTCCTGCTCAGCATACGCACTGCCCCCAAGGAGGATCTCCACGCTTCATCAGCTGAATTCGTGTACGGCGTGCCCCTGGTCGTCCCAGGGGAGTTCATACCCCCCCCTTAGGGGGCAAGAGGAACAACCCACGGCAGTCTTAGGAAGACTACACAAGAGGCTCGGCAGCTTGGCACCGATTCCCACTTCATGACATGATCAGTCCCCATCCTGTGTGCCCAAGGACCTACGAGACTGTAAGTTCATTTTTGTTCGCAGGGGCACACCATGGGCACCGTTGCAACAACCATACAAGGGGCCGTTCCGGGTCATCAGAAATAATGGGTCCACCTTTATTTTGGACATTGGGGGCAAGGAAGAAGTCTTCACGATGGACAGCATCAAACCAGCCCATTTAGTCCTACAACAACCGGTCGAGGTCCCAACACTGCGACGCAGAGGCCGACCACCCAAGCAACAGCTAGCACAGCCCGTGAACTTTGGGGACCGTATCACCGGTTCTGGGGGGGTTGTGTGGTGACTCACCGTCTGCACAAGCAAACCGGCTCGGCGGTCGGGGCACGTGTTGTCAGAGCGGCGAGGCCCAAGATGGCGCTGGGCCTTCGTCTTCCCCGGGTGATGGGGGAGAACCCGCGCACGCGAAAAGTTTTGATGACGTAACGCATACGTCATTTCCGTTTTCGGACGTAGGGAACTGCGCCGCTTAAAAGGCCCACACAAGGCGGGTAAATAAATCAGTTTTGTTCCACAGCTTGCAGACTTTTGTCTTTATTCTCGCATCGCGGTAGCAGCCGCTACACATTATGATTTTTCAATAAATCTAGTCAAGCACATTAGATACTCAGACATGGTTAAAATATGAACCTGAGGAAAAATAATTTTTAAAGATCTCAATTTTCCCATTGGTTACTAATCCCCTGAAGTAAATGAACTATGCAATCTACTGCCAGAAATTGCCACCATGACCAGTGCCAAACAGCACTTATCTGGGCCGATGTCGCTGACCCTCGGCACTCAAGACTTGAGTGAGTCCAAGGAGGTGCAGTCATGAGGCCTCAACCTCAGAGCGTCCAGACAGCCTTTGAAAGGAGGCAGAACTAGGGCAGATGTTCGGATACATTTGTAGATTATTAAAAATAGCAAAATAGTTTAAAATATGAAAACGTGAAAGCAATAAAAAATGAAGTTAAATTAAATTAATGTAAAACATATTTAAAATACTTCCCCATTCTGCAGACCAAGAACCTCCACTGGAATGAATGAGCTAACCAGCCTATCCCAGGTTTTGACTGGAGAGGTCGATGGTCCAACACATCACTGGGAATCCCAGCAAATGCAGGCTCTGCTACTGAATTCCATCTGAAGATGCCAAACTGAGCGTCACACAGAGACATAAGAAATTCCGCAGATGCGGGAATCTGGAGCAATACACAAAAAGTGCTGGAGGAATTCAGCAGGCCAGGCAGCATCTATGGAGGGAAATAAACAGTCGACGTTTTGGGCCGAGCGTCATTCTGTTAGTCACCAACTTCTACCTTTGATAGTGCATATATGGAACTCATAAAAGCCAGCAGATCTAACTGGACAACTCAACTCCAGCTCAGGAGTTTTCATCCCAATGTTATCCCATTGATCACTATTTATCTATGTTCATATTTGGTTCCTGTTTGCATTTTTAATGTTTAAGTTCCCTCTATTTATGCTCTGGTGGACAGCTTTCCTAATGATTAATGATTGCTGATCACTTCACTAATCACACCATCAGGCAGAGTGACAATGGAATCAATGGAAGTGTAAAGCAAGTGGAGTTTATAATGGTCAGCTGCAGCCTCCCGAGATGGTGTAAAGGAGTGTTGTTTTCATCGTAACATTGCAGGGTTTAAGTGACTGGGGGTAATTGTACTTTCTATCAGCTACAGTGAATTTCCTCGCCAATTTATGTATCCTTAATTATTGTGTCGAAATGTAGTTACCTTTCCTCTGCGGTTCAGAAGAGACCCGCCAGCCTAGTCATAGAGATATACACATGGAAACAGACCATTCGGGCCTACTCGTCCATGTCGACCAAGTCACCTACCTCAGCAAGACCCATATGCCAGTGTTTTGCTAATATCCCTCTAAACCTTTCCTGTCCATATACCTTTCAAAATTCCTTTCAAACATCGGAATTCTACCTGCCTCTATACCTCTGACCACTGGTTCCATATACCCACCACCCTCTGTGTGAAAAGGTTGCCCCTCAGATCCCTTTTAAATCCTCCCCTCTCATATTAAACTAATGCCATCTAGTTTTAGGCTCCCCTACCCTGGGAGAAAGACTGTGACTATTCACCTTATCTACGCCCCTCGTATATAAGGTCACACCTCAGCCTCCAGGGGAAAGGCTCCAGACCATCCAGTTTCTCCTTATAACTCAAGTCCTCCAGTCCTGGTAACATCATCTGACACTCCAGAGAAAACAAATTTATCGAACCTTTCCCTATAGCTAATACCCTTCCAGCTTAAAAGACATCCTCCCGCAAGCCCTCAAGCAAGGCGACCTGAACTGCACACAATACTTCAAGTGCCATCTTACCGAAGCTCACTTACCATAATGTAACATTACATTCCCATCTCTTGTACTCAGTGTCCTGATGATGAAGGCAAGTATGCCAAATGCCTTCTTCACCATCCTATCTACTTGTGTTGCCACTTTCAGGGAACTATGCAGAACACAAACAGGTCTTTTGGCCCATGATGTCTGTGGCATGGTGCCTAATTAAGCTAATCACTTCTGCCTGCACATGATCCACATCCCTCCATTCTCTGCATATTCATGTGCTTATCTAAAAGCCTCTTGCACGCCACTATCATATCTCCTTCCACTACCACTTCTGGCAGTGTGTTCCAAGCATTTACCACTCCCTGTGTAAAAAAACTGTCCCTCACATCCCCTTTAAATCCCCCGCCCGTCCCCCCCACACACACAATTTAAATATATGCCTTCTAGTATTCGACATTTCTACCCAGGGGAAAAAAAGCTTCTGGCTGTCTACCCTATCTATGCCTCTCATAATTTTATAATCTTCTATCAGATCTCCCTTCAGCTTCTGACACTCCAGATGTATCTAACCTCCGGGCAGCATCCTGGTAAATCTCTTCTGAACCCTTGCCAAAGCCTCCACATCCTTGCTGTAATGAGGCAACCAAAACTACACACAATACTCCAAGTGCGGCCTAACGATAGTTTCATACAACTGTATCATGACTTCCTGACTTTTGTGCTCAATGTCCCGACCAATGAAGGCAAGCCTCCTTTCCCACTCTCTATTTGCGTGGCCAATTCCATAAGGTATGGACTTGGATCCCATGATCCTTTTGTAGACCAATGCTGTTAAAGGTCCTGCCATTAATTGTATATGTTTCCCTTACATTTGACCTCCCAAAGTGCAACACCTTGTACTTGCCCCATTCTGCAGACCGAGAACCTCCATGAAATGAATCAACTCACCAGCCTATCCCGGGTTTTGACTGGAGAGGTGGATGGCCCAGCACATCACTGGGAATCCCAGCGAAAGCAGGCTCTGCTACTGAATTCCATCTAAAGACGTCAAACTGAGCATCATTCGGTTAATCCCAAACTCCCACATTCGATAGCACATAAATAGAACTTATCTCCACCTGCCATTTCTCCGCACATAACTGTAACTATATGCTGCTAAGATAACCTTCTTCACAGTCCACAGCTCCGCTGATTGTTAAACCTAATTGTACCCGTCTGCCTCTCTGTTCTACAACACTCTCCACGGCCCAGCCATTCACTGTGTAGGTCCAGGTCTGATTGATCTTGCCAAACAGCAGCACTTTCCACTTTCCAATTTGATCTATGTCCTATCATAATTTTAGATAACCTTCTTCATTGTCAATGATACCACCAATTTTGGTGTCATCTGCAAAGTTAGAGTCAAAGAGCATCCCCTTCAGCCCAACTCATCCATGCTGACCAAGACGCCTATTTAAGCTGGTCCCACTACCCCGTGTTTGGTCCATATCCCTCTAAACCTTTCCTATCCATGTACCTGTCCAAATGTCTCTCAAATGTTGTTTTAGTACCCACTTCTACCACTTTCTCTGGCAGCTCGTTCCACAAACGCACTACACTCTGTTAAGAAATTGACCATCAGTTCCCCTTTAAATGTTTTGCCTCTCAACTTAAACCTGTGCCCTCCAGTTTTTGATTCCCCTTCACTGGGGAAATATACATACAGCATGGAAACAGGCCCTTCTGAACAAGTTGCTACCTGAGCTGGTCCCATTTGCCTACATTTGGCCCAAATCCCACGAAAAAGTTCCTATCCGTATACCGGTTCAAATGTCTTTGAAACGTTATAATTGTACTCGCCTCTGCCACTTCCTCACAGGTTCCTGAGTTCCGCGTAGCAGCATTGAAGTCGCGAACGTCCATGGAGTCTGACACGGGCACATTTGCCCGCTGAGTTTAAGGGCAGAACACGGTTGGGCGCAGCTGAGGCGCCGGATATTCTCAGTATCCGACCTGTCAGCCTTACACCAGCAGGACAAGTATAGATGGCTGCACCCGGTTCATTTCGCTGACATAATGGGAAAGGTAAATGAAGATAAACATTTTTTCCGCAATTGAAACATGTGAACGTTAGATCATATGAAAGAGGAGCAGGAGGAGGCAAAATGCTCTGAGCCAGCTCCACAATTGAATAAGATCATAGTTATAGCATACCCACACGCAATGATCCCTGTAGTTGTCAATGCGTGTGGGTATACTATGTCAATTTCCCACCTTAAATCGATTGAATGACTTCGCCTCCGTAGCTCTCTAGGGTTGAGAATGCCAAAGATTGACGACCTCCAAATGAAGAAATTCCTCCTTATCTTCATCCGAAATGGGTGGCCCCTTATTCTCAAACTGGTTCCAGATATCCCCGCCAAAGCAACCATCCTCTGAACACCATCCTGTCAATCCCCCTCAGAATTTTATACGTTTCAATACGATCCTTGTCATTACTCCAGATTCTAATGGGCAGAAGCCCAACCTGTTCAACGTTTCTTCATAGGTCAACTTCGTCTTCCCATAAATCAACTTGGTAAACCTTCTCTGCACCATCTCCAGTGTAAGCACATACTTCCTTAAATATGGAGACCGTACTCCAGATGTGGCCTCACCAGCATTCTGTAAAGTTGCATCAAAACTCCCCTACTTTTTACATACCATACTCATTGCACAATAAGTTATCCCAGTTAAATGTGACTTAAATCGTTTTAGTAACTTCTACTTTGAAATAATTTAAATTTATTTCAACTTTTAAAATATCTCCACCAGACATTTAGAAGCAGCTGAAAAGGCCTTTGACGGCATGTTTTATGAAAAGCCGTCGGGGTGGAGAGGAATAGGGGCCTTATAGCCGAACATTTCGCCTCACGCAATCTGAGGCAGCGACATGTGGACTCGATTTGTCTCGCTGTGTCGTAAAAGATTAATGGGGCCGCAGGATCAATGCAGGTGACCAGCTGGAAAGGGAGTTGGAGAATATAAACGGACAGCATATTCATTGTCGCCTATTTTGGAGTCAAATTCACATAGCCGGATTAGCAGTGATAACTAAAGCTAAACTTTCAGTTAACAATCAGTTGTAAAGATTTGACTGAGAAAGACAAGTCACGAAATTCCTTCCGCTTCCTCGTCCAACTGACTACTGCCAGCTTTTCTGGTCATTTTTTCAACCATTGTCAGGATAACTTGGAAACTAGAAGGCGTGTCCTTAAGTGTATTGGCGCTCGGCTTAGAATTTGGGCGAAATTTAACATCGGCCATAGTGATGGTAACGTAATGCAAAATCCGGCCGTGTAAATCGAAACGTTTTTGAAATTTCAAAGGGGAACAATGAAAGAATTCAAGGCAAACTGTGAAAAGACTGTCCATTACAATAGAACTCTGTAACATTTCCATCAACATAGAGTAAAGCAAGTGATTCAGATTTATAGATTGTAAAGGGTGTTACTTACGGGTCCAGGTGGCCTTTAAAGGAATATGAAGGCCTCTGGGTTTATAGAGCTGCATTGGTGAAAACTGTGCTGTTGCCGATCTAAAGTGCTTATCAAACATGGCTGAAGCCATGTGGAGGCATTGGGTGTAATTCTGCATACCTATTCCACTAAAACTAGCAATAAACAATGCATGACAGAACGTATTGAGGGTGAACTGCCAGAAGTGTGGTCAATAATCAATGCTGCTGCCAGAAACCTGCATGTTCGCAGTGTCATTGCCCGCTGTCTCCAGATGCACGATATCTAATGCATTTAAGGTTAGAGGGGGTAAGTTCAAAGAAGATATGCAGGTTAAGTTTTTCCACAGAGAGTGGCGAGTGCCTGGAATACGCTGCCGGGGTGGTAGTGGAGGCGAATACGATACAGGCTTTTAAGCAACACAAAAGGCTCTGGAGGAACTCAACGGGACAGCTAGCATCTATGGAGGAAAATGGAAACGCCGACTGTCCATTTCCCTCCATTGATGCTGCCTGACCCGCTGAGTTCCTCCGGTGCTTTTTGTATTGCTCCATAATCTCGCATCTGCAGTCTCTTGTGTCTCTACATGCGTCTATGAGGCTGTTAGATCGGCACGGAGAATGGAGGGATATGGACGTGTAGGCAGAAGTGACTGGTTTGCGTAGGCGTTTAATTACTAGTTTAGTTAGTTCGGCGCAACATCGTGGGCCGAAGGGTCTGTTTCTGTGTTGCTCCATGTCATATGTTCCAGTGCTGCAGGGACCAAAGTCACTGAAATGTGGCAGCAATGGTTTCTGGGAGAAACATCGGCCGCAGCAAAGTACATGTCTTGGAAAGAAGGGGTACTCGACCTACCACGGCCAATATATTTCCACTCTTCGTGGAAGAACCTGACCATTGCCCAGAATTTTGCGCTCAACTGCGATGGAAGGGCGTCCGCTGTACACTTGGCGACAAGCTCCTCCCATTAACTGCAGACGTCAAAGCACACAGTTGCCTGAATGCAGCCTGCAGCGGCGCGGGGAAGCGGCCGCAGCACATATGCAGCGCTGGTAAGCAGGCAAGAGAACAGCAAGGCTCTTCGATCGGTCAAATTAAAGATGAGGTCACTTGGAATCTGAGGATGTACAAATTAGGCATAGCTCATGCAGAGAAAAGGAAATAAAGGCCGGAAGATATTTGGGATTCAATCGCCAACAAGGAAGGAGACCTCAAGCATAAAATAAATGTGAGGTGGATCTATCACCTGCCCCTGAAGTCAGCAGCCCAAGGGAGGAATTACTGACAAAAAAAAATTGGCTTAAAGATATTCATTTTAGAGCCGAGCTCTGACAACGAAGGGATGTGGAAGAGGGATACCGGGAAATGATAGAAAATGGGATATGACCTAGTTTTGAGGTGTTTTGGAACACCCATTATTTACATAATGTCATAATGACAGACAGTGGGTATTTCATGAGCCTCTTCAACTCCTCTCTGAACTTACTCTGGGTCATTGCGTACGTGCCCGTGTTAATGCAGCAGCTCAAAAGAAGCAGCATGTTTCCACTTTCTTCCAAGATAAACTTGGGGTCATTGAAATTAAAACCAGTGAAGTAAGAACCGTCTGTACTGTGCCACAATTTTCTACTGTTTCTTGCAGTCCTGGCCAGAACAGTTCACATACCAAGCTGTGATGCATCTGCATAGGATGCTTTCTATTGTCCATCAATAAAAATTGGTGAGGGTCAGTTGGGACATGCAAAATTTCTTCAGAGGTGCTGGTGAGCTTTCTTGCCTGTTGCATCTATGTGGTTGTGCCAGGACAGGCTATCAGTGCTGTTCACTCCTGGGAATACTACAGCATAGAAACAGGCCCTTTGGCCCATCTAGTCCATGCCGACCTGATCTTCTGCCTAGTCCCAGCTACCTGCACCCGGACCATATCCCTCCAAACCCCTCCCATCCTGATACCTATCCAAACCTCTCTTAAATGTTACAATTGAACCTGCATCTATCAGTTCCACTGGCGGCTCATTCCACAGTCACATCACCCTCTGAGTGAAGAAGTTTCCCCTCAGACTCCCCTTTTATATTTCACATTTCACCCTAAACCTATGGCCTCTAGTTCAGGTCTCACTCAACCTGAGGGGAAAAAGTCTGTATGCCTTCACCCTATCTATTCCCCTCAATTTTGTATACCTTTACAAGATCTCACCTCATTCTGCTGCACTCCAGGAAATAAAGTCTGAACCTTTTCAACCTTTCCTGATAACTCAGGTCCTCAAGTCCCAGCAACATCCTTGTAAATTTTCTCTGCACTCTTTCAAGCTTATTGATATCTTTCCTGTAGGTAGGTGACCAGAACTGTACACAATACTCCAAATTTGGTGTCAACAACGTCTTGTACAACTTCAACATAACATCACAGCTCATATGTACTCATTGCCCTGATTTATGAAGGCCAATGTGCCAAAAGCTCTCTTTACGACCCTCTCTACCTGTGACACCACTTTCAAGGAACTATGGAACTTGAAGCCCTTAATCCTCTCAACCTCAGCACTGTTGATGTAGACAAGAGCATGTGCACTGCTCCCCTTCCTGAAGTCAATGACCAGCTCTTCTGTTTTTCTGACATTGAGGGAAAGATTGTTGCCATGACACCATGTCACTAAGCTCTCTATCTCCTTCCTGTATTCATCATTACTTGAGATATGACCCACTATGGTGATATCATCTGCAAACTTGTAGATGGAGTTAGAGCAGAATCTGGCCACACAGTCATGAGTATATAGGGAGTAGAGGAGAGGGCTGAGGACGCAGCCTTGTGGGGCACCAGTGTTGAGAATAATTGTGGCAGAGGTGTTTACGCCTATCCTTACTGATTGTGGTCTGTTGATAAGGAAGTCAAGGATTCAGTTGCAAAGGGAGGTGGTGAATCCCAGGTCCAAGAGTTTGGTGATGAGTTTGCTTGGAATTACAGTATTGAAGGTGGAGGTCTAGTCAATAAACAATAGTCTAACGTAGGTGTCTTTACTGTCCAGATGCTCCAGAGATGAGTGTAGGGCCATGGAGATGGCATCCATCTGTTTTAGCCGTAGGTGAATTGCAGTGGGTCGAAGTTGTCTGGGAGGCTGGAGTTAATGCGTGCCATGACCAACCTCTCAAAGCACTGCATGATGGTGGATGTCAGAGCCACTGAGCAGTGATCAGAATGTCTTCAAATACCCCCACCAGTTGATCTGCACGGGATCTAAGGACATGGCCGGGGACACGATCTGGGACAGAAGCTTTCCACAGGTTCACTCTCTGGAAGATTGATCTTATGTCCGCAAAGGTGACTGTGGGTTCAGGTGCATTAGAGCCTGTCAGGGTGTGTGGTGACATTCCATTGGGAAGGGATGCACTGTTGTTGGTGATGCTGCCCAACTTCATTTTGTAGCCCGTTATAGCAAGTAAGCCCTGCCATAACTGACACCTGGTCTGGGACTCTAATTTGGACTGGTATTGTCTCTTGCATCTCTGATAGCTTTACAGTGCTCGTATCCCGATTTCTTGTTTTGTTCAGGGTCACTTGATTTGAATGCTGCAGTCCCAGACTTCAATAGGGAGTGGATCTCCCGGTTCATCCATGGTTTCCAGTTTGGGAACACCCTGATTGTCATCTTTGGTACACACTTGTTGATAAAGTCCGTGATGGTGGTGACATACTCATCAAGGCTAGCAGCTGAGTCTTTGAACATGGACCAGTCCACTGACTCAAAGCAGTTGCATAGAAGCTCATCTATTTCCTCAGACCAGTAATGCATGACTCTCTGTACTGGATCCTCCCGTTTCACTTTCTGTTTGTGTGCAGGGAGGAGGAGAACAGACTGGTGGTCTGACTCACCAAAGTCAGGGCGGGGAGTGGCTCAGAAGGTATCTTTGATGGTTGTATAGCAATTGTCAAGGTTGTTTTGGCCCCTGGTGGGACAGGAGATTCGCTGGCAGTACTTTGGTAACACACTCTTGGGGTTTGGCCTGGTTGAAGTCACTGGCAATGATGAAGAGGGCCTCAGGGTATCCTATTTCAAGGCTGTTGACCAGAAGAGTTCATTGAGTGCAGGCTTTGCGTCTGTCTGGAGTGGGATGCGGACTGCTGTCAGGATAGCTAAAGTGAACTCCCATGTCAGGTAGTATGGGCGACACTTCACCATTAGATGTTCCAAGCTGGCTGAGCAGGAACTCGCCAGGACCATCACATCCGAGCACCATGAGTTAATGATTAAGAAGCAGACCGAGGACACTGTATGGTCCATCCAATGAATTGAGAAGCCCTCAGGTTGTATGGCGCAGTCAGGTGAAGTAGGTGTAAGCTACGTTTCAGTGAGACATAGCACACAGCAATCCCTCAGTTCTCTTTGGTAGGTCAGTCTTGCCCTGAGTTCATCAACTTTGTTCTCAATGACCTGGGCATTAGCTAGTAGTATGCTGGGGAAGGAGTCTTGAACCCACACTGTTTCAGTGCAACCTGCAGCCCAGTCCTCTTACCATGCTTGCAAGTTAAGTAGCCGCATCAGGTCGATCCTGGAAGTCCTGGAGAGGAGCCACCTGGACTGGAAGGTAAGTGACTGCTTAAGGACAGACCTGGAAGACCTGGAGTGGATTCAGCTGGCCTGTGAGGTAAGTTGTTGTTCCTATACAGGTCTGAAGGTCCTGAAGAGGAGTGGGCTGCCCCAGCAGGTAAGTGGGCCCTTCTGCCCACGTTGTCTATGCCGCCCATGATGTCAATTTAAACTAATCCTATCTGCCTGCACATGGTGTGTGTCCCTTCAACCCATGTGACTGTCTAAATGCCTCTTAAATGTTCCTATTGTATAGGAATACACTCTCAGGTAGCATGCTCCAGGCATCTACCACTCTTGGTGTAAAAAAAACCCTGTCTCGCAAATCTCCATTAACTTTCCCCCCTCACCTTAAATCTATGCCCTTTAGTATTTCATATTTCCACCCTGGGAAGAAGACTCTGACGATCTACCCTATCGATGGATCTCATAATTTCATGTACTTCTATCAGGTCACCCTGCGGTGTCCTCTCTTCTCTTTACCTTCTCTTTATCTATCTTGCCTGTTCAATAGCTCAATGCTTGTGAGGTCAGGTCAAGAACACATTTTGTTCGAGTTGAAAGAGGAGAACCATCAGATTGCTTAGATTATTCACTGAGCCTGAGTGAGTGAGCATGTGGGTGAGTGTGAGAGGGTGTGAGGGAGAGAGAAACAAATCTGCATGGAAATTGCAGAATCTGTGCAGAAGTTGGTGAATGTATTTCATTTCATCTCCATGGAGTTATTCAGCACAAAAGCAGGCCTTTTGGCTCACCATGTCCCTACCATATTGTGTCCTCTTCTAGAAAGTTGATTGAAAAAATACCTGATACTAGAACTGTTGGCAAATTATAAGTCTATGTGATTAAAGTGGTAGTGGCAGGGAGGAACGTATTATTTACAAATGCGGAGGGTTGGTATGGGGTATGGAACATGGTAATGAAATGTTGTTCCCAGAGTTTGGGATGAAGTCCACTAATATTTTTGATATAAAATATTAATTGAGAGTTAGCTGTGTGGGGGCTATTATAGATACAATTATGCTCTTAAAGGGGTGCTGAACCTCAGGCTTGCATGTTGAAAATGTTATTTCATTGTTTAGCCAAAAGCATAGCATGAGTTTGAATCATTTACACAATAACATACAATCACCCTCATTTATAGAAGTCTTGTTCAATGCAATCTTGTTTTTAATTTAGGAAAGCGTGCTTTGGAAAATGAGTGCAGAGAAGACTTATGAGAATGAACAAAATGATAAATCCAAGTTGCAAGAAGAGGTTGACAACTTGTGGCAGTGCACCTGGTGGAGGAGGAAATTTGATAGAGCTATTCAAGATTCTGACATGTTTTGATGCAATTATTAAGTAAAAATTCTATTGAATGGCAGTATGATTGGTAATCCGAGAATACGGGTATAAGATAATTGGCAAAATAACCAAAATAGCAGTTATGATAGACAAAATGCCACTTGAAAGAATGCTGGAGCTGGATACAATTGCGACATTCAGAAGGGAACAGGGCAAAGACTTGAACAGTAAATACAGAAAGGTTGCCATGAGGTGACACCAGTGGATGATCTTCCAAAACACTGCAACAGGCACAGTAGTTTGAATGGCCACCCTCTCCTCCATACTGTTTTTTGTTAGAGACCAATGGCCAGGACATTTTTTGAATCATTTTCAAATTGTTTTACTGAAACCCTGAGAAAAAGCTTATTTGTGTGGATCTGAGCAAAAGTGTTCCAGACTTTAAAACCTTTGCTAAATATAAACATTCTGATGTGCCAGCTTGATAGTTGTGTATGAGTTTAATTGTTCATTTGTGCATACATTTAGGAATTTGTGTCATTCTTAACATGGAATTACATTGCATATACAGCATTAAATCAAGATATTTTGTCTATCCCAATGTGTCCCAGTGTATCTTCTTCTTAGACCCTCAGGAGAAAGGCTGACCTGCTTCCCCTCGAGTTTGGTCAGTTCTATAGTGACCGATGACACCAAATTAGTAACGACAAACTTTTCCACAGATGGGAAAGAGGGCCTGATGAGGCATACATGTGGGCAGCTTGTGAGATGCTGTGCTTCTATTATTCAGGCAGAGCTGTGCATTTCCAATACATGAACCTGAGGTTTTCAATACCATACCAAATATTCCTTTCCCACTTTCAGTGCTCATAGGCCAGGAAATGAAAGAGGATGTTTCATTTGTTTCAAGGAAGATTTGAGCACATCCTTGAATCTGCCTGCATGGTAATCTCTTCCTGTGATGAGAGTAGAGGGTTTGATTCAGGTCTGGTGTTGGATATGTCAATGATGTTGGCTGCCCAATGGAGCCAACCAACTGCAGCTACGGCCTCATTGCTGGCTATATTGATCTGGGTGATGGCCCTGATGTTGATTCATTTGTCCTTTCAGTGAATTTGGAGGATTTTACAGAGACAATATTAATGGTAACTTGCCAGTGCCTTGGGGTTCTTATTCAAGGTTGTCCAGGTCTCAGACGTATGAGGTAGGGCAATGATCACTGGTGTCTGCTAGATTATGAGTTTTCTGCCAGTTTTAGATCTTAATCTTCAAACACCCTTTTCCTTAATTGACCAAATGCTGTGCTGCTGCATTGAAGGCAATGCTGAATTTCATTGCCAATGTCTGCCTTCGCTGAGAGTTTGCTCTTGAGATATGGGACATGGTCCATGTTTTTCTGGGGTGTTGCCATTGAACTATTCTTGGTAGAGGGCAGTGTCGGCAGCGGAAAGTTTGGTAGAGGACCTTTATCTTGCAGGTGTTGAGTATAAGGTCAATCCTCTCATATGCTTCAGTGGATGGATGATGGCTTGGAGCTGCAAGCATTCACAGACTCAAATGTTGTTCGCAGACTGTAACTCAACAATTGAGGTTTGGATGGCCTTGGTTTTGGGTATAGTTCCACAGGTTGTACAATCTCTCATTTATTCTGAAGGTCAACTGTGGGGAATTCATTGGAGTTGAGATGCAGCATTGCAACAATAAGGACTGAAAAAAATGTCAGGGTAATGCGATTGGCTCTGTTGCAGATCCATTGCTTAAGGTCGTGGTTTGCATGCCATCATGAAGCATACCTAAAATGGAGGCATGCATCTGAATTGGAGGAGAGTGTTCCACATCCTTCCTGGCTGATGGAATTAAATATCCGATTGCGGTCAAAAGGGCCAAATATGGTGCTGGTGCTGCTCCCCGCATTTCTCTTGGAATTGTCACATAGTGAAGATCACGCCCTTTGTGTCTCTGTGGATGCTGTGATCTGGGGAGCAGCTCCCAGGCCACTAGGAGGTGATGATTGAGGAGGACCCTGCTGAGACCCTGTGTAGTTACCATTGCCAGCTGCCACCTTTTTGAAGGTGATCAAGTTTACAGCTTTTCTGACGTCCGCTGGTAAATCATTCTCTTCTCAGATATGGGCTATGAGATTGTGGACTCATCACTGAAGTTCTTCGTCGCCAAGTTTTGTTATTGGTATCCCCTTTGTGCATATTCTACATACCACAACAATCCCAATCGCCACGAGCTGCGTGTTCTCATTTCCACTTCTCCTTTTCTGCAGCAAATACTCTAACTGACTGAAACTTCTCACGCGATTCAGTGACAAGCATGACACTAATGGAATGGAAATCGGACCCTCAGTAAATAAAGAGTGTGAGCTCCAACTGCAATTGTGCTTTTTAAAAGAAAACAAAATTAAATCTGATGATGCCGGACACGGCTCGCCCACCAACCCCCCCCCCCCCCCCCCCCCCACCGAGTCATTGGCAACAGTCCTGGATGAACACACTCATCTGGTCCATTTGCGGACAGTCAAGTTTGCTGAGCTTCCGCATCTTGAGTCAGTAGCAACTCGGCTCCGAGGTCCTGTCCCCAAAGCACCCTGACGAGCTTTGAAAGGAGATAAAATCTCTTCCCCATCTTTGTGTCCAGTCAAAGCTGGACAGCGATTAAATATGACTTACGCAAATGTGTTTAAATGATTAAAACTGGAGTAAAGGATTACAAAGAGTAAGCATTTGTGGCGACTCACCGTCTGTGCAAGCAAACTGGCTCGGCAGTCGGGGCACGTGTCATCGGAGCGGCAAGGCCCAAGATGGTGCTGAGCTTTCGTCTTCCCCGAGCGACGGGAGAACCCACACACGCGAGAAGTTTTGATGACGTAGTGCATACGTCATTTCTGTTTTCGGAGGGCAGGAACCACGCCGCTGAAAAGGCCCACACAAGGACGGTAAATAAATCAGTCTTGTTCCACAGCTTGCAGACTCGTGTCTTTATCCTCGCATCATGGTAGCAGCTGCTACGTTGGTGACCCCAACAGTCCAAACGGATTTTGGACCCTCACAATGACCGACAACGCAGCAGCCAATGCAATGGCACTCAAGCTGCCCACCTTTTGGACGCTTCGGCCCCGCGTGTGGTTCAACCAGGCCAAAGCCCAGTTCCAACTGCAGCAGATCACCTCCGACTCCACACGGTACCACGGTCAGCTCCTTGGACCAGGAGACAGCCGCCCAGGTCGGAGGCTTCATCCAGTCTCCACCTGAGGAAGATAAGTACCCGGCTTTCAAGACCCTCCTCATTTGGACCTTCGGCCTCTCCCGTCGTGATCGTGCCACCCACCTGCTTCATTTCGACAGCCTGGGGGACAGATCTCCATCAGCCCTGATGAACGAGATGCTGGGCTGGGCTGAGGGACACAAGCCATGCCTGATTTTCGAGCAGGCCTTCCTCGAACAGCTGCCCAACGACATTCATCTGCTGTTGGCCGACGCCGATTTCAGCAACCCACGTGAGGTAGCCACCCGGGCAGATGTCCTGTGGAAGGCCAAATGTGAGAGGGCCAAATCACTAGACCGCATGCCCAACACCTACCTAAACCAGTCCCAGCAGCCGGACGACCACACCCCAGAAACACAGATGACGACACTGACGACCAGCTGTATTTCTACCATCAGAGGTGGGGCGCGGATGCCCGTCGATGCCGCCCACCCTGCAAGTTTCAGGGAAACGCCAGGGCCAGTCGCCGCTGATGGCTGCGGTGGCTAGCCACCAATACAGCCTCCTATTCATTTGGGACAAACAGTCCGAACGTCATTTCCTTGTTGATACTGGAGCAGAGGTCAGTGTTTTACCCCCGACTGGCCGCGACACTCACAGCAGGCAGCAGGGACCCGCCCTCAAAGCTGCAAACGGCACAACGATATGAACTTTCGGTACCCGTACAATCCAATTACAATTTGATGACAGCTGTTTTACCTGGAACTTTACCTTTGCCGCCGTTGCCCAGCCACTCCTGGGAGCCGACTTCCTCCGGGCCCACAACCTGTTAGTCGACCTATGAGGGAAACGGCTAGTGCACTCCAGAACCTTCCAAACTTACTCTCTGGGAGAAGCCAGCCCACTAGCCCCACGCTGGACTCCTATTGGTACTGGCACCTCAGTTCATGAATTCCATGCCTAAACACGGGGTGTGGCACCACATCACTACGACAGGGCACCCCTTCATGCCTGTGCGCGACGACTATCTCCAGACAAGCTCTGCCTGGCGAAGGAGGAGTTCCACTGCATGGAGGAGCTGGGGATCATTCACAGGTCAGACAGCCCCTGGACCTCCCCCTTGCACATGGTCCCCAAAGCCACCGGCGGGTGGAGTCCCTGTGGCGACTACCACAGGCTGAATGATGCCGCCACCCCAGACCGCTACCCCGTCCCTCATATCCAGGACTTCGCAGCAGACCTACACGGGGCCCACATCTTCTCCAAGGTAGACCTTGTCCGGGGATACCACCAAATCCCGGTCCACCCTGACGACATCCACAAAACTGCGCTCATCACTCCATTCGGCCTCTTCAAATTTCTTCGAATACCGTTTGGCCTTAAGAACGCCACACAGACTTTCCAGCGGCTGATGGACAGTGGTAGGCCGCAACCTGGACTTCGTGTTCATTCACTTAAATGACATTCTCATCGCCAGCCGTAACTGCCAAGAACACCTTTCCCACCTCCACCAACTGTACACCTGCCTCAGTGATTTCGGCCTCACTATCAACCCAGCCAAGTGCCAATTCAGCCTCGACTCTATCGATTTCCTCGGCCACAGAATCACCAGTGATGGAGCAACACCCTACCCACCAAGGTAGATGCTATCCACCATTTTCCCGTTCCAGCACGGTCAAAGGCCTGCAGGAGTTAGTTGGGATGGTCAACTTTTACCATCATTTCATCCCTGCAGCAGCCCATATCATGCGCCCTTTGTTCTCGCTGATGTCTGGCAAGGGTAAGGACATTGCCTGGAACGACAAGGCCGCGGCTGCCTTCGTTAAGGCCAAAAATGCCCTAGCAGATGCCGTGATGCTGGTACACCTCAGGACAGATGTTCCAACTGCCCTCACAGTGGACGCATCCAACACCGCAGTCAGTGGCGTACTGGAACAACTAATCGAAGGCCGTTGGCAACCCTTACCATTTTTCAGCAAGCACCTTAGGCCACCCAAACTTAAATACAGTGCCTTTGATCGAGAACTACTAGCGCTGTACCTGGAAATCCAGCATTTCCAGTACTTTTTAGAAGGCAGGCCTTTCACCGCTTTCACTGACCACAAGCCATTGTCTTTCGCCTTCTCTAAGGTCTCCAATCCTTGGTCAGCCCGCCAGCAGCGACATTTGTCCTACATTTCTGAGTTCACAACGGATATCCAACATGTCTCCAGAAAGGACAATGTCATTGCTGATGCGCTCTCCAGACCGACCATCCACAGCCTGTCCCTGGGTGTGGACTACGCGGCCCTGGCTGACACACAGCAAGCCAACGATGAGCTGCCCAACTACAGAACTGCAGTCTCAGGCCTGCAGCTCCAAGATTTTGTAGTTGGCCCAGG